>NC_059177.1:42091719-42418811 GCF_019923935.1 Bubalus bubalis | reverse complement strand
GAGAAGATTAAACTTCATAGGAGAACTTAAAGCTCCATTATAAGTGTGCAGTTGCCACTCAGCTCTGACTTCCTGATGTTCAAGAAAGCAGAGTCAGTTAATGTCTCAATTTTTTAAAAAAGAGGTCAGAAATATTATGTGAAATTGCCTGATTTAAAATGTCAGCTGAAATGCTTTTAAAATACTATATTTTGAAGTTTATCAACAAAATATCTATGGCTCTTTAAAAGCAGAAAAAAGTGAAAAGTGCTTTGGCAAAAAGCAGAGAACTGGGGCCAATATCACACCAACGCCAGGGAGAACCCTAGTCATGGCATTTTGAATGAATGGAGTGCTCTGTGTCACCTTACTGCTCTCTATGGAAATTTCCCTTAAAACATGACTCAGTTTTGATTCAATAAGGACTCATTTGGAACAGACTATGTTAGTAGTGGAAAGGAAACACCCTCTACTGCTGTAGCATCTCCTAGACGGGGTTGGGGGTGGGTGATGAGGAAAAATGAGATAAAGTTTTAGAATCGAGTTTCTTAATAGTTGCTTGAATACTCCTGGACGTTTATAGAACATGTAAGCACACTAGAAAGCTTATACAATTTGTCCATGATAAACTCATTATTTTATGTCCCAAGTTACTAGGCATATTAGGACCTGTCAATTGTTCAACAGTTACTAAGCACTTAATATGTTCTACACTCATAAGGACCAGCAATAAAAGCCAAATGAGACATGCTGACAGTCTGAAGGGGGAGACAGACATGTAAACACAGAATTAAAGTGCTGGGTGAACAAGTGTTATGAGAATTATGAATCTGTGGGTGGTAATGATGATAACTGTACCCAAAAATGTCTAGTCAACAGAGGGGAAACCATGGAGGGCTTCCTGGAAGATGTAGCACCTAAAGAGCAAATAGGAGATAAAATCCTTATCTAAAGTTTGGCCTATGTGTGTAGATTATAATTATGTACAGAATGATTACTTCAGATTTCAAAACTATATGCAGATACTTCAGTTAGTTAATTGACAAGGGTGACTGAAGTCACAAAAGCAAGGTAATGACAATCCTAACTTATTAACCACACACAGAATAATGTATGGGTCTTACATATGATTTAACTCTTGGAAACTACCTAACACTGAACTCTAAACAATCTTAGATGAATAAGGAAATCATACCCAAATATAAGACGATGGATATAATTTTATTTATAAGGCACTAAAGCATTTCCTTAATGTCTTAAATAATTTAACCTTAATAACTGAAGTATTTGCATTTAATCTTTTGCATTTGTGAATGTTTAATATACAATGAATTAAAATAATTCTTCTATAAACAGAAACTATCAATTTATTCCACAGCCCAGCTCTATGTGTTACTGGGTTCAGTCTCTAAGATTTCTCAGGCTCAAAACCTCAGTTTTCCTTGATTCCTCCCCTTCCCTATTTATAGCCACTTTAGCATCAAGCCCTAAAAACAATGATCAGGATGTTCCCATGTCTCCACCTTCCATTTGCTCAGCCCACTGCACTGATTCATACATCAAAACTTGTTAATGAAGTTACTTATGGCCTCTTGATAGCCATATTCCCAAATATTTTCACATACTGACTTTCTCTTAGCAAAACTTTGTTGGTTTCGACACACTTTACTCTGCTTCATGCTTCGCATCACTTTCTCATTGTTGCCCTGCCTCCTTCATGCATTCTTCTTCCTTTGCCCATCCCTTTTCCTGGGCAAGTCCTTGTATTTCCTCCTCTAGATTCTTTTATTGTTGCTGCTGCCATTCTCTGCTCTCTTTGCAGGCAATTTCATCCATTCTCATGATTTTAGGTGCCACTTGTACGCTGAGTTCAGTTCAGTTCAGTTCCTCAGTCATGTCCGACTCTATGCGACCCCATGGACTGCAGCACGCCAGGCTTCCATGTTCATCACCAACTCCCAGAGCTTACTCAAACTCATGTCCATAAACTCGGTGATGCCATGCAATCATCTCATTCTTTGTTGTCCTCTTCTCCTCCCGCCTGCAATCTTTCCTAGCATCAGGGTCTTTTCCAATGAGTCAGTTCTTCACATCAGGTGGCCAAAGTATTGGAGTTTCAGCTTCAGCATCAGTCCTTCCAATGAATGAAAGTGAAGTCGTTCAGTCGTGTCGGAGTCTCTGCGACCCCATGGACTGTAGCCTACCACGCTCCTCCATCCATAGGATTTTCCAGGCAAGAATACCGGAGTGGGTTGCCATTTCCTTTTCCAGAGGATCTTCCCAACCCAGGGATTGAACCTGGGTCTCCCACGTTGTAGGCGGATGCTTTACTGTCTGAGCCACCAGGGAAGCCCTTCTAATGAATATTCAGGACTGACTTCCTTCAGGATGGACTGGTTGGATCTCCTTGCAGTCCAAGGAACTCTCAAGAATCTTCTCCAACACCACAGTTCAAAAGCATCAATTCTTTGGTGCTCAGCTTGCTTTATAGTCCAACTCTCACATCCATACATGACTACTAGAAAAATAATAGCTTTGACTAGATAGACCTTTGTCAGCAAAGTAATGTCTCTGCTTTTCAATATGCTGTCTAGGTTGGTCATAGCTTTTCTTCCAAGGAATAAGTATCTTTTAATTTCATGGCTGCAATCACCATCTGCAATGATTTTGGAACCGCCCAAAATAAAGTCTCTCACTGTTTCCCCATCTATTTGCCATAAAGTGATGTGACTTGATGCCATGATCTTCGTTTTCTGAATGTTGAGTTTTAAGCCAACTTTTTCACTCTCCTCTTTCACTTTCATCAAGAGGTCCCAAAATCAGCCCGAATTCTCAATCTGAATGTTTCAGACTCCTTTACCAACATTTCCATGTTTCCTTTCTAACCTTCTTTCTCCTGGATTTCTATGTATTGATTCTGTCGCCAGTTATCCAAACTAGGAAGCCAACTCAGCGTCATCCTTGACTTTTCCTTCTTCATTTCTAATTAATTTTCAATTAAAACTATTACCTATAGTTATTTTCCAACTCCACTTCCTCATCTACACTCGGATTTCTATTTTCCAACTTCAGGACCTCATTTCTTTTACCTAGATCATTCATCTACTCATTCATCCATTTTTATAATTATTGACTGTCTCTGTGTGTGCCTTCATTGCTCAGTCATGTCCAACTCTTTGTGGCCTCATGGACTGTAGCCTACTGGGAGAGTCAATTCCTAGGTAGGTTGATAAGAAGTCTGGGGTCCCTGAGGAGGAGAGAGGGGTCTGGGGCTCTCAAGGGGGATCGAGGGTTCTGGAGTTCTCAAGGAAAAGAAAAGGACAAATTTTTTTTTTTTTTTTTAAGCCCAGAGCTGATGATTGTACAACAAAACAACTCATCTTGCTCAAGGATATGTTTTCCCTTAAACTCTGTAACAATGATTATATAACAACAATGTATCCTGCTTGAGGACATCTTTCTCCCTCTTAAGAACCTTCTGACTAATCCTGTTATCTTAAAATGTATATTCTGGGAATGGGTCTGGTAAGACCTTTACAACCTTTAGACATTCTTTTGACTTACTGTAATAACCAATTGAAAAAGTATACAGCTCCCTTGCTAAGACTAGTGAGGGGAGCCCTCTCCATCCCCTTTCTGATGTCTATGTCAGAAGCTTCCTCTGTCCCTTTATATACTTTAATAAAACTTCGCTACAAAAAAGCTCTTGAGTGATCAAACCTGGTCGTTGGTCCTGAAGATAAATCTACTTCTTTGGAGATCACAAATTCGACATCATTCACAGTAAGCTATCACTATCAGGCTCCTCTGTCCATGGAATTCTCCAGATTGCTATTCCTGGAGTGGGTCGCTAGTCCGTTCTCCAGGGTATCTTCCTAACTCAGGGATTGAACCTGGGTCTCCTGCACTGCAGGCAGATTCTTTACCATCTGAATCTCCAAGTGTCTGTAGGAGGAGTCAGGTCCTGCTATAGGCACTGGGGATACAAGACTGACAAAATGATACAAAACCTTGCTCTCATGGAGCTTACCTTCTTGCTACAATTGCACTGACCCTCTAACTGGTCCTGCTGACTTCTAGTCTCATCCCTCCCACCCATCCTCCAAAGTGATATTCCATCTAAAATGCAAATCTGACCAGGCACTCCTCCTGCAAGCCCTTCGGTAGCTCCCTATCACCTATGAGATAAAAGTTCAGGATCTGTGGCTGTAAACACAAAGCCTACCAGGAGGTTGCCCGGTTTTCCTCTCCAGCCTTACTACTTTCCTACTGGTCTCTTTTCAGCAACACTGAATTATTGGACTTACCTGCGCATCTCATGCAGCTACTCTTACTGCTACTATTTCTCTTCTAGGAATACCACCCCCACTCAACCTGATTAATGCCTTCTTATCTTTCAGGGTCCAGCTCAGGCATCCTCTTCTTTAGGAGCCCTTCTCTGATCATTCCCCTGGTGCTCCACAGTCACTGTGGGTTCTGCTCACACAGCATGTACTACATGATACAGAACCACTCTGTTTAAATATGTCTTAGTTCATTGGCCCATAAGCTTCTGATGTTATTTCATATCCATTCCTCTACTGCTACTGCCCTAGTTCTTATTATCCCAATCTGGAGTACTGCATATGATATCCTCGTCTGCACTTTTTAGTCCCCTCAAGCCATTCCAAATGTCACTACCAGATTAATCTTCCCAAGCACAGAATTGACTGTATGTTCCTCTTCAAACCAAGCTTAATAGCTTCCTTTTCTCTCTAAAGTGGCTCCCAAAGAGTGGAATATGCATTGCATGTGAATGGTTTTAGACTGTACATGGGCATTGGCATTAAATGGCTATGGATCACAGAATACAAATTTCCCTCTATCAGTTTTGTTTCAATCCTAATTATGCCCAAGAAGATGTTTCAACATGTATCTAACTCTTGATAAGTTCCTATTAATTTAAGAGTAGGCCTCAGGACAGAACCCTTAACAGGAAATAGTACTTAACTAGACTCTAAAATACTGTTTGTTTTCAGTATGTTTATTGTTATGGTTAATTTCTATTTCTGTAAAGTTATACTTGTTTTCCATTCATAAGTGTGATATAACTTAAAAATAAATTTAAGTAAAAAAATAAAGTTGAGTTCGTTTAAAAGTAAAGTATTATTTACACTGGAACAGTTAGTATCCAAATATGTTAAAGTCATGAGAGTAGTACTGAAATGACTGACATTTGAAAAAGACTAGTCAGTCATATCAGGCCAAAATTTATTAGCCTGTAACCTACTGCTTACCTACTTATACATTATGCTGCTTGGGGTCTCAGAGGTTACAAAAATCTCCCAACCTGTATCAGGCTATTGGATTACAGAACTGAGGTTTCCTTAAGGCTACTTAAAGAAATCTGGCAACAATGATGTATCATTCTCTCTTCTTCAAATATGCACCACTTTCCAGCCTCCACATTTTCACTTATGCTAGAAATGCTCAGTTTTGCATCTCTAACTGTTGAAATTCTACTAATATAGTCCTTCAAAGTCAATGAAAAGAACAATCTCCTTCATGTTCAGTGTTCACTCGGTCGTGTCCGACTCTTTGCAACCCCATGAACTGCAGCACACCAGGCCTCCCTGTTTATCATCAACTCCTGGAGTTTACCCAAACTCATGTCCATCGAGTCGGTGATGCCATCCAACCATCTTATGCTCTGTCATCCCCTTCTCCTCCTGCCCTCAATCTTTCCCAGCATCAGGGTCTTTTCAAATAAGTCAGTTCCTCGCATCAGGTGGCCAAACTATTGGAATTTCAGCTTCCACATCAGTCCTTCCAATGAACACCCAGGACTGATCTCCTTTAGGATGGACTGGTTGGATCTCCTTGCAGTCCAAGGGATTCTCAAGAGTCTTCTCCAACACCACAGTTCAAAAGCATCAGTTCTTCAGCGCTCAGCTTTCTTTATGGTCCAACTCTCAAATCTACACATGACTAACTGGAAAAGCCATAGCCTTGACTAGACGGACCTTTGTTGACAAAGTAATGTCTCTCCTTTTTAATATACTGTCTAGGTTGGTCATAACTTTCCTTCCAAGGAGTAAGCATCTTTTAAGTTCATGGCTGCAGTCACCATCTGCAGTGATTTTGGAGCCCAGACAAATAAAGTCAGCCACTGTTTCCACTGTTTCCCCATCTACTTGCCATGAAGTGATGGGACCAGATGCCATGATCTTTGTTTTCTGAATGTTGAGCTTGAAGCCAACTTTTTCACTCTCCACTTTCACTTTCATCAAGAGGCTCTTTAGTTCTTCACTTTCTGCCGTAAGGGTGGTGTCATCTGCATATCAAGGTTATTGATATTTCTCCTGGCAATCCTGATTCCAGCTTGTGCTTCTTCCAGCCCAGCGTTTCTCATGATGTACCCTGCATGTAAGTTAAATAAGCAGGGTGACAGTATACAGCCTTGGCGTACTCCTTTTCCTATTTGGAACCAGTCTATTGTTCCATGTCCAGTTCTAACTGTGGCTTCCTGACCTGCATACAGGTTTCTCAAGAGGCAGGTCAGGTGGTCCAGTATTCCCATCTCTTGAAGAATTTTCCACAGTTTATTGTGATCCACCCAGTCAAAGGCTTTGGCATAGTCAATAAAGCAGAAATAGATGTTTTTATGAAACTCTCTTGCTTTTTTGATGATCCAGTGGATGTTGGCAATTTGATCTCTGGTTCCTCTGCCTTTTCTAAAACCAGCTTGGACATCTGGAAGTTCACGGTTCACGTATTGCTGAAGCCTGGCTTGGAGAATTTTGAGCATTACTTTACTAGCGTGTGAGATGAGTGCAATTGTGAAACCTTTTCTTATCCTGCAGTCAGATCGATTTCTATCCCTTTCACTGTACCAACAGCACATTCTCTCTCTACTGTGCTTCCTACCACAGTTTTGGTGATACTCTAGATATTCAAACAATTATATTTTTCCACTTCATAAATCTTAAGCTCTTTAACTGGAGGGAAGAGAATACATCTATTCATTTTTAATACAATCATGTAACCTAACAAATGCTTCATATACAGCACAGGCCCAGAATTAATATTTACTGAAATGAATTTAATATTTTAAGCAATATTCATGTGACACTTACAATTTTGCGCTTGATCATGAAGAGTGGGATTTTTGCATGAAGAGGGGTTGAAGACAATTCCTTATGGACTGTAGATAAATACAATCTTCTTTTTATGTTCCTCAAATCAGTAATTCTGAAAAAAGAGAGAGAAGATAAAAAGATTCCCATCAATATAATAACCACTTTTTTGGATAATCATCAAACTGATGTAATCTATCATATAGGCCCTTTTCAACAGGGAGATCAAATGCAGAATTTAAAAATTGCCTTTTTCTTTGAAGAAGTAATAAAATGTCCTCCTTAAATTCAAAGTGCACACATGCCTGAGTATATAAATTCACTTAATATGCTAATTTATTTCAGTACTCTACCCTATATTACTAGTCTTCCAGCCTATGAAAAAATTCAATTTGTATGAACTGAGAAGCTGCTAGCCTTTAATAACCATGCTTGTTCCAGCCCCTTAAGCTTGTGTTATCTTGGGACATACTGTCACCTACTAAATAGGAAAACATTATGGGTTTCTTTTCCTAAAAATTCACCTGTCATTTTATATAGGCTCTTGGCCTGCTTAGAGACAGACACAAAACACTGACTGTCGGTTTCACTTTCCAAGCACATATCTTCAAGCCAGAATTATAATACACAAGTTTATTGCTCACTACTCAGGTCAACCCACAGTGATACCAAGGACACTGAATTTGAACATCTTTAATAGATTTAGACCACAGCTATGATCACAGAGATTAGGTTTGCTTCAAATTGATAGAGGCTCATTTTTATGTTCTGCTTCTTTTAGGTCTCAGAGGTAACAGAGCAGGCTTAAAATAGCCAAACCTGTCTCAAGCTGCTATACTGAAGTATTGATGCTTCCTTAAAAACTGTCTTTTTATTCTCCAATAATAGTGGTATTTACCCCATTTTTGAGCAACTTTGTCTGGGTGCACTAACTGCAAATTTTCTACAATTAGCAATTCCTCAAGAAGACATTTCATTCAAATATACTGCTACCAATATTTATAGTGTAATTAACTATAGTGTAAATCAACACAGGCTTTTCCAGACCTATCCCTTGCCTCCCCTTCACACTTTTCTAATCTCATTAAAACTATCACTAAACAATGTTAAAAAATAGGTACAATAAATATTAGGAGAAATGATTTCAGAATATTCCCCAGACCTAAAAATTCTACCCTACCTGCACTAAACAATACCATAAATTCATTTAAAAAGCAATAAAGCATTTCAAGTCATTGTCAGAGTTAAGGTTTAAAATGTAGAAGTGTTAACACTACTGAGGTTTTACCCTTACAGAGATAAGAAAATGTAGAATATTTGCCCTAGGGTACTATATTCAAAGTGGGAGGAACACATGGAGGGGAGGCAAAAAACATTAGATCACCTTTCATACCAACCTTTTAAAGTGTATTTATGTAACTTTCATTACATAGATAGTACAGCAATATGTTTATATATATTTGAAACAATAAATGTATCCATATAGTTAGTGTTCTCAAACATTTTACCATAGGATTCAGGATCAAATATGTTTGTAAGGCATTGTCAAAAGGGCTGCTATTAACTCTCTTCAGTAGCAAGTACTGATTAGGAAATGAAAAACTATACATACAGCAATTTTGCAAGGAAAATGAGAACAAAAAATTCCCTTGAATCAAACAAAATGTTTGACTGCCATCAACCAAAAACTTATTTTAGACACCATTTTATTAACGTTTGCTTTGCTTGTAGGGATAAAACTATGTCATTTTTATTTGAAGAGGTATGGATCAAACTCCAAACAGAGGACTATCTGAGTATACTCCCACTTCATCAACAGATGGAACAACAGGAACATTCATTCATTCACTTTTTCAACCGATATTCCCTGAGCCAAGCCAACATCCTGGGTATATTTTGGGGAATACAACAGTGAAAAAGTCAGGATCTCGATCTTCCTAGAGCTTCTAGTCCTGTGGAAAAGGCAGGTAAAAAAAAGTATAATGAGACAAAACAAATGCAAGTTATCCCAAATGCAATGAAGGAGACAAAAAAAGAGACTGAACTAGAAAATATCAAGAAATAAACTACTTCAGACAGTAAAGTCAGCAGGGCTAGGACTTAATGTGTAAGAGAGAGACATGAGATAGAAAGGAAAGGTAATAGACCAAATCATGCTGGGGCTTTATGCTAAGGTAAGGAGTTTATAATAATGTATTGTGCACAACAGGAGCCTACAAGAGGGCCAACATTCTACCATGCATGATGAATAGATATCATAAAGATAAACAGATATGGTCTCTTTATTTATTGGGGTAAGATATGTATAACTGAAATGTAAATTTTAGTGTACAATCTCATTTATGTATATGTGTTTGTGTGTTTCTATATATATAAACTGAGTATTTTCTTGCATGTTATCGTAATGGTATATTTTTATTTGGAAATAATCTCTAAGTTAGAGA
The DNA here is from genome assembly GCF_019923935.1 of Bubalus bubalis. Taxonomy (NCBI): domain Eukaryota; kingdom Metazoa; phylum Chordata; class Mammalia; order Artiodactyla; family Bovidae; genus Bubalus; species Bubalus bubalis. The sequence continues at coordinate 42,409,273 of NC_059177.1, read as the reverse complement.
AAAGTATCAAGAATAGAACAAAGAAGACTCACATATACTTTATCTCGATTAGCTTATTGCTTAATGATGAGTTTTAATTAGCAGACGTTTTTAATTTTCATGATGTCCAGTTGATCATTATTTATAGCAGTGCTTTCTGTCTTAAAAAATCCTCACCTACTCCAAAGTTGTGAAAGTACTTTTCTGTTTCCTTTCACATCTTTATAGCTTCAGTTTCTACATTTAGCCCACGATTCATCTCACATCAAGTTCTCTGTGCTGTGTGAGGTACTGGGTATGGTTCTTTCCTTTCTGTATGTTTATCCAGCTGTCCTACCATCATTTATTAAAGATTTCTTTACTCACTGAAATGTCTTGGTGCTTTGCTGAAACTCATTTGACTATAAATATGTGTGTGTGTGTGTATTTCTGGACTCTTTACTCCATATTAATCCATTTGCTTCATTTACCCATTCTTACACCTATGTCACCCTGCTTTCATTACTGTAGATTCACAGTAAGTCTTAAAACTAGGTAAAGAAACTCTTCAAGTTGGTTTTGTCTAAGATCTGTTTGGCTCTTGCTTTTCCATACAGATTTTAAGATCCTCTTATTTTCTGCTAAAAAAACAAGTTATTGAGAGTTTAACTGGATTGTGTTGAATCTATTGACCAATTTAAGGAGAACTATATTGAGTCTTTCAATCTACTTGTATGATATCTCTCTCCATTTATTTAGGCCTTGTTTAATTTGTTTCGCAATGCTTTCAATTCAGTTCAGTCACTCAGTCATGTCTGACTCTTTGAGACCCCATGGACTGATGCACGCCAGGCCTCCCTGTCCATCACCAACTCCCAGAGCCTACTCAAACTCATGTCCATTGACTCAGTGATGCCATCCAACCATCTCATCCTCTGTCGTCCCCTTCTCCTCCCGCCTTCAATCTTTCCCAGCATCAGGGTCTTTTCAACTGAGTTAGCTCTTTGCATTAGGCGGCCAAAGTATTGGAGCTTCAGCTTCAACATCAGTCCTTCCAATGAATATTCAGGACTGATTTCCTTTAGGATGGATGGGGTGGATCTCCTTGCAGTCCAAGGGAGTCTCAAGAGTCTTCTCCAACACCATAGTTCAAAAGCATCAATTCCTCAGTGCTCAGCTTTCTTTATGGTTCAACTCTCACATCCATACATCACTACTGGAAAAATCACAGCCTTGACTAAACGACCCTTGTTGGCAAACTAATGTCTCTGCTTTTTAATATGCTGTCTAGGTTGGTCATAACCTTTCTTCCAAGGAGTAAGCGTCTTTTAATTTCATGGCTGCAGTCACCATCTGCAGTGATTTTGGAGCCCAGAAAAATAAAGTCAGCCACTGTTTCCCCATCTATTTGCCATGAAGTGATGGGACCGGATGCCATGATCCTAGTTTTCTGAATGTTGAGCTTTGAGCCAACTTTTTCACTCTCCTCTTTCACTTCATCAAGAGGCTCTTTAGTTCTTCTTCACTTTCTGCCGTAAGGGTGGTGTCATCTGCATATCTGAAGTTATTGATATTTCTCCCAGCAATCTTGATTCCAGCTTGTGCTTCTTCCAGCCCAGCATTTCTCATGATGTACTCTGCATATAAGTTAAATAAGCAAAATGGTATATAGAAATACCATTGAGTTTTGTATATAGACTTTGTTTCCTATGACCTTACTTAATTCATTCATGAGTTTTAGTAGTGGTTTTCTAGGTCCCTGAGAATTTTCTACATACACAACCATGTCTTCAGTAAATAAAGATTTCAACTTTTGCTTTTTTCAATTTTTATACCTTTTATTTATTTCTTCTGGCATTACTGTCTTGGTTTAGGATCTCCACAATATATGGAACAGAAGTGATGAGAGTAGAAGATCTTGCCTTGTTCTTGATCATAAGGGGAAAATGTTCACTAAGTTTCTACTAAATATGATTTTAGATGTAGGTTTCTTTTATTCAAGAAACTTTTCTTCTATTTCTAGTTTTTTGAGACTTTTTAAATCATGAAAAGGTGTAGAATTTTGTAAAATGTTTTTTTCTGTATTGATAAATGATCCTATTATCTTTCTCCTTTATTCTGTCTATATACTGAATTATGGTGATTGCTTTTCAAATGTGGAACCAACCTTATATTCTGGGTGTAAGTTTCAATTGTGCTAGCACTTCTGTTGAGGATTTTTACACTTATGTTCATGAGGGACACTGGTACATAATTTTCTTGAAATATCTATGTCAGATTTTGATAACAGAGTTTAATTTCATAAAATGATTTGGAAAGTGTTTCCTCCTCTATTATTTAAAAATTTGTTTAAAATGCTGCTAATTATTCTTTAATGCTAAGTCGCTCAGTAGCTTCTGACTCTTTGCAACCCAATGGACTGTAGCTGGCTAGGCTCCTCTGTCCATGGAATTCTCCAGACAAGAATACTGGAGTGGGTTGCCATTTCCTTCTACAGGAGAACATCCCAATGTAGGAATCAAACCCAGGTCTCCTGTATTACAGGCAGATTCTTTACCATCTATGCCTGAAGTTTTCTTTCTAGGAAGATTAAGGTTATACTTCAATTTAATAGATTTACAGGGCTACTCAGATTTCCAATTTTTCTTGTTTCAGTTTTGGTAAGTTGCAATTTTCATTTAAGATTGTTGACTTTATTGTGATAAGTTCCTTTTTTGTAGGATCAGTAGGATCTGTAGTGGTATCCCCTCTCATTCCTGACACTGGTAATTTGTGACATCTCTTTAAGTAAATCAATCCTGCTGTGGTTTACCAAGTCCATTTTTTTAAAAGAAACAATTTTGCTGTTGAAAAACTTTTCTTTCTTTTCAATTTTACTGCCTCCTGATCTTATTTGTATAATTTATTTCCTTCTACTTATTTTGGGTTTAATTTGTTACCTTTTTTTCCCCATTAGCTTCCTAGGATGGAAAGTTAGATAATTAATTTTAGACCTTTCTCTTTTCTCATACAGGCATTTAAAATGACAAGCTTTCCTCTAAGCATTATCATAGCTGCATCCCACAAATTCTGATTATGTTGTACTGTAACTTTTATTCAGTTTGAAACATTTTCTAATTTACATATGCTTTTTTTTCTTTGAATCTTGGATTACTTAGAAATGTACTATTCAATTTCCAAACAGTACAGTATTTTTCTCCCCTATATATTTAATTACTATTGATTTTTAATTTAGTCCCACTGTGATCAGAAAACATACTTGGTAAAATTTGCTTTTCATTTAAAAAAATACTAAGACACTGTATGATCCAGCATAAGACTGGTGAATGGTCTATATGCATTTGAATTTGATGCTAACATTTTAAAACTTTAAACTGTTAAAAACTATTTTCCCTTAAGTCTAGTCTATAGTGATTTGTCATCTACTGCTTTTTTTAGAACATTTCTTCGTACTTCTGGGCAATTCTAGCACCTGAATCACAATTTTCCTCTTAAGTCATCATTCTGGGTGACTTTAAAGAGAACAAGTTTTAATCTAAACCTAAGGAAATGGCAACCCACTCCAGTGTTCTTGCCTGGAGAATCCCAGGGACGGGGGAGCCTAATGTGCTGCTGTCTATGGGGTCGCCTGGAGTCGGACACGACTGAAGCGACTTAGCAGCAGCAGCAGCAGCAAACCCCTTCCACAATGACAACCAATATTTTTATTCCATTTTAGTGACATAGATGAACAGTCCTACTGTAGCCCAGCATCATTAATAACGACTCAACTTCAAGGTCTTCTATTCAAATTTTCCTACTGATTCATTAATTAATTCAACTAACATTCAGTCAATGCCTTAGAGATACAGAACTAGGTACTAGAGATATGGAAGTAGCTAAGAGATGGAAATGTACTCTGGAGGGAGTATGGGGAAAACAACTATTCTTAAGTAGCTGTTCTTAGCACATTCCACAGACGTTCTCTTATTAAGTCTCACATCAATTCTTCACTACAGGTAGTATATTCATCTTCCATTTTGTAGATGAGGAAACTAGATTCTAGACACTAGATCAATTTGATACTAGATCAATTTGATTCTAGACCAAATTGATCTCTGCAGCTGCAGCTGACACCAGAGGTGGATCCAGAGGACGTATGATGGGACACTGGAGTGGGCTGCCACAATGACAATACCGGCATTCTCACTCCTACTTAAACATACTCCATTCTTTTGTATTTTCCATGCCTTTGCTTATGCATTTCCCTTGGAAAGTCCCGTCTCTTATTATGTCAACTGAACTATATTCATCCATCACAGTTTGGGTTAGATATGCCACCTACTCCTTGAAAACATCTTGGATCTCCAAATTAAAAATAATCACTTTTATTTTCTTACTTACAACAGCATGTTTTCAACCTTATAACTGAATTTTTTCCACTTCTCCTTGGTGATATTAGGTCAGTAACTATAGTCAACTTTATGAGTCATCATGTCCAAGGAAAGGCAATGCAAAAGAATGTTCAAACCACTGCACAATTGCACTCATCTCACATGCTAGTAAAGTAATGCTTAAAATTCTCCAAGCCAGTCTTCAGCAATACGTGAACCGTGAACTTCCAGATGTCCAAGTTGGTTTTAGAAAAGGCAGAGGAACCAGAGATCAAATTACCAACATCTGCTGGATCATTGAAAAAGCAAGAAGAGTTCTAGAAAAACATCTATTTCTCCTTTATTGACTATGCCAAAGCCTTTGACTGTGTGGATCACAATAAACTGTGGAAAATTCTTCAAGAGATGGGAATACCAGACCACCTGATCTGCCTCTTGAGAAACCTGTATGTAGGTCAGGAAGCAACAGTTAGAACTGGACATGGAACAACAGACTGGCTCCAAATAGGAAAAGGAGCACGTCAAGGCTGTATATCGTCACCCTGCCTATTTAACTTCTATGCAGAGTTCATCATGAGAAACACTGGGCTGGAATCAAGGTTTCCAGGAGAAATATCAATAATCTCAGATATGCAGATGACACCACCCTTATGGCAGAAAGTGAAGGAGAACTACAGGGCCTCTTGATGAAAGTGAAAGAGGAGAGTGAAAAAGTTGGCTTCAAGCTCAACATTCAGAAAACTAAGATCATGGCATCCGGTCCCAACACTTCATGGCAAGTAGATGGGGAAACAGTGGAAACAGTGGCTGACTTTATTTGTCAGGGCTCCAAAATCACTGCAGATGGTGACTGCAGCCATGAAATTAAAAGACGCTTACTCCTTGGAAGGAAAGTTATGACCAACCTAGACAGCATATTAAAAAGCAGAGTTAAAAGTTAAACTTTTAAAACTTTTTAAAATTAAAAAGTTGACATTACTTTGTCAACAAAGGTTCGTCTAGTCAAGGCTATGGCTTTTCCAGTGGTCTTGTATGGATGTGAGAGTTGGACTATAAAGAAAGCTGAGCGCTGAAGAATTAACGCTTTTGAACTGTGGTTTTGGAGAAGACTCTTGAAAGTCCCTTGGACTGCAAGGAGATCCAACCAGTCCATTCTAAAGGAGATCAGTCCTGGGTGTTCACTGGTATGACTGATGTTGAAGCTGAAACTCCAATACTTTGGTCATCTGATGCGAAGAGCTGACTCATTTGAAAAGACCCTGATGCTGGAAAAGATTGAGGGCAGGAGGAGAAGGGGACAACAGAGATGAGATGGTTGGATGCATCACCGACTCAATGGACATGGGTTTGGGTGGACTCCAGGAGTTGGTGATGGACAGGGAGGCCTGGCCTATTGTGGTTCATGGGGTCGCAAAGAGTTGGACACGACTGGGCAACTGAACTGAAAATGTGGTGTCATATGTCTCAGTTTTACCACTTGCTAGTAGTATTTTAATTGAGTTTAAAAGGGTTACTAGAATTTGGTATTCCAAAGCCCACATTAGAGTTTCAAGCAATCTCTCCTTCTAAATTCCACAAAGTAGTCTGAATTTGTAAACTTCCTTACATACAAATGCATAAGCACAAGAGAAGTAGAATTTCTGCAATTTGGAGGAAGAAAAAATTGTTAAAAATTCATCAGTGTTATCATCTTGAGTTGGAAACATAGTTTCCAAGTACTGACATTTTTGCTTTTTTAGCAATAGTTATTATTTTAGAGTAATCATTAACAACAAGTAGGGAAATAGGCCATGAAGATTAAGAGCAATAATTCTGAAGCCAGATGTTTTGGGTTCAAATTTTGGCTTCACCATTTTTAGCTGTGTGACACTGGGCAACTTACTTTACGTTCTGTGCATTAGTTTCCTCACCAGTAAAATATGGAAAACTAACAGTACTCACAGGATTGTTGTGGGGAGTGTAGAAGTAAATATACATAAAATGTTCAGACCAGTGCCTGGCACACAGAAAACTCTACCTAGGTACTAACAACTGTCAATCTGGGTGGCGGTGGATTGCTTACTAAATGCTTTGCATGTTTCTGCTTTAATATTCTTATAACTAAAATCTGACTGGCCTATACGTGACCACTATCCTCTACTGATGTACCAACCTCCAAACTGGAAAGTGGGAATGGGTAGGGCTGTGAGCCATGACATCCTTCATCCTGCTGCTGTGAGTCTTGGTGAAAAAATATGGGTGTCACTGTAGGTTGCTATCTACAATCTGTCTCTTCTATTGGCCTGAGAGGTTCCTGAGGACTGAGACCATATCCTGGTTATCAAAGCATCTCACAGAGCTTGGTTGAGAGTTTTGTAGTAAATTGGGAACTAGATGCTGAACTGTCTTTGTTGAAGCCCTACTGGAATCATATATTTGCATATCTATTTATTATGCTCCTGTGTGTGTGTGCTTACTCACTCAGTTGTGTCTGACTCTTTGCAACCCCATGAACTGCAGTCCACCAGACTCCTCTGTCCATGAGGATTCTCCAGGCAAGAATACTGGAGTGGGTTGCCTTGCCCTCCTCCAGGGGATCTTCCCAATCCAGGGATTGAACCCAAGTCTCCCGCATTGCAGGTGGATTCTTTACCACGTGAGCCACCAGGGGAGCCCTTTTTATGCACCTACTTAGTGTCAAGTCTGGAAGGAAATACTGGGGATGTCATAGTGAATCAAATAAAGTCCCTGCCCTCATGAGGCATATGTGTTAATCGAAAAAGATAGTAGTAATAATAAACAAGAAGCAAGTGAACAATGAGACATATAATATGTCAGCTCTCAATAAGGACTATAAATAAAAGTAAAGCACAAGAAGCTGATGGAGATGGGGTGAAAAGTATTATTTCAGAAGATGTAGTCAGGGATGGCTTCCCAGAGAAGGTGCCATTTGCACAAGAGTTGAGTGAAATGAAAGTTAGAACCTGACCGATTCCAGACAGAATATTCCTGAGGACTACGTAGAAATATATTCCTTTCTATAGCAGGTCTTTTAACATAATCCAATATATATATTAAGAAAAGTGAGCCCCTTGGGCTAACAAAGCTTGATAAGAACCACAAGATGGGTGCATGGCATGACTTTGCCTTTATGGAGGTCAGGTTTGGTTTACACAAAACAGGTCTCAGTTAAATTTATTATGACTCTGATTTCTAGAAGAAATTCTAAATGATCATGTGTCCTGCTTAGGACAGAGGTATTGGGACTAAGCCACTCAAATGATGATGAGGTTTTATTCTACTGTCTTTGCAAAAATAAATATGCAAACCTTCTCTATCTCATAATCAAGAATAGTTGGTTTTGAAGGGAAAACAAAATCATGTGCTAAGCTTAAATGGTTCTGAAAGTAAGCTGAATTGCTACTTAAAAAAAATTAAAATTAGTCATTCATGAGAGAGAGAGAACATAAATGCATATGTGTGACGACTTAAAAGCTTCATTACGCTTATGTGCTTTTTTGGGGACAATTTAGTTGCTAAGGAAGGCTGCTTGTAAAACATCTCTTCACTTGTAATACAGGCTTGATTTTCACCATCTAAAACCTCCTGTGACTTAACAAAGCAGAAAAAGACAAGCAATACTTGCATCACTCCTCTTGCACTTAAATACACATTTGTTTTTTTTTTTTTTAAAGTACGAGTTAATACATTTCTTACATCTGTAAGTGAGCACTGATAGCTAAGGGTCAGCCATGTGATAGAAAAAGTAATGAGACCACATTAAGAAAAAATAGGGTAGTCAACGGGAAAATCAACCTCATTTATTATAATATTTTAGTGATCAGCAGGTATGTAACTCTCTCAGCTATGGTCATTAACAACATTCATTTCAAACTTAACATTTATATTTGCAAACCATTTGAAAGTAACATTACTTTTCAATTGAATTTTCAATTCACTTTTATATCTTCATCTTGATTGACAATTTTTTTCCCACAATGGCAATCTCAGTGAGTATCTGAGTAAATGGTAGCAACCTTCCAAACGCATAGATATCCTCATCTATTCAGGATTACCTAGTCTATTTACCTCATTCTATTCAGGTTACCTAGTCACTTTTCTTCTGTATATATACAGTCATTTACAATCACTTGTGAATGTTCACTTCAGGTCAGAATGAACTTGTAAAACTGATGTCAGACTTCTAATGACTTAATTAATTTATTAGAATCATTCATTTTTAAAGGTAAAATGCTGTTTTTCCTGTTGTGAACTAAAAAGGACAAAATTGAAATGTACATCTTTAGTGATGCTATCAAATAACTCTAGGTATAATTACTATATATAATTAAACAGTATATTTAAATATGTGCAATGATGTTTAGATACATAGCTGATAAAGCTGTATACTGAAGTTTAAAGTTTTATAGGAGGTGGTTTCATGTATAAGGTCTCCCTTATACTTATACATTCATTCCTAGGCTTCACAATCATCAAAAGGGAGTTTTATTTCATTAGCTTTCCTTGGATCACTTCTGCTAAAGTTTAAATTCATTAAGGATTCTTTTGTCCTTAATGAAGAGGAGTAATTCTGCACCTAAGATGCCTTCATGTTCTATTTAAAGCACAATATAGCTTTCTATTGTTAACACTTATTATAATAAATATTTCACATGTGGTTTTAAATTAATAACATATTCTTAGACTCTTTGAATATCACTTGATTCCCTTTTTTATTTTTTTTTATTTTTTTTATTTTTTTTTTGAAGTTAATATCTATAGTTGCTTTTATTTTTTATTTTTTTTTTTAATTTTATTTTATTTTTAAACTTTACATAACTGTATTAGATTTGCCAAATATCAAAATGAATCCACCACAGGTATACATGTGTTCCCCATCCTGAACCCTCCTCCCTCCTCCCTCCCCATTCCATCCCTCTGGGTCGTCCCAGCGCACCAGCCCCAAGCATGCAGTATCGTGCATCGAACCTGGACTGGCAACTCATTTCATACATGATATTTTACATGTTTCAATGCCATTCTCCCAAATCTTCCCACCCTCTCCCTCTCCCACAGAGTCCATAAGACTGTTCTATACATCAGTGTCTCTTTTGCTGTCTCGTACACAGGGTTATTGTTACCATCTTTCTAAATTCCATATATATGCGTTAGTATACTGTATTGGTGTTTTTCTTTCTGGCTTACTTCACTCTGTATAATAGGCTCCAGTTTCATCCACCTCATTAGAACTGATTCAAATGTATTCTTTTTAATGGCTGAATAATACTCCATTGTGTATATGTACCACAGCTTTCTTATCCATTCATCTGCTGATGGACATCTAGGTTGCTTCCATGTCCTGGCTATTATAAACAGTGCTGCGATGAACATTGGGGTACTCGTGTCTCTTTCCCTTCTGGTTTTCTCAGTGTGTATGCCCAGCAGTGGGATTGCTGGATCATAAGGCAGTTCTATTTCCAGTTTTTTAAGGAATCTCCACACTGTTCTCCATAGTGGCTGTACTAGTTTGCATTCCCACCAACAGTGTAAGAGGGTTCCCTTTTCTCCACACCCTCTCCAGCATTTATTACTTGTAGACTTTTGGATCGCAGCCATTCTGACTGGTGTGAAATGGTACCTCATAGTGGTTTTGATTTGCATTTCTCTGATAATGAGTGATGTTGAGCATCTTTTCATGTGTTTGTTAGCCATCTGTATGTCTTCTTTGGAGAAATGTCTATTTAGTTCTTTGGCCCATTTTTTGATTGGGTCATTTATTTTTCTGGAGTTGAGCTGTAGGAGTTGCTTGTATATCCTCGAGATTAGTTGTTTGTCAGTTGCTTCATTTGCTATTATCTTCTCCCATTCTGAAGGCTGTCTTTTCACCTTGCTAATAGTTTCCTTTGATGTGCAGAAGCTTTTAAGGTTAATTAGGTCCCATTTGTTTATTTTTGCTTTTATTTCCAATATTCTGGGAGGTGGGTCATAGAGGATCCTGCTGTGATGTATGTCAGAGAGTGTTTTGCCTATGTTCTCCTCTAGGAGTTTTATAGTTTCTGGTCTTACGTTTAGATCTTTAATCCATTTTGAGTTTATTTTTGTGTATGGTGTTAGAAAGTGTTCTAGTTTCATTCTTTTACAAGTGGTTGACCAGAGTTCCCAGCACCACTTGTTAAAGAGATTGTCTTTAATCCATTGTATATTCTTGCCTCCTTTGTCGAAGATAAGGTGTCCATATGTGCGTGGATTTATCTCTGGGCTTTCTATTTTGTTCCATTGATCTATATTTCTGTCTTTGTGCCAGTACCATACTGTCTTGATAACTGTGGCTTTGTCGTAGAGCCTGAAGTCAGGTAGGTTGATTCCTCCAGTTCCATTCTTCTTTCTCAAGATCGCTTTGGCTATTCGAGGTTTTTTGTTTTTCCATACAAATTGTGAAATTATTTGTTCTAGCTCTGTGAAGAATGCTGTTGGTAGCTTGATAGGGATTGCATTGAATCTATAGATTGCTTTGGGTAGTATACTCATTTTCACTACATTGATTCTTCCAATCCATGAACATGGTATATTTCTCCATCTGTTAGTGTCCTCTTTGATTTCTTTCACCAGTGTTTTATAGTTTTCTATATATAGGTCTTTAGATTCTTTAGGTAGATATATTCCTAAGTATTTTATTCTTTCCGTTGCAATGGTGAATGGAATTGTTTCCTTAATTTCTCTTTCTGTTTTCTCATTATTAGTGTATAGGAATGCAAGGGATTTCTGTGTGTTGATTTTATATCCTGCAACTTTACTATAGTCATTGATTAGTTCTAGTAATTTTCTGGTGGAGTCTTTAGGGTTTTCTATGTAGAGGATCATGTCATCTGCAAACAGTGAGAGCTTTACTTCTTCTTTTCCAATTTGGATTCCTTTTATTTCTTTTTCTGTTCTGATTGCTGTGGCCAAAACTTCCAAAACTATGTTGAATAGTAATGGTGAAAGTGGGCACCCTTGTCTTGTTCCTGACTTTAGAGGAAATGCTTTCAATTTTTCACCATTGAGGATAATGTTTGCTGTGGGTTTGTCATATATAGCTTTGATTATGTTGAGGTATGTTCCTTCTATTCCTGCTTTCTGGAGAGTTTTGATCATAAATGGATGTTGAATTTTGTCAAAGGCTTTCTCTGCATCTATTGAGATAATCATATGGTTTTTATTTTTCAATTTGTTGATGTGGTGTATTACGTTGATTGATTTGCGGATATTGAAGAATCCTTGCATCCCTGGGATAAAGCCCACTTGGTCATGGTGTATGATCTTTTTAATGTGTTGTTGGATTCTGATTGCTAGAATTTTGTTAAGGATTTTTGCATCTATGTTCATCAGTGATATTGGCCTGTAGTTTTCTTTTTTTGTGGGATCTTTGTCAGGTTTTGGTATTAGGGTGATGGTGGCCTCATAGAATGAGTTTGGAAGTTTACCATCCTCTGCAATTTTCTGGAAGAGTTTGAGCAGGATAGGTGTTAGCTCTTCTCTAAATTTTTGGTAGAATTCAGCTGTGAAGCCGTCTGGACCTGGGCTTTTGTTTGCTGGAAGATTTTTGATTACAGTCTCAATTTCCGTGCTTGTGATGGGTCTGTTAAGATTTTCTATTTCTTCCTGATCGAGTTTTGGAAAGTTGTACTTTTCTAAGAATTTGTCCATTTCTTCCTCATTGTCCATTTTATTGGCATATAATTGTTGATAGTAGTCTCTTATGATCCTTTGTATTTCTGTGTTGTCTGTTGTGATCTCTCCATTTTCATTTCTAATTTTATTGATTTGATTTTTCTCCCTTTGTTTCTTGATGAGTCTGGCTAATGGTTTGTCAATTTTATTTATCCTTTCAAAGAACCAGCTTTTGGTTTTGTTGATTTTTGCTATGGTCTCTTTTGTTTCTTTTGCATTTATTTCTGCTCTAATTTTTAAGATTTCTTTCCTTCTACTAACCCTGGGGTTCTTCATTTCTTCCTTTTCTAGTTGCTTTAGGTGTAGAGTTAGGTTATTTATTTGACTTTTTTCTTGTTTCTTGAGGTGTGCCTGTATTGCTATGAACTTTCCCCTTAGGACTGCTTTTACCGTGTCCCACAGGTTTTGGGTTGTTGTGTTTTCATTTTCATTCGTTTCTATGCAAATTTTGATTTCTTTTTTGATTTCTTCTGTGATTTGTTGGTTATTCAGCAGTGTGTTGTTCAGCCTCCATATGTTGGATTTTTTAATAGTTTTTCTCCTGTAATTGAGATCTAATCTTACTGCATTGTGGTCAGAAAAGATGCTTGGAATGATTTCTATTTTTTTGAATTTACCAAGGCTAGCTTTATGGCCCAGGATGTGATCTATCCTGGAGAAGGTTCCATGTGCGCTTGAGAAGAAGGTGAAATTCATTGTTTTGGGATGAAATGTCCTATAGATATCAATTAGGTCTAACTGGTCTATTGTATCGTTTAATGTTTGTGTTTCCTTGTTAATTTTCTGTTTAGTTGATCTATCCATAGGTGTGAGTGGGGTATTAAAGTCTCCCACTATTATTGTGTTATTGTTAATTTCTTCTTTCATACTTGTTAGCTTTTGTCTTACATACTGCGGTGCTCCCGTGTTGGGTGCATATATATTTATAATTGTTATATCTTCTTCTTGGATTGATCCTTTGATCATTATGTAGTGACCATCTTTGTCTCTTTTCACAGTCTTTGTTTTAAAGTCTATTTTATCTGATATGAGTATTGCTACTCCTGCTTTCTTTTGGTCCCTATTCGCATGGAAAATCTTTTTCCAGCCCTTCACTTTCAGTCTGTATGTGTCCCCTGTTTTGAGGTGGGTCTCTTGTAGACAACATATGCAGGGGTCTTGTTTTTGTATCCATTCAGCCAGTCTTTGTCTTTTGGTTGGAGCATTCAACCCATTTACGTTTAAGGTAATTACTGATAAGTATGACCCCGTTGCCATTTACTTTATTGTTTTGGGTTCGAATTTATACACAATTTTTGTGTTTCCTGTCTAGAGAATATCCTTTAGTATTTGTTGGAGAGCTGGTTTGGTGGTGCAGAATTCTCTCAGCTTTTGCTTGTCTGAAAAGCTTTTGATTTCTCCTTCATACTTGAATGAGATCCTTGCTGGGTACAATAATCTGGGCTGTAGGTTATTTTCTTTCATCATTTTAAGTATGTCTTGCCATTCCCTCCTGGCTTGAAGAGTTTCTATTGAAAGATCAGCTGTTATCCTTATGGGAATTCCCTTGTGTGTTATTTGTTGTTTTTCCCTTGCTGCTTTTAATATTTGTTCTTTGTGTTTGATCTTTGTTAATTTGATTACTATGTGTCTTGGGGTGTTTCGCCTTGGGTTATCCTGTTTGGGACTCTCTGGGTTTCTTGGACTTGGGTGATTATTTCCTTCCCCATTTTAGGGAAGTTTTCAACTATTATCTCCTCAAGTATTTTCTCATGGTCTTTCTTTTTGTCTTCTTCTTCTGGGATCCCTATGATTCGAATGTTGTAGCGTTTAATATTGTCCTGGAGGTCTCTGAGATTGTCCTCATTTCTTTTAATTCGTTTTTCTTTTATCCTCTCTGATTCATTTATTTCTACCATTCTATCTTCTAATTCACTAATCCTATCTTCTGCCTCTGTTATTCTACTATTTGTTGCCTCCAGAGTGTTTTTAATTTCACTTATTGCATTATTCATTATATATTGACTCTTTTTTATTTCTTCTAAGTCCTTGTTAAACCTTTCTTGCATCTTCTCAATCCTTGCCTCCAGGCTATTTATCTGTGATTCCATTTTAATTTCAAGATTTTGGATCAATTTCACTATCATTATTCGGAATTCTTTATCAGGTAGATTCCCTATCTCTTCCTCTTTTGTTTGGTTTGGTGGGCATTTATCCTGTTCCTTTATCTGCTGGGTATTCCTCTGTCTCTTCATCTTGTTTAAATTGCTGAGTTTGGGGTGTCCTTTCTGTATTCTGGCAGTTTGTGGAGTTCTCTTTATTGTGGCGTTTCCTCGCTGTGTGTGGGTTTGTACAGGTGGCTTGTCAAGGTTTCCTGGTTAGGGAAGCTTGTGTTGATGTTCTGGTGGATGGAGCTGTATTTCTTCTCTCTGGAGTGTAATGAAATGTCCAGTAATGAGTTATGAGATGTCTATGGTTTTGGGGTGACTTTGGGCAGCCTGTATCTTGAAGCTCAGGGCTGTGTTCCTTTGTTGCTGGAGAATTTGCTTGTTATGTCTTTCCCTGGAACTTGTTGGCCCTTGTGTGGTGCTTGGTTTCAGTGTCGGTATGGAGGCGTTTGATGAGCTCCTGTCAATTAATGTTCCTTGGAGTCAGGAGTTCCCTGGAGTCAGGGTTTGGACTTAAGCCTCCTACTTCCAGTTATCGGTCTTAATTTTACAGTAGTTTCAAAACTTCTCCTTCTATACAGCACCACTGATAAAACATCTACATTAAAGATGAAAAGTTTCTCTACTGTGAGGGTCACTCAGAGAGGTTCACAGCGTTACATGGAGAAGAGAAGAGGGAGGAGGGAGTTAGAGGTGACCCAAATGAGATGAGGTGGAATCAATAGTGGAGAGAGTGGGCTAGCCAGTAGTCACTTCCTTATGTGCACTCCACAACTGGACCGCTCAGAGATGTTCACAGAGTTATACAGGGAAGAGAAGAAGGAGGCAGGAGACAGAGGTGGCCAGAAGGATAAAAGGGGGAAATGAAAAGGAGGGAGACAGATCCAGCCAGTAATCAGTTCCTTAAGTGTTCTCCACCGTCTGGAACACACAGAAATTCACAGAGTTGGGTAGAGTAGAGAGGGGTTAGGGAGGAGATACAGGTGACCTGGTGGAGAAAATGGAGAGTCCAAAGGGAGAGAGAGCAGTCAAGCCAGTAATCTCGTACACTAGTGAAAAATGGGTCCTGAAGATTGGGTTCTTAAAGGTACAAAATTGGTAACAAATACATAAAAACAAAAATTAGAAATCTAGAGTAGAGTTTGGAATTTCAAAAATGCGATGTTAATGAAAAGAAGAAGGAAAAGAAAGAGAGAAAAAACGAACAAAGAAAAACAAACAAGGTCGTGAAAGTAATAAAGAAACTACAGGTACAAAATTGATAAATAATACCAAAAAGCAAAAATTAAAAATCTAGAGTAGAGTTTGGAATTTCAAAAATACAATGTTAAAAAAAAAAAAAAGAAGAAGAAAAATAAAGAGAGAAAACAAACAAACCAACAAAAACAATGTCGCAAAAATTATAAAGAAAATACAGGTACAAAATTGATATCAAATACCAAAAAGCATAAATTAAAAATCTTGAGTAGAGTTTGGAATTGCAGATATACGATGTTATATAAAAGAAGAAGAGAAAGAAACAGAGGAAAAAAAAAGTCACAGAAATTATGAAAAAAACTATAGGTACAAAATTGATAACATATATCAAAAGGCTAAAATTAAAAATCTAGAGTAGAGTTTGGAATTTCAAAAATACAATGTTAAAGAAAAGAAGAAAAAGAAAAAAAAAAAAAAAACCACAGTCAAAAAATTATAAAATATATATATGAAGTTTGCTGAAGAAGAAAAAAAATAGGGTCTTTTTTTTTTTTTTTTTTGCAGAGTAATAGTTATAAAAGTGAAAATTAAAGGACAATAGAGGACTTAAAAAAATTTTTTTTTTTAATTAAAAAAAAAAAAGAAAGAAAGATTGATCGTAAAAACAGTAAAAATATATCTAGGTCTTTCTCTGGTTTTGTTGTGAGTATTGTGGGTTCAGTTCATTTTTGGCAGTTCCTTAGTCCGACTTATATTTCTCAAGATCTATAGGCCCCTTCCTATGTAATCCGTAGTAACCACAGGGTTTTAATCTATGGCCTGTAGCTTCCAAGGCGTTTCCCTCTGTTATAGCTTCTTCTGTTTGCTGGTCTCTTCAGTGTCTGGTTCCCGCCCTGACACAAAGGGGATGGTTGAGGACACTATTTTTTTTTTTTTTTTATTTAGGCTCACTTGTTCAGCGCGCTGTGGGGAGGGAGGGAGGGATGCTGCAAACAGATAACACTGGCGTGCGCTCGCAGTGCCTCAGCCACACTGGGTCTGCCCCCGCTCACTGCGCGTGTAGCCTCCCTGCCCACACTGCTTGGGCTCTAGTTTGTTCCGCCGGGAACAATCAGAGGCTGGCCCTGGGCTGAGCTCCCAGGTCCAAGCCGCTCAGGTTCAGGCACTCGGGTAGTCCTCAGAGGCGCAGACTCGGTTGGGCCTGCGTTTTGTGCTCTTCCCAGATCCGAGCAGCTCAGGTGATGTGTTTGGCGGGAGCCAATGCTGCGACTTATCGCCTCCCCGCCACTCGGTTATCTGGGTGTAAAACCGGCGCACCTTCTCAGGCAGATGTTGACCGTCCAGACCCCCAAGAAGTTTTAGTTAGCAAAGAAGCCTGCTTACAGTTTTATAGATAGTGTCTCTCTGGGGCTGCGATTGCCCCCTTCCAGCTCTGGCTGCCTGTCACCGGAGGGGGAAGGTCTGCAGCCGGCTATCTCTGCTCAGTCCTTTGTTCCGTGCGCGGGCCTGGCGGTGTCTTAGGTTAGGGCTGGCTTTTCGCGTGGTAGATATCCCACAGTCTGGTTTGCTAGCCCAAATTATTTCGCTCAGATAGCGCTCAGGACATTCGGGCGGATTCTTACTCTAAGGGACACAGCCCGCGCCGCGCTTCCCTGCCCAGCCCCTGCTTGCTAATGCCGTGTGCTGGCGTCTGCGCTGCTTCTCCGCTGGGGGAGTTACCGTAGGGCTCACAATCCGCGATTTTTAATTGTTTATTTTTTTTCCTCTCCCTTTTATGTTGCCCTCTGTGCTTCCAAAGCTCGGCACAGATTCGGCAGTGAGAGGGTTTCCTGGTGTTTGGAAACTTCTCTCTTTTTAAGACTCCCTTCCCGGGACGGAACTCCGTCCCTCCCTCTTTTGTCTCTTTTTTGTCTTTTATATTTTTTCCTACCTCCTTTCGAAGAGTTGGGGTGCTTTTCTGGGTGCCTGATGTCCTCTGCCGGCATTCAGAAGTTGTTTTGTGGAATTTACTCGACGTTTAAATGCTCTTTTGATGAATTTGTGGGAGAGAAAGTGTTCTCCCCGTCCTACTCCTCCGCCATCTTGGCTCCTCCCTGATTCCCTTTTTTAAAATACCTTTATTGAGGTATAATTTACATGTGCTAAAATTCACCATTTTTAGTGTACACATTTAGAATATTTAAGGAGCTATGCAACCATCATCAGAATTCAGTTGTTGAACATTCTCATCACCAAAGATCGTCAAACCCCATTATCACCTACTATCACTAATTTGATTTTGGTCTCCAAACGTTTGCCTTTTCTGGATATTTCATACAGATGGAATGAAAATACACAAAATCTTTTGCATCTGACTTTTTTTGCATAATTTTTTCAGGATTCATCCAAATTGTAGCATGTATCATTACTTTTTATTGCAGAATAGTATTCCAATGTATGGATAAGTCACGTTTTGTTTATCCATTCACCAGCTGAGTTGACGGATCTATACATTGTCTTTAGTTTAGCTAACTTAAATACCACATACTAAAAACATTCATGTTTAACTGTGTGTGGACATAATGTTTTCATGTTCTTACGTACATATTCAGAAAGACAGTCGTTGTAGTGGATATAAGGTGGTATTTCACTGTGGCTTTAATTTGTATTTTCCTAATGACAAATGATGTTGAGAATACTATCATGTGTTTTTTAGCCATGCTTCCCTATCTCTTTTATAAAATGCCTATTCAAATCTTTTACCAAGTTTTAAATTGGATGATGTGTTTTTGTATTTAATGACCAACTGGTCATTTTTATATTCTGGGTATAAGAATGTAATCACATGAATGATTTGTAAATGTTTTCACCCGTCTGTGGCTTGTCTTCATTTATATAATAGCGTTTTTTTTTTGAAAGGCAAACTTTAAAATTTTTATGAAGGCCAATTTATCATTTGTTTCTTAACTTAATGACTGTTTGTCATACCTAAAAATGGAGAAGGCAATGGCACCCCACTCCAGTACTCTCTTGCCTGGAAAATCCCATGGATGGAGGAGCCTGGTAGGCTGCAGTCCATGGGGTTGCGAAGAGTCAGACACGACTGAGCGACTTCACTTTCACTTTTCACTTTCATGCATTGGAGAAGGAAATGGCAACCCATTCCAGTGTTCTTGTCTGGACAATCCCAGGGACGGGAGAGCCTGGCGGGCTGCCGTCTACGGGGTCGCACAGAGTCGGACACGACTGAAGGGACTTAGCGGCAGCCGCAGCAGCAGCAGCAGCAGCATACCTAAAAAAGGCTTTGCCTCTGTAGAAACCCAAAGGTCATGGAGATATTTTACAACTTTAACTCTTACATTTAGTTCTACAATCCATTTTGAGCTAATTTTTATATACTGTGTGAGGTAAGGCTCTAAATTAATTTTTTTGTATGTGGATATCCAAATGTCCTAGCACCATTTGTTGAAAAGACTCTTCTTTTAACCACTGAATTACCTCAATTACAATACTTTGTAAAAAAAACAAAACAAAAAGAAGTGATAAAAAAATGAAGGTTTATTCCTTGATTCTGTTAGCTGCTTCATTATTTTCATCATGCTATTATCATATTGCCTTAACTGCTATAGCTTTACAGTAAATTTTGAGTTAAGTGTGAATGCTCCATGTTTGTTCTTCTCTTACAAAACTGTTTTCCTATACTTTTGAAATCCCATATAAACTTTAGGATAAGGTCATCAATTTCTACAAAACACAACCACCCATCTGCTGGTGAATCTTTGGAGCAATTTGGGGAAAATTGTCAAGAATATGGAATCTTTTAATAAAATGGCTCTCCATTTACTTATATCTTTAATTTCTCTCAGCAACACTTTTTAATTTCAGTACACAAATCTTGTACTAAATTTGTTGAAGTATTCCTAAATTTCTTATTCTCTTTGATGTTACTGCAGAATTTTTTTCTTAATTTCATCTTCAGAGTGTTCTTTGTTAGTATATAGAAATACAACTGATTTTTGTATATTGATTTTCATATTCCTCAACCTCACTGAACTCATTACTTTTCTACAGACACTCATATTGTTTGTGATTAAAGACAGTCTTGCCTTTTCCTTTCCAGTATGAATGCCCTACATTATTTACACATTTTTTTCTTGCTTTATTGCATTGACTAGAATCTCCAACATAATGATGAACAGAAATGGTGAAAGAAAACAGCCATGTTTTGTTTCTAATCATAGGGAGAAAGCATTCAATCTTTCCTCAGTAAGTATAATAAGCTATGTAATATATGTTTTTCACAGATAGTGTTTAACAAGTGGAGGAAATTCTCTTCGTATTCTAGTTTATAAAAATGGATCAACAGTGTAAATTTAAGGGCAAAAATAGTATGGCACCTAAAACACAAGCAACAAAGGGAAAAACAGATGTACTGAGTTTCATAAAAAACTTGTTCTACAAAGGACACTATAATAAAGAATGAAAGAAAATTTTTACAAACCATATATCTGATAGGGTCTAGTGTCTAACATGTATAAAGAACTCATACAAATCAATAATAAGAAGTAATCCAGTTAAAGAATCAGCAAAGGATCTGAGTAGACATTTCTCTGAAGAAAATAAAAAAAGACCAATAAGCAAATGAAAACAAGCTCAACATTATTAACCAGTAGGGAAATAAAATTCAAAACCATGAGATACTGGGACTTCTCTGGTGGTCCAGTGACTAATCACTAAGTTACTAAGTCCTGTCCGACTCATTGTGACCCCGTGGACTGTAGCCTGCCAGGCCCCTTTGTCCATGGGATTTCACAGGTGAGAATACTGGAGTGGGTGGCTATTTCCTTCTCAGGGCATCATCACAACTCAGGAATCGAACCTGTGTCTCCTGCTTGGCAGGTGGGGAGGATTCTTTACTACTGAGTCACCTGGGAAGCCCCCATGAAGTATACTAAAATCCACTAAATCATATACTTTGAAAGGGAGACTTTTACGGTATGTGAATTATATTCCATGAAAAAGAAAGCTGTTACTAGTTCAATGACTTATTGGTGATGGGACTTTAGATAAATGAAATTTTGGAAAAAAGTATAGAAAAGAATAACTATTATTCTTTTATACAGAAAAAAACTATTATTTCTATCCCATTAGTATAAAACATACAATTGGTGATGCTCTTGTGCTCCTACATTCATTCAGTGACTTACAGTCATTGTTGGGGGTTGAATTGTGTCCCCCAGAAGGTACGTTCAAGTCCTAATTACTGATACCTGTGATTGTGACC
Source organism: Bubalus bubalis (assembly GCF_019923935.1). NCBI lineage: Eukaryota > Metazoa > Chordata > Mammalia > Artiodactyla > Bovidae > Bubalus > Bubalus bubalis. Next base: position 42,388,646 of record NC_059177.1, on the reverse strand, counting down.
TTATTTGAAAATAGGATCTTTGTGCATATAATCAAATTAAGTAAGTCATGTTGAATTAGTATGGGTTGTAATCTAATGATTGATGTCCTTAAAAAGGTGGGAAATTTGGACAAAGACAGGAAAAGGATGGAGGCAGAAACTGAAGTGATGCATCTACAAGCCAAAATGCCAAAAAGTCTGCTGGTAACTGCCAGGTATTAGGAGAGCGAGGCATGGCAGATTCTTCTCTGTGCTTTCAGAAGGAACCAATCCTGCTGACGTCTTGATTTGGGACTTTCAGCTGTGAGATGATAAATTTCTATTGTGCTAAGCCATCCAGTTTGTGGAAATCTGTTATAGGAGATTTAAGAAACTACCACAGCAATAGTTACGTATTTGTTTTTTTTTTTTTTAATTTTATTTTATTTTTAAACTTTACATAATTGTATTAGTTTTGCCAAATATCAAAATGAATCTGCCACAGGTAAGACAAAGGGCTATAGGAACTGAGCCAAACTCTTGGAGTCCCAACTCCTTTACATATAAACTAGGGATAATTACATCTGTCCATTCATCTACTGAGAGAAAACAACATGAAATGATTTATAAATTTAGAATATTATTCCTCCAGATGTATGCTTTTAATTGATTTGTCAGCTCTAATGTATTGTCTCTTTCCCTTTCTGTAAGATCTTCTGTTTTCAACCAACATTCACCTTCCTTAGAGAAACTGCAGTTTGGGTATGCATTATTTACTTAATCATCTCTAACATAAAAGTGAGAATTAATATTATGGAACTCTTACACCACGTACTCTCCTAACCTCCCCCCTGTCCCACTGCTAAAACACACTGCCATAAATTGCCAATGAACTCATGTGTAGTTTAGGAAATACAACACCAAGCACTGTAACCTTTTGTTGGTTACAAAGAGTCAATTCACTGGAAAAGACCCTGATGCTGGGAAAGATTGAAGGCAAAAGGAGAAGAGGGCAGCAGAGGATGAGATGGTTAGATGGCATCACGGACTAAATGGACGAGAATCTGAGCAAACTCCGGGAGATAAAGGACAGGGAAGCATGGCATGCTGCAGTTACTGAGGCCACAAGAGTCGGACACGACTTAGCGATTGAACACCACCAACAAGGGCATTATTTGTTCCAGTTAATTGCTTATTCTGTTGAACTGAATAGTACTATCATAAATGATTACTTCCTGAAGACTTCAATAAAGAAGATATTTGACATTAAAATTAGTACGTTTTTCACAAATTACAGATTAGTTAGGATGCTCAATTATCAATATAAAACACTATACAAACTATTACTATTAGAGACTTCCAGTAACTGACAGTCTTGAAAATCTAAAAAAAATTGCTGTAAGTTGCCACTCAGTGAAAATCTGACTGTCTGACAAGAGGGCAGGGGATATACCCTAAGTATCTTTGAACACCTCCAACATTCATTCTTTAGATTTTTCTCCCCCTCCTCACCTCTGCTTTCTTAAATGTTTCATTACAGGTATAGAAGACTTGGACTCTTTAGGTAATATATACTTTCTCCAGTTCTATTTTCAGTTCAGTTCAGTTCAGTCGCTCAGTTGTGTCTGACTCTCTGCGATCCCATGAACCGCAGCACACCAGGCCTCCCTGTTCATCACCAACTCCCCCAGTTCTATTTACTACATGAAAATCTCACATATCTTTTAAATGGAGGCAATTTCCCAAGCACATAAAGATATATTTAAATGGGTGTTAATTTTAACACTAATAGAAAAATGAAGAAATGGGGAAAATTTAGAGGTCCATCACAAGAGAATAGAGAAATATACTAGGCTATACCCATGCAATGATACATATGATAGCTAAAAAAGAATAAGATTAATATACAGTATTATAGAAAGATTTCCAAGACAGATAAAGTAGAAAGCCCTAGTGTCAAAATACCACTCAGTCCTGTCTGACTCTTTGTGACCCCATGGACTATACAGTCTATGGAATTCTCCAGGCCAGAATACTGGCGTGGGTAGCCTTTCTCTTCTCCAGGGGATCTTCCCAACCCAGGGATCAAACCCAGGTCTCCCACATTGCAAGTGGATTCTTTACCAGCTGAGACACAAGGAAAGCCCAAGAATACTGGAGTGAGTAGCCTATCCCTTCTCCAGTGGATCTTCTCAGTATAGGAATCGAACCAGGGTCTCCTGCATGGCAGGTGGAATCTTTACCAACTGAGCTATGAGGGAAACTCAAAATACCACACCAATTCCCAAAGAATATAAATGGTATGATTCTATTTGTGGAAAAAATAATTGTTACATCATACAGACAGACACAATCTCTGAAGGTACTCACAGAAAAACTATTAAAAACAGTTACCTTTGGAGAATGATTCTCCAAGATTTTCTTATTATGGGCATATAATGTATGCCCATAAATAACATAATTATTAATAAATTATATGTAATTTATAAATTAAAGAGTTTTAGCTCATAAGGACAAAACAATGATTAGTGGTTAACTATCTGAAATAAAATAAATATTCTATGCAAGCAGTAATAAAAAAATGTTAAAAAATGCTTTACTTCTGGGTACTTCAAAAAAGACATTAAGCAACATTTTACAAGTATTACAAGGGAATTGTCGCTAGGGTTGTTCTGCTAGGCCCAGACTAGTGTGGGGAATCAATAGACTATCCTTTGAAGTAAGAGCACAACAATTTACTTATAGTGGTTTATTGAGTGCTTAGTTCAATACGAGTGGACATTTTGTCAATACCATTCTAATGGGTGCTATAGATGACAGTTCAATGCTATAATATACAAGCTAGAAGGCCATATAATAAAATCTATATGCCCCTGGAGTCAAGGGATGATCATTTGCAGAAGACCTAAAGAAAAACACCAAGACATCTCTCTGTGCAGGGCCTGACGGTTGCTCTGAAGTAAAAAAGCAAACAGATTTGGTTATTACAGACTGCATTAGTGGTAACACATTGGTGCCATTTTAACACATTCTTTTATCTTAAAAAATTCTAGTAAATGAAAGGTGAAATTAGAAAGCTTTCCTTCATTTAAATTAGGCTAGAAGCTTATCATTGTAAACACATTTCCCAATTAGGTTAGATAGTATGCAGAATTCACCACCTGAGCATAATCCTGTTGGTCAGAAATAAGAGCTTGAGATGAGGAGAGAAATTAACTCATTCAGTTCTCCGGTCAACTGACAAGTTTCTAGAACAAGACTAAAGTGGATACATGAGATGTTAATATATGTGTGCCAATGTTCACAGCAGGAGTAAAGCAGTGTTCCTAGAAGGTAAAAGACTACTGCTCTTTTAAAAAATATAACCACTTAGACATTAAGTTTATTTTATAAGGAGAAGTATAAACACAGAATTTTCATATTTTATTTCTGAAGCATTCATCATTTTCATTCTTTTTTATCTAAAGCTGATTTTCATATTATTTTAGTAATATTTGAGAGGAACTAACATGTGCATTCAAATAGCTCCTGAAGACTTTCAATCAGGGAGCTCTTGGGTTTTCTCAGTTTTGTTTCTTTTTTTTCTAAAACATTTTTTACCTTGGTGACTATTTCCATTCCTATGTCTGGTTCTAAATGTTATCCCTATGTTGACAATTCAATCTACATTTCTAGCCCTGACTCATTTCCTGAACTTCAAACTGCCTGCTTGAATCTTTTCCTACATATTTCACAGACATTTCAAATGGACCTTATTAAGAAAAGAGTCTCAATTCCCCATCCTCACCACTCCCTAGAAGCTCAAACCAGAAAGTTAAGAGTCACCCTTGATTCACAGTTCCTCTCTGCAAGTCTATCAGTTCTGTACTGAATCTATTTATTTCTCTATCTCCTATTCTAGCTCAAGCACCATTGTTCCTTGCCTAAAAAACCTCCCAACTGGCTTCCTGATTCCATTCTCATCCTCCCTTCCAGTATCCTCAAGAGCAGCCAGAGTGACCATCTTAAAGGAGGATCAATTATCTCATCATATTTCAGTGGACTTATGCTTCTCTGAGAAAAAATAAATAAATTCCTAGCTCATAATGTCTATAAATTACCCACCCTTCTTCACTCATCAGGCATCATTTTCTATAATCAGGGACCTCAAAGGGAACAGAGTTCATACCACATGGTTCAAATGGACAGGTGATTATTATATGATTCCTTACAGAGGTATGGGCAGGGCTGAAGAAAGCATGTACAGTTAGACACGGAAAAATAACAACAGTGGGCAGTCATTACTGTTCCTAGGTCTGCAGGGGAAAAGGGAAGACTGGAGCCAGAGCAACTGCATCTTCATAGGTGCGGGCATCAGCAGGAAGAAAGGAAAGAAGTACACTGCCTTTTCTCCTCCTGTCTGCTGATCTTCAGATGCTACTTTCTGTTGCTTGGGATATCCTGAGGTCAAAGGAGCCTGGGTGATTAATATAGTGTGATGTGGGAGAACAGGAGGGATCTAACTCCCAGGACACACAGCACATGCTAGAAGGCAGTGCACATATCTGGAGGGGTGGAAGATTAATCAGCGATGTGCCTATCTCATTCATAACTATCCCTCCTCCTTACTGCTCTCTAAACTTCATACTTGGTGTGTGCGTTTAACAGGAATTTGCACAGGTTTTTTCTTTCTACAGGTACCATCCCTCTTCCTCTTGATATGGCTAGCTCTTCATCCTCCTTCAAGTCTTAAATATCTTTATCACCCTATCAAGAAGCAGGTACCTCCTTCTTCTCCTTGGAATACAAGGGCGGTGGTGATGTGTCTAGCAGATACCTGGTACCTAGTAGGTACTCAGTAAATACTAACGGAGTGAATGGTGGCCAAATCATATAGCAAAATCTTAAGACTGTGTCTAGGGACAATAGGTTTATAGAAATATCTGCATGAATTCTAAACTGAGGCAGCATTTAGAAAAAGCTACTTAATCTTTATTTTTCTATGGTTTTAGCTAAAAAAAGAAGATTTTGTGTAAAGTAAAAATCTACAATGATAGATGCTCAATTTCTTATTCACTTAAAAAGAGAATGTCTATTATGGCACCAACGGTCTAAAAGAAAATAATTGAATCATTTAAAAGCAAGGTTTATACTCATTTCTTTTACTGCTGTTTCTATAGCAATAGCATAAAATCACCTGTTTTGGTCTGTTATGTTCTTGGTACTAGAATATTAGTCATTTCAACATCTTTTTCTTTTAATTGAAGGGAACAAAGGAACAGGGAGTAGTTTTAAATGCAGGAACATTTGTAGATGACATTTTTTAGATGTGCTAAGTTGGCAACTGCGAGGCACCAGCTCCAGTGGTGACAGCACTTCTGTATCACTGCATTTAAAGATTCAAGTGCTTCTCTTACCTCCCCTGAAAGAGCAGCATCAGCTGATCCGAAACTTCAGAGCATTTTAACCTTCATTATGAATGACAAGGGCCTATTTGCTTTTGCAGAAACAATCTGTAAAAAGTAACTTTGGCTTCACTTATACAGCATTTTATTTTTAAAGGCAACTGCATTTATAATGGGCAATCTCTACTTCAGATTCATTCAACCAAGTGCCCCTCAACATCTAAGCAGTTAACTGAGATTAAAAGTAATTTTGACTCTTGGCAGCAGAGGGAAAGCCAGGAAATACTCTAATTCCAGAAGGAGGTGAAAGTGGAAGTAAAACTAGGAGAGGAAAAAGAGGAGGGTCAAGGAAAAACGGAGGGCTAAAAACTGGATGAGAAAGAATGCTGCCAAGACACCGGGTCGCTGCTAGCAGGTCTGATAGCATCACCATCCTGGCTGAAGGAGCAAGAGCAGAGCACAGGCTGAGAAGAGTTGAGCTGTCCATGTCATTGGAACCATTAACATCTTCACCTGGCATCCTGAAAGACCAACTGGAGTGACCACAGGCCACAGACACATACCAAGTTGGCTTTAAATCCGGGTCCTACCACTTACTATCTGTGAGACTTCAGCAAGTAAGTAGTTGTAAGAATATTAGTTTTTTCATCTGCAAAATGGGGCTAATATCTAAATCACCAGGCTACTGTGAAAAGAGCAGGCTTGCAGTTTTAAAACCATTTGCTCCTATGCTTGACCAAACCCTTGCTGCCCTTCCTTTGTTTGATACTTAAATTAGACAACATTACCCAAACCAAACTCAACATTCAAAAAGCTAAGACCATGGGATCCAGTCCCATCACTTCATGGCAAACAGATGGAGAAAAAGTCGAAATAGTGACAGATTTTATTTTCTCGGGCTCCAAAATCACTGTGGATGGTGACTGCAGCCATGAAATTACACTTGCTCCTTGGAAGAAAAGCTATGACAAATCTTGACACTGTATTAAAAAGCAGAGACATCATTTTGCCCACTAGGCTATGGTTTTCCAGTAGTAATGACAGATGTGAGAGCTGGATCATAAAGAAGGCTGAGCGCTGAAGAATTGATGCTTTTGAATTGTGGTGCTGGATAAGACTCTTGAAAGTCCCGTGGGCAGCAAGGAGATCAAACCAGTCAATCCTAAAGAAAATCAGCCCTGAATAATCACTGGAAGGACTGATGCTGAACCTGAAGCTCCAATACTTTGGCCACTTGATGGGAAGAACTGACTCACTGAAAAGACCCTGATGCTGGGAAAGATTGAAGGAAGGAGGAAAAGGGGATGACAGAGGATGAGATGGCTGTATGGCATAACTGACACAATGGACACGAGTTTGAGCAAATTCCAGGAGATAGTGAAGGAAAGGGAAGTCTGGTGTGCTGTAGTTCATAGGGTCTCGAAGAGTCAGACATGACTCAGCGACTGAACAAGAGGACAGGGTCCAGAGATGTCCGCACAGCTCTGTTCTGAAGTGGAGTAGGGAGAGATCAAAAAAAGTGACACAAGGCAGCTTCTTACATTCACCTTCCTGCCCTTCTTTCAGTTTCTCAATGTTAGTATGCCAACTCTCTGGCCTCCCAATTCCCTTGCTCTCTCATACCTCCTGTATCTGACCTTCGTACCTCTAATCTTCTTTCTAAGCTTCAGAAGCCAGAAGGTTTTCTCCTTTCCTATTTTCTGAGGCTGCAAACCTCAACTATAAACTATCTTATTGCCTCATAGTTTTGATAGCTCCTCAAATGCATGAGTGTTAAGAAAAGTCTTACTTTGTTAATTAAAACAAAGCAATATGGGGGAGATATTTCTGGATCTGGAACTTCATAGTACTTCTGATGCAGGTGGTCCAAAGCCTACATTTTGAGAAACAAGGCTTACTTCACTGGGAAAGTACTTTTCTGGTTTTTAGTTCTCATCAATCCCTGCTTCATCTTGGCTAGATAATGAATAACCACTCTAATCCAAGGGCTGGAAGCACTCTTGCTATAGTCTTCCAGCCTAACCTTAACTGGAGTTCTTTATTATCTTAGTGGTGGCAGTGAGGCTATGATTCATCAGCACCTTACTCTAGGGCTAAAGTTCTAGAAGTTACTACCCAAAAAGGTCCTGCAGGACCAAAGGGCTTGCTTCATCAAAACCAGAGTCAGTACTGGATGAAATTTCCTTCAAACAAAGAAAATTACAAAACCTGAAATGCAAACAAAGGAGGGGCAGGGTGAAAGTTGATCAGGCTTTAAGCATGACGAACAATATTAATGTCTTAAAACCTGTAACGGTAAAGAATCTGAAATGGAAGCACTTTGCTATACACCTGAGACTAACACAACTTTAAACATTTACTGTATTTCAATTAAAAATGGTTAATAACAGATAAAAGAAGACAGGCTCTGCAGTCACAGTGGACCAAAACCATGCTTCTTCCACTTAAAAACTTCAAGAAAATTAGGGTTCCCTCTTCTCAGTTTCCTCACCTTTAACCTAGGAATAAAAGTAGGCTCTATCTTATGGAATTGATATAAGGATTACATTTAGTGAGGATAATGTATGTAAATTGCATAACACAGCCTAATGTATGTATGCCTTATGTATTAGCTGACTGAATTTTGTACATATTCCAGAACTCTGAGGTTGTAGCCAAGTACTTATCCAAGTGCTTGCATATAATCAAAGTTCCTGAGAAATGAGCCTCTCTTCTTAATCCATCTTTGCACAAAAGATGAGGACTCTCAGTCTGACAAGAATGAAGTTCAGTTCAACTCTGCTTCCAGTCTGGTACCTAACCTATATTGATCCCATCTTAAGCAACAGCACTGAGTTTCAGCACTTTCGACACTTGTCAGAAAATTCAACTATGAACTAACTAAATCTAGCACTCGTCAAAGGCTTGCTTGAGATGCCTGATATTCTGAACCATGTTATATTTCCTCCCTAAAGAAATGACTTCATGAAGTTGAGATTTAATGTTTTGGTCAGAGGTTTTTTCTTTCTTTCTTTCTTTTTTTTTTTATGGAAAATCAATATAAGAAAAATCCATTTGAAGAAAACTTGATGCCCTGCAAAAAATCATCTCCTGGAGAGCAAATAGGTTTCATCTTGAGTTCCAACACTGAAAGGCTGGTAGTAACTATCTGGAGTGCCTGTTACAAAGAACTACAGGGTTGTCATGACTGATTAGCACTGTCTGCCACGGCCATCAACAAGGAAGTGTGGAGCCTTTGTGACACGTTTACTTAGACTGTTATTACCACAGGTGAAAGCATGCCACAGGTACAACATGCTGGACCTACTAAATGCATACGTCTCTTCTTAAATTCAATGCCATAAACCTCTCACCATTGAGCCTTTGTCCATGTTGATCCCTCTGTGAAGTTTCCCCCTTCCCACAATCAAGTAAGCCTAAGAAGATGAAGATAAGGCTAGCCTAAGAGTTACTAAAGTCAACTCAGAAAGGATGGACGTAGAAGTCAAGGCGTTTTTCAAATCAAGGCCAAATGAACAGGGCAAGAAAATCCAGTGGATGATGGATCACATGAATTAAACCTAAGCCTGATTAGTGGTATCAAGAATATGCAGATGAGAGAAGTTTAGAATAGAAACAGGAGAGCTGGAAAGGTGGAGGGCTAGGGGGAAGACATTTGAAGAAAAATGTTCTAACTGTGGGCCATTAGGATAATGATGGCATTTCAGACAGTTCAAAATGGTAAATCATTATAGTTTGTTTTAAAGAATTCTTTACCAGAACCATTTTAGTGACATTAAATTGCTTAAGTGGCCATCTGTGGAACAGCACAGCAACTAGGTGGGTTTATGGACCAGTCTGGTATATCTATTAAAATAGCTACACCTGCTACATGTAAGCTGTTAACAACTTTCCTTTGCCAATCATAAATCTGGTTAATCCCACCTTTCTTGTCATTTTAATTTTCTATAGATCACTTAGAGCAGAAGGAAAGTGGATGCACTAAACTCTTTCCAAAATACATTTTAAAAGCACAAAAGTCATACTCAATTTATACAGCAGTTTTAGAACTTATAGTTCAGTTTTAAATATTTTCTACTTGAAAGACACAACAAAATCAGAATAAAACACCATAATGGGTAAGCATAAAACAGAAATCCATTCTTATTATACTCAAAAACTTGCTTATTGGAAATAAGATATCAACTATTGTATTATCTAAGTTTAATAATAATCACCATAATTACTTGGAATAGACATTATTGCTTATAAATATCAAGACTGATAGTATCAACAATAAATACTTATACAGAACTCACTCTGTACCAAGCACTAAGTTCTTTACATATATTGTGTACTCTCCAAAGAAGTCTGTGAGATATGTCTTCTTATTATTTCCAGTGTTATAGATGAAGAAACTAAGTCACAGAGACAGTAAGCAAACTGCCTAGGATTACATGGCTAGTGAGTGTTGAACCAGGGTTTAAAAGCATACAGTCTGTTTTTCTTTCTGGCTTACGTCACTCTGTATAATAGGCTCCAGTTTCATCCACCTCATTAGAACTGATTCAAATGTATTCTTGTTAATGGCTGAGTGATACTCCATTGTGTATATGTACCACAGCCTTCTCATCCATTCATCTGCTGATGGACATCTAGGTTGCTTCCATGTCCTGGCTATTATAAACAGTGCTGCGATGAACATTGGGGTACACGTGTCTCTTTCAATTCTGGTTTCCTTGGTGTTTATGCCCAGCAGAGGGATTGCTGGGTCATATGGCACTTCTATTTCCAGTTTTCCAATGCAGTATACTAATGCATATACATGGAATTTAGAAAGATGGTAACGATAACCCTGTATGCGAGACAGCAAAAGAGACACAGATGAATAGAACAGTCTTTTGGACTCTGTGGGAGAGGGAGAGGGTGGGATGATTTGGGAGAATGGCATTGAAACATGTATAGTATCATATGTGAAACAAATCGCCAGACCAGGCTTGATGCATGATACAGGATGCTCGGGGCTGGTGCACTGGGATGACCCAGAGGGATGGTATGGGGAGGAAGGTGGGAGGGGGGTTCAGGATGAGGAACACATGTACACCCGTGGTGGATTCATGTTGATGTATGGCAAAACCAATACAATACTGTAAAATAATTAGCCTCCAATTAAAATTAATAAATTTATATTAAAAAAAGCATACAGTCTGGTTCTAGCATATGTCTTCTAAACCAAGGGTCCTCAACCTCTGGGATCTAAAACCTGATGAACTGAGGTGGAACTGATGTAATAATAATAGAAATAAAGTGATGTTATGCACCTGAATCATCCCAAAACCATTCCCTACAACCTCACAGCTGTGAAAAAACTGTCTTCCACAAAACCAGTCCCTGGTGCCAAAAAGGTTGAGGCTCGTTGTTCTAAACCACTATTGACTGTATTCATCTTTGAACTCAAAATTCTAATTTAACCTGTGTAAGGTATTATTTCAGGAGTGGGCTCAGGAGATTTCTGAACTTCATAATTTCCTTGTTTCCTTAGTTCCCATCATTAGCCTTCAAGGGGAAATGGGGGAAAATGCTTGTGAATTTGGTTGGGAGGAAAGGAAGAATCCACTTGGCTGGAAAAGCTGGAAATAGTATTCCAATTGCTTAGTATAATCAGATCTTTGCTATTTACTCATATAAAACTTTTCTTTTGAAAAGCCCCAAAGAATTTCTCCTGCAATAAACCATCAGTAATTGTTACTGGCTTCCTATTTCTTCAATTTATGATTACACTGTATTTGTCAGACATCCCTGAGTGATCACTGTTTTCTGAACTGTGAACTAGCTTAGTGCTGAAAGTACATCTTCTGAATTAGTTTCTGATAAATTTCACCAGCAGGTCTGGGAATAATCATTACCCTGAGTCCCACAAACCACAGGTTGACACTAACAGAAAACTGGGCAGGCGGGGGGTGGTGGGCAGAATCATCACAATGCAAAGATGGATGGAGCTTAATGACATGGAAAGAGATGCCAAATCGTTTCCAACTTTAGAGGGGCTAACCCTGCAAGCTTTAATTAGCTTACAGTTGAGAAATAATTTGAAGTTTCAAGTTAGTTATTTAGAAACTCTTGACTTGTTCATCATTCCACTTTATAAAACTATAATATGAGGCAGACTTCCATGGGAAAAAAACAATCAGAATTCGAAGGAAAAAAAAAATTCCCAAAGAGAAGTAACAGAAGTGGAAAAAAACCCAGCTTGTGAGGCTGACAGCTCTGGGTTACGGCTCTCCAGGAGTGCTGCTGGGCTATTCATGAACTTCTCTCAGCCTGTTTTCTCACCTTTAAGTTACCACTTATCTTCCAGAGTTGTGAAAGTTCAGGGAAATTCTTGATAAAATGCCTGGCATGGTGTCACTGCTTAAGAAATTTTAGCTTTCCATTCTCTGCTTCTATTAACTCTGAAAATTTTCTCTGAGTCCTCATTTCTGAAATCCACTGCTTCTTTCTATTCATCTTCACTTCTCCTCTTGCTTTACAAAATACATCATCGCTAGCCTGACTTGACAGTAACAGCCTCCCAACTTGATTCACTGCTTCCAGTTTTTCGCTCACCAACTTAACATGTCTTTAGAAAGATAACCTCTAATGTTATCTTCCTGTATACAAAAAAACAAGAAACTTTTGTCTACAGAATAAAGTCCAAAAATCTGTGCCTATTTCTCCTCAGATCTGTCTGCCACCAAGTCTTCACTCACCACTAATTCTCTAGCCATACCAAGATACCCCACTAGTTTTGCTACATGTTTGCTCTTGTCCTAAAATCCGCTCCTTGCCTTTTGTGAGTTTTTATTTTTTCTACACGATCGTTTAAAAACGTATCTACTCCATCAGCATATCTCTAACTCTAAAAGGCAAAAATAAGAACTGAATTTTACTTAAAGGCTCCATGGCAATTACATTTACTTCTATCTGCATTTCTTTCACTGCATTCTATTTGTTCTACATCATTCTCTTCAATAGACTATGAACACTCTCTAAGGAAAGAAAATTTTATCTTATTCCTCTTTGTATCTCCATAGTCTAGAATAGTTACTGGGATCTTCGTTAGTATTACTTTGAATAGCTATTAAAAGAAAGAATGCCTAGGAAGTTTTTCCCAATTAGTTCACTCCCATTCTTGATTCACTTTGTCAGCCATAAGCCATCCCTACATTTCCATATCTTGGTTAAAAACTGTTCAGTTCAGTTGCTCAATCATGTCCAACTATTTGCAATCCCATGGACTGCAGCATGCCAGGCCTCCCTGTCCATCACCAACTCCTGGAGCTTCTCAAACTCATGTCCATTGTGTCGGTGATGCAATCCAAGCATCTCATCCTCTGTCGTCCCCTTCTCCTCCTGCCTTCAATCTTTCCCAGCATCAGGGTCTTTTCAAATGAGTCAGCTCTTTGCATCAGGTGGCTAAAGTGTTGGAGGTTCAGCTTCAACATCAGTCCTTCCAGTGAATATTCAGGACTGATTTCCTTTATGACCGACTAGTTTGATCTCTATGCAGTCCAAGAAACTGAGTCTTTGCCAATGCCACAGTTTAAAAGCATCAATTCTTTGGCGCTCAGCTTTCTTTATAGTTCAACCTTCACATCCATACATGACTACTGGAAAAACCATAGCTTTGACTAGATGGACCTTTGTCGGCAAAGCAATGTCTCTGCTTTTTAATATGCTGTTTAGGTTGGTCATAGCTTTTCTTCCAAGGAGCAAGTGTCTTTTAATTTCATGGCTACAGTCACCATCTGCAGTGATTTTGGAGCCCCCCAAAATAAAGTCTCTGTTTCCATTGTTTCTCCATCTATTTGCCATGAAGTGATGGGACTGGATGCCACAATCTTAGTTTTCTGAATGTTGAGTTTTAAACCAACTTTTTCACTCTCTTCTTTCTCTTTCATCAAGAGGCTCTTTAGTTTTTCTTCACTTTCTGCCATAAGGGTGGTGTCATCTGCATATGTGAGGTTATTGATATTTCTTCCAGCAATCTTGATTCCAGCTTGTGCTTCATCCAGCCTGGCATTTTGCAAGATTACTCTGCATATAAGTTAAATAATGGAGTACCAAGAGATAACAGATGGAGAAGGGAATGGCAACCCACTCCAGAATTCTTGGCTGGAGAGTCCCATGGACAGAGGAGCCTGGCAGCCTACAGTCCATGGGGTTGCAAAGAGTTGGACACGAGCAACTAACACACAGGTGATAAAAGAGAGGATGAGAAGGGTGGATACAATTGGAATCAAAGCTTTCTCCTTTTGTGTAAGGGGATGAGCTATTTAATTTCAGTGATGTTAAGACAAATGTGAATGTTATAAATTTAAAGGTGACCTCTAAAAGGACAGAAGTGAAACACATAACTTCCATAGCCGCCAAGATTAGATTTCAAGATTTTACACATAAAAATCTGATCTACATCATAATGTATAGCTTTAAATTCCCTATAAAAAGATTAAGCTTCTTAGATTAAATATTAATATTTAAATTAAATATTCAACTTAAGAGGTTAGATAAATAATATACTCATAAAAGTAGAAAGAAAGTAAAAATTAAAGGAATAATCAAAATAGAAGCTAGAGTACAACTAAAGCAAAAATCCAATTCTTTCAAAAGACCAGTGAAATAGAAAGTTTCTGGAAAGAATAGTTAAGAAAAGTATACAACTAGAAATAAAAATACAATATTAACACTGTACAGACACAATAAAGGACAAAATTTTATATGCACCATTCTATGTATAATATAAAGTATATTTCTACATAAAATATGTAATTTCTATAATTCTTTATGCTATTGAATTTGAAACAAAGCTACTTCTTAGAATAGTACAATTATTAAAACTGACTCAAGAAGAAATAGGAAAGCTAAATATACGTGTAATCACTAAAAAACTGTTATCAATGGTCAAAAATCCATTCACCAAAAAGTGCAAGGTCCAGATGTTTTAATGACAAGTTCTAACAAAACTTAAAGGAACTCAATACAGATTGTTTGAGGTGAGAAAAAGAATAAAAGCTTCCCAAGTTCATCAAATATAACCTTGTTACTAAAACCATATAAGGATGTGAAGAGTAATAAGTTAAATTTATTTAATGAACATATATTTAAAAGACCTAAACAAATAGAAACCTGAATCTAGCAATGTATACCAACATATACCATATATGATGATCAATGGGGATTAGCTCAGGAATGGAAAGATTTAAATATGAGAGTATCTGTAAAATAATCCACAATATTAACAGATTAAAGTGAAAAAAATAGGAACAATTCAATAGATACAGAAAAAAGTATTCAATAAAATTCAACAATCATGAATGACAACAAACTTTAGTGAACTAAGAAAATAAGCACTATATAACCTGTGACTTTTATTTTTTAAACCTTGTATCAGTCAGGATACAAGGGCCAAGCCATCATAATAAGTAATCCCTGAATTTGAGAAGGTTAACAAAACAGCAAAAAAATTATTTCCTGTTCATACTAAAGTCTTATAGGGGCAGTAAGCAGTTTTGCTTTTTCTACTAACTCAGGACCCATGGATGGTACATTCTTCAGAAATAACCACAGCACTGAGATGGGAACATGGTGACTGGCACACTAATTTCTAAAGGTTCCTCCTCATGTGACAGTGCCACTTCTTATCTTTACCAGCTAAAGCAAGTCATATGGCCAACATAATAAAAGGAGAGAGGAGTAAAATTCTACCGTATGTCTGGAAGGGAAACTATAATATTTGGAAACAATCCCAGTGCCTATCAGCGGTATGGTAAGAAAGATATTCTTGCCTGGAGAATTCCATGGACAGAGGCGTCTGGAGGGCTACAGTTCATGGGTTGCAAAGAGTATGACACAACTGAGCAACTAATACACACACACATACACACACACAAGAAAGATATATCTGGTCTTTGTCTTCCAATTCCTGGCACAGAGCTCCTAAAGACCTTGGAATTGCCTGAGTGGCAGGCACATTTTCTTTGTTCATTTGTAATTCATAACAAGCGCCTTCCAACCTTACCTAAGTTGGTATCAATGAGGTGACTCACTGCGTCCCTAGTTACTTCAAGATGGGGGCTGACTGCCACAGGAGCTAGCCATGTGGTTAAAAGATTGGAACTTACGAACACAAATGGCCAATGATTTAATCAAGTGTACCTATTTAGTAGGTTTGTAATAAACCCCTAACCAATGGAGTTTATAGTGTTTCTGGGTTACTGGGATAGTGGTGCATCCTGAGGGCTTGGAAGCTCTTCACTCCACTTGCCAGTCCTGAGTTGTACCCTTTATGATAAACTGCTAGCAAATGCTAGTAGAGCACGTTCTTTCCTGAGCTCTGTGAGTTATTTTAGCAATTACTGAACCTCAGATGTTGCAAGAGGGCATCAGAGGGCAGACACACTGAAACCATAATCACAGAAAACTAGTCAATCTAATCACACTAGGCCAACAGCCTTGTCTAACTCAGTGAAACTAAGCCATGCCCATGGGGCCACCCAGGACAGGCGGGTCATGGTGCAGAGGTCTGACAGAATGTGGTCCACTGGAGAAGGGAATGGCAAACCACTTCAGTATCCTTGCCTTGAGAACCCCATGAACAGTATGAAAAGGCAAAATGATAGGATACTGAAAGAGGAACTCCCCAGGTCAGTAGGTGCCCAATATGCTACTGGAGATCAGTGGAGAAATAACTCCAGAGAGAATGAAGGGATGGAGCCAAAGCAAAAACAATACCCAGTTGTGAATGTGACTGGTGACAGAAGCAAGGTCCGATGCTGTCAACAGCAATATTGCATAGGAACCTGGAATGTCAGGTCCATGAATCAAGGCAAATTGGAAGTGGTCAAACAGGAGATGGCAAGGGTGAACGTCGACATTCTAGGAATCAGCAAACTAAAATGGACTGGAATGGGTGAATTTAACTCAGATGACCATTATATCTACTACTGCGGGCAGGTATCCCTTAGAAGAAATGGAGTAGCCATCATGGTCAACAAGAGTCCAAAATGCAGTACTTGGATGCAACCTCAAAAACGACAGAATGATCTCTGTTCATTTCCAAGGAAAACCATTCAATATCACAGTAATCCAAGTCTATGCCCCAACCACTAATGCTAAAGAAGCTGAAGCTGAACAGTTCTATGAAGACCTACAAGACCTTTTAGAGCTAACATCCAAAAAAGATGTCCTTTTCATTATAGGGGACTGGAATGCAAAAGTAGGAAGTCAAGAAACACCTGGAGTAACAGCAAATTTGGCCTTGGAATACGGAATGAAGCAGGGCAAAGATTCATCGAGTTTTGCCAAGAGAATGCACTGGCTATAGCAAACACCCTCTTCCAACAACACAAGAGAAGACTCCACACATGGACATCACCAGATGGTCAACACCGAAATCAGGCTGATTATATTCTTTGCAGCCAGAGATGGAGAAGCTCTATACAGTCAGCAAAAACAAGACCAGGAGCTGACTGTAGCTCAGATCATGAAGTCCTTATTTCAAATTCAGACTTAAATTGAAGAAAGTAGGGAAAACCACTAGACCATTCAGGTATGACTTAAATCAAATTCCTTGAGATTATACAGTGGAAGTGAGAAATAGATTTAAGGGACTAGATCTGATAGATAGAGTGCCTGATGAACTATGGATGGAGGTTTGTGACACTGTACAGGAGACAGGGATCAAGACCATCCCCATGGAAAAGAAATGCAAAAAAGCAAAATGGCTATCTGAGGAGGCCTTACAAATAGCTGTGAAAAGAAGAGAAGCGAAAAGCAAAGCAGAAAAGGAAAGATATAAGCATCTGAATGCAGAGTTCCAAAGAATAGCAAGAAGGGATAAGAAAGCCTTCTTCAGTGATCAATGCAAAGAAATAGAGGAAAACAAGAGAATGGGAAAGACTAGAGATCTCTTCAAGAAAATCAGAGATACCAAGGGAACATTTCATGCAAAGATGGGCTCGATAAAGGACAGAAATGGTATGGACCTAACAGAAGCAGAAGATATTAAGAAGAGGTGGCAAGAATACATTGAAGACTTGTACAAAATCTTCATGACCAACATAATCACGATGGTGTGATCACTCACCTAGAGCCAGACATCCTGGAATGTGAAGTCAAGTCGGCCTTAGAAAGCATCACTATGAACAAAGCTAGTACAGGTGAGGGAATTCCAGTTGAGCTATTTCAAAGCCTGGAAGATGATGCTGTGAAAGTGCTGCACTCAATATGCCAGCAAATTTGGAAAACTCAGCAGTGGCCACAGGACTGGAAAAGGTCAGTTTTCTTTCCAATCCCAAAGAAAGGCAATGCCAAAGAATGTTCATACTACCGCACAATTGCACTCATCTCACATGCTAGTAAAGTAATGCTCAAAATTCTCCAAGCCAGGCTTCAGTAATACATGAACCATGAACTTCCAGACATTCAAGCTGGTTTTAGAAAAAGCAGAGGAACCAGAGATCAAATTGCCAACATCCGCTGGATCATGGAAAAAGCAAGAGAGTTCCAGAAAAACATCTATTTCTGCTTTATTGACTATGCCAAAGCCTTTGACTGTGTGGATCACAATAAATTGTGGAAAATTCTGAAAGAGATGGGAATACCAGAGCACCTGATCTGCCTCTTGAGAAACCTATATGCAGGTCAGGAAGCCACAGTTAGAACTGGACATGGAACAACAGACTGGTTCCAAATAGGAAAAGGAGTACGTCAAGGCTATATATTGTCACCCTGCTTATTTAACTTCTATTCAGAGTACATCATGAGAAACGCTGGGCTGGAGGAAGCACAAGTTGGAATCAAGAGTGCCGGGAGAAATACCAATAACCTCAGATATGCAGATGACACTACCCTTATGGCAGATAGTGAAGAGGAACTCAAAAGCCTCTTGATGAAAGTGAAAGAGGACAGCGAAAAAGTTGGTTTAAAGCTCAACGTTCAGAAAACTAAGATCATGGCATCTGGTCCCATCACTTCATGGGAAATAGATGGAGAAACAATGGAAACAGTGTCAGACTTTATTTTTTTGGGCTCCAAAATCACTGCAGATGGTGACTGCAGCCATGAAATTAAAAGACCCTTACTCCTTGGAAGAAAAGTTATGACCAACCTAGATAGCATATTGAAAAGCAGAGACATCACTTTGCCAACAAAGGTCTTTCTAGTCAAGGCTATGGTTTTTCCAGTGGTCATGTATGGATGTGAGAGTTGGACTGTGAAGAAGGCTGAGTGCCGAAGAATTGATGCTTTTGAACTGTGGTGTTGGAGAAGACTCTTGAGAGTCCCTTGGACTGCAAGGAGATCCAACCAGTCCATTCTGAAGGAAATCAGCCCTGGGATTTCTTTGGAAGGAATGATGCTAAAGCTGAAACTCCACTACTTTGGCCACCTCATGTGAAGAGTTGACTCATTGGAGAAGCATCTGATGCTGGGAGGGATTGGGGGCAGGAGGAGAAGGGGATGACAGAGGATGAGATGGCTGGATGGCATCACTGATTCGATGGACGTGAGTCTGAGTGAACACCGGGAGTTGGTGATGGACAGGGAGGCCTGGCGTGCTGCGATTCATGGGGTCACAAAGAGTCGGACACAAGTCAGCGACTGAACTGAACTGAACCTCAGGAGGGGTCATGGAAATTCACAAATTACAGATGGCTGGTGAGAATTATGAGTGGTTTGCACCTTACTGCAATGGGTGTCTGAAGTGGGGGCAGTATTATGGGACTGAGCCCTTAACCAGTGGGATCTATCACTCACTCAATGAGTCAGTGTCAGATCTGAACTCAACTGGTGAACACCTAGTTGCAACTCTAGGATTGTTACATTAACCCCCTGTCCCACCTCACTCCCACTAAAAGCCTGAAAGATGATTATTACATACACTAGTGTTGAAGACCATTGTGTTCGATTAGTTACTATTATATTTCTATACTTTCAGTTGGTCCTAAAAGGAAAATATAAATGCAGAATATTTAGACATCCTTACTCTTAAATTTCCTCCCACATTTATTCTGTTTCTAAAGTACTGTCATTTAAAAATACTTCCCATTTTAGTACGATATTTTTATTATGAGTTTACAAACTGAAGTCTGAAGAAAAAATAATAATCAGCAATGAGAACATCAATACCTATGATTCTAAATGTTACTATGATGTCTTTTGCCAGGAGTTTTAGTAAACTTTTCAGATAGTAATCATTCTTAAAATATTTACATTCTGTGTTTTTAAAACCATGTTCCCCAACTTAGATAATAACAAGAGATGAAGTTAGGGTATTACATTTTAAAAAGATTCATTAAAAAATAAACTGGGTTAAGTCAAGAAAAGTCATGATAAAAGGTCAGTGAACATTTTAGACTTTCATCACTCAAATCTATCAATAATTGAAATTTACGTCATGTTTATTTTTTCCTTTTATAGATTTACTGTTACTAAAATTGAGATTAGTTTTAAAAAATCTAGTTGATAATGTGTAAGACACACAGAATCCAGGCCGTTCTATTGGAATTTGCATTAGCTCTTCAAGTTAATAGTAGCATATCTTATGTAAAGAAAGCAAATATATAGAATTAAAATAGCAAGGAAGCCAAAGTACTGAGTAAGAACAAGCCGGTTTTAGAACTGTTGCTAATGATGATTACATTTAAAATTCTTCTTAGAGTTTCACTAGATACAGCATTACTCATATCCTGTCTTTAAGAGGTATTCAGTATCACTGAAGTATGCTAAGAAGACAATGTAAGCAGTTCATGACCAAAGTTTTCAAGATTCATTCATGAACTTTTCTTGGCATTTCTCCCTCTACTCAAGGAAGATAAATTTTGTAATATAAATCTCTGTTATATAACAAATCTATAAAAATTAATACAAATAATACAAAAAATTTATACAAATCAGTACAAATAAAAAAAGTTTGACTTGCATACTACTTTTAAGAAAATAAGCCAAAACTTAGTTTACATTACACAAGAAAATGGTTGTTTTTCAACAATGGAAGTAAACTGAGTTCCAAGTTTACATGAAAATTTCAAACAGCAGTAGGGTTTTTGGACCAAGAAAAAACATTTTTTTTTAATTCATGCTTACCATATATGGCTTAATTTGGGTGAGAATAGAAATGAGGAATTTTTTGATTCATTATTAGCAAAGGACAGAGCAAGAAAAGAGATACAGCCAAAATGGAAAGAATTATGACCTCTGAGAAAGGTGTTCATCAAGTTTCAAAACTAGCTAACCCTGTGGATAATGTATAAAAATTAGGGTAAATGAAAGTAATTTGTATCAAGAAACATTCTTCATGGAATTAAGGCCTGAAAGGTACCTGTAGTGTACTGATGAACAGCATGTAATAAAGTCAGGAGCACATGGAATGCATTTTGTGCTCTGACAATGCCTTGGGAATGCTGAACTGCACCCTGGATCAGCTCTCAGAGAGGTCCTGGGAGAATGTGGTAGTTCATGAAGAAATTAACAATTCTAAAGAGGCAGTAATGGATTTCCAGTTGAGCTATTTCAAATCCTAAAAGATGATGCTATGAAAGTGCTGTACTCAATATGTCAGCAAATTTGGAAAACTCAGCAGTGGCCACAGGACTAGAAAAGGTCAGTTTTCATTCCAATCCCTAAGAAAGGCAATGCCAAAGAATGCTGAACTATTGCACAATTGCACTCATCTCACACGCTAGTAAAGTAATGCTCAAAATTCTCCAAGCCAGGCTTCAGCAATACATGAATGGTGAACTTCCAGATATTCAAGCTGGCTTTAGAAAAGGCAGAGGAATCTGAGATCAAATTGCCAACATCTGCTGGATCATCGAAAAAGCATGAGAGTTCCAGAAAAACATCTATTTCTGCTTTATTGACTATGCCAAAGCCTTTGACTGTGTGGATCACAATAAACTGTGGACAATTCTTCAAGAGATGGGAATACCAGACTTCCTGACCTGACTCTTGAGAAACCTGTATACAGGTCAGGAAGCAACAGTTAGAACTGGACATGGAACAACAGACTGGTTCTAAATAGGAAAAGGAGTATGTCAAGGCTGTATATTGTCACCCTGCTTATTTAAATTCTATGCAGAGTACATCATGAGAAACGCTGGGCTGGAGGAAGCACAAGATGGAATCAAGATTTCTGGGAGAAATATCAATAACCTCAGATATGCAGATGACACCACCCTTATGGCAGAAAGTGAAGAACTAAAGAGCCTCTTGATGAAAGTGAAAGAGGAGAGTGAAAAAGTTGGCTTCAAGCTCAACATTCAGAAAACAAAGATAATGGCATCCGGTGCCATCACTTCATGGCAAATAGATGGGGATACAGTGGGAACAGTGGCAGACTTTATTTTTCTGGGCTCCAAAATCACTGCAGATGGTGACTGCAGCCATGAAATTAAAAGACACTTACTCCTTGGAAGGAAAGTTATGACCAACCTAGACAGCAGAGACATCACTTTGTCAACAAAGGTCCATCTAGTCAAGGCTATGGTCTTTCCAGTGGTCATGTATGGTTGTGAGAGTTGGACTATAAAGAAAGCTGAGCACAGAAGAATTGATGCTTTTTAACTGTGGTGTTGGAGAAGACTCTTGTGAGTCCACTGGACTGCAGGGAGATCTAACCAGTCCATCCTAAAGGAGATCAGTCCTGAGTGTTCATTGGAAGAACTCATGTTAAAGCTGAAACTCCAATAATATGGCCACCTGATGCGAAGAGCTGACTCTTCGCTGATGTTGGGAAAGATTGAAGGCAGGAGGAGAAGGGGACAACAAAGGATGAGATGGTTAGATGGTTATCACCGACTCAATGGACATGAGTTTGGGTAAACTCCAGGAGTTGGTGATGGACAGGGAGGCCTGGCGTGCTGCGGTTCATGGGGTTGCAAAGAGTCAGACACGACTGAACGACTGAACTGAACTGAAAGGTGCGGAAGTATTGGCACAGTAAATTAAAGTAGAAATGACTTGTTTGGGCAGACATATCTGTATTCTTCCACCACAGGTTACAAACAGCTGGAGAAAAGACCCAGTGTCTACCACTACTGAGGAGTTTTTGAAATGCCTGGTACAAGTAGTGCAGAGTAAACAGCAGCTTTTCCACCTGCTGGAATGTCCTTCCCAGCTCTTCACAGGGCATGCCTCCTC
The DNA here is from genome assembly GCF_019923935.1 of Bubalus bubalis. NCBI lineage: Eukaryota > Metazoa > Chordata > Mammalia > Artiodactyla > Bovidae > Bubalus > Bubalus bubalis. The sequence continues at coordinate 42,366,147 of NC_059177.1, read as the reverse complement.
TCACCCTGAGGGTTCAGTTCAACGGTTATTAGAAGTGCTTATCCTGACCACTTTTCCTAAAGTAGATCTTTCAGTGTACCTCCTTATTCCATACTTATGGAGTGTATGCACTCCATAATATCTTAATTTTACTTTTTTAAAATATGCTTTTCTTTCCTGCCTCCATACTAGAATATAAACTTGATCACTGAAAATATGTAGTGGTATATCACTAATGCAGAACTATTACTGATATTTCATTACAAATAACTCAGAAAGCTAGCATTTGCTTTAGTCTGTACAGTACCAAGCATGCTAACAAATATTTTCAAGGCCAAGTAAAATAATTCAAGTGAAAGAACTTGTAAAAAAGATCATTGTGACTAAGAAAACATATATACCCATCTCTAGCCAGATTTATTCAACTGTGACCTGGAGAGAAGCTCAGCGACAAAGCAGTCACCTTCTGGGAACCTAATGGCATATCAATTAAAAGGCTGTTCAAATAGTATCTAATGTCTAAATCATTCACTCATATTAAATGAAGGAATCATATCCTTATAAAATGATATGACTTAGATTATTTCCTTTCATGACCTGTATGTGCTTAAAATACAAGTTTTAAAGTAAATTAGGTTACAAAACAGCTATTCTAGATAAATTGACAAAATATGGAAAGGTTAATCACTCAAAATTCAGCTTGAGTGATTTAGTAACAATATCAATGCCAATAATATTACTATGGCTAAACATGTAGCAAGCACACTATTCAGGGACTAAGTACTTCAGTCATACAACACTTGTGGCAACCTTCTGAGATGGGTTAGCACTGTTACTACCATTTCACCAGTAAGGAACCTGAGTCACAAGGAGGTTAAATGATGTGCCCGGGGTCTCACTGCCAGCAAATGGCAAAGTCAGTATTCAAATCCAGGAGTCTGGTTCAGGCTCTGTGGTCAACCACTATTCTATCCAGTGCTACCTCAAAGTCCTCGCCTGCAAACGAATTGTTATCAGTTCACAACCATGTAAGTATCATATCAAAATTGAGAGAAAATAATTCAGAAATATACAGCAATTTGACACTGCTGTTACATCCAAGTATGCAATCATTGGACAGGATACAGACCAATTTAGGGATTGTCAAAGGGACATAATTAACACATGCTGTGTTGTTTAGTCACTAAGTCATGTTCAACTCTTTCGTGACCCTGTGGACTACAGCACACCAGGCTCCTCTGTCCATCGTACTGTCCAGGCAGGAATACTGGAGTAGGTTGCCATTTCCTTCTCCCGAGGATCGTCTCACCCTGCACTGGCAGGTGGACTCTTTACCATCGAGCCACCAGGGAAGCCCAGCCCTCACTATGCACTGGTACTATGTATAGTCAGTTGAACAACATCCTTCTTAGAAAAACAGGACATTAAAAAAAAAAAAAGCACTTGCTACTTTAATTAGTCTGAGAATTCCTGATCTACACAAATCTCATTTGAATTCTCAGACTTTCTCATTTCAGATGGGAAAGAACACCAAGGGTGTCACTTTTGGCCTATCTCTATCAGACAATAAACACAAAGTATTTTGAGATGTGTTCAATTTTACATTTATAAATTGAGTACATATTTTAATGAAGATGTTATATAAAAACTTTCAAGTATGAAACATATAAATAATTTGATGCCCTTCCTACATGATAATACAACATTTAGGCATTTAAGGTACATTAAGAAAGACTTACATAAACATCCATCCAGACTAAGTTTTCAGTTCTACTCTCAAACAGAAAAACTTTCTTATAAGTGGCTAAATACAATGAAAAATATTTAATTTACACTTTTATTTCGTAAGTCACACATACCTCTACCCCTTAAAACCAGTTTTCCAAAATCTCCTTGTTTTGACTTTACAGTTATCTCACTGGGAAAAAAAAAAAAAAAGCACAAACTAAAAACTGAGAATTATGTTTTACTTAGCAGACAAAACTGAAGACTAAAGCCCAGGCAGGACACAGACACTCAGCTCTGAGAAACTGCTCTGAGGACGTAAGTGAGGAGCCAGGATACATAAGAGTTTCTGCAAGACTGGGTAGTCAGAACATCAAAAGATGACTGGTAATTAAAGAAAACCAGATATATCAAGTTAAGGAATCTAGCGCTTTTCTATGTATGGGAAAATGCAAGAGTCTGAGCTCACTGGAATCACTCCTTTGATAGTATCTCAGCTACTGGACCAGTATCTTGTGCTTCTCATCCTGAGTCTCAAGGCACACTGCTGTGTGGAAAGGAGGCTGCAGCGGCTGAGGGCTTGGCACTGGGCAGCTCTGTTACATCCTGAGTTCCCTCAGGACTCACCGTCTGGGGTGGCTGTGGGGGCTTGATGATGACTGCAACATCCTTTGTTTACTGATATGGCAGGCAACACTTTCTCACCAATAACAGTGACCTGGAAAGTGATTTAAATTGGCAGAAACCACAAGGAAAAACCTGGAGAAGTAATTTTCCATTTAATTGAGGAAATCAAAATATATCTTAAGAAATACAGTGATATTAAATGTATCCACTAGGAAAAAATTAGTTCATACATGTCGATTTTCATCATCAGATCAGATCAGTCACTCAGTCATGTCCGACTCTTTGCAACCCCATGAATCGCAGCACGCCAGGCCTCCCTGTCCATCACCAACTCCCGGAGTTCACTGAGACTCATGTCCATCGAGTCAGCGATGCCATCCAGCCATCTCATCCTCTGTCGTCCCCTTCTCCTCTTGCCCTCAATCCCTCCCAGCATCAGAGTCTTTTCCAATGAGTCAACTCTTGGCATGAGGTGGCCAAAGTACTGGAGTTTCAGCTTTAGCATCATTCCTTCCAAAGAAATCCCAGGGCTGGTCTCCTTCAGAATGGACTGGTTGGATCTCCTTGCAGTTCAAGGGACTCTCAAGAGTCTTCTCCAACACCAGAGTTCAAAAGCATCAATTCTTCGGCGCTCAGCCTTCTTCACAGTCCAACTCTCACATCCATACATGACCACAGGAAAAACCATAGCCTTGACTAGACGAACCTTTGTTGGCAAAGTAATGTCTCTGCTTTTCAATATGCTATCTAGGTTGGTCATAACTTTCCTTCCAAGGATTTTCATCATAAATAATATATAATCTTTAAAGACTTTTTTTTTTTAATGGAACTCTTTCTAAAATACAATGCAAACATCTTTGTAAAAGAGCATTCTGGATATGATTCAGAAAACTTCTGCTAAGGTCTATAAGTGTGTGATTATAAGGTCTATGCTGCTGCTGCTGCTAAGTCGCTTCAGTTGTGTCCGACTCTGTGCAACCCCATAGACGGCAGTCCACCAGGCTCCCCTGTCCCTAGGATTCTCCAGGCAAGAACACTGGAGTGGGTTGCCATTTCCTTCTCCAATGCATGAAAGTGAAAAGTGAAGTGAAGTCACTCAGTCGTGTCCGACTCCTAGCGACCCCATGGACTGCAGCCTACCAGGCTCCTCCGTCCATGGGGTTTTCCAGGCAAGAGTACTGGAGTGGGGTGCCATTGCCTTCTCCATGTAAGGTCTATACTAAAGTCTATATAGTGTGATTACTTGAAATTCAGAAAGCTGTTTATTCTCAATTTTAGCCATAGAATGCTGCTGGGGTTCTGCAATCTCTTCTCCAGTTACTTTTATGACGAATTTCTAAGGAGAAACCTATACTCACCTCATCATCCTTTCCTATCTTTCCATCATAAAAACAAACAAACAAAACAACAAACCAACAACTGTTTTCCTAGGTTACTACAGAGAAGGAAGAACTACAGAAAGAACAACAGAAAAGAAGCACACACAAACACACATATACCAGCTTTAAACCACAGACCTTACTTTTAAACACAATTCTAAGTCAAGGGATTTTGCTTTCTTAAAGCGTGCACTCTCCTGGCTCACAGGCCTTTTTCTGCCTGCTTCTGAGAATCATTACAGATGGCTGAGACTGGAAGTATGATGGTTGGATAAGTGGGACATTACTTGATCTTCTATCATTCTGATAAGAATTCTATGAGGCAGAGAAAAGGCATATGCCATTATCCTCATTATTTTTTTAAATAGAGAAACTGCAGCACACAAGGAAAGTTTAGTAACTTGCCCAAGGCACCAAGCAAATTAGTTTTAGAGAATTCAGGTCTTTAAAATCCTTACTCTTCTCCTCATCAGATAACAACACTGTCTTCCCCCTCCTTGGTCTTTCTCACACATAATTTATTCAAGTATGATATATATCTAAATCGTATTTTATGTGCTGCATTTCCAGACACCTCAACCAAATCATCAAATTATAATTTCTTATTATGTTTTCTTTGAAATGTTAGCTTTTAAAATGATACCCATAAATCTTTCACACATGAAATTATTAGTAGGAAGAGGAGAGAAAGATTGGAAGCAAAAAATAAACACAGTTTCAATGACTTTGAGTAAATAACCAAAAGATCAAAAAAACAAAAGTACCCTGGGGTTAGGGGGAGAAGGTTCTGACCGACAGTATTTTGCCTCTTTGCTTCTCTTCTTTGCTTCTATACAGTAGGTGGAGCTATAGTACTGTTCATTAGGGTTACAAGAGGCTGTGAGTAGAAAACAATCCAATTCATTTCTAGGATATCCATTTTATTTTGCACTTTCAAATGGTCCTTTTCTGTTTTTGAAACATTTTTCCTCCATTCCCCAAGAACCTTCAGCCTACACTGCCTACATTCCTTTTTCTTTTTCTGGAATGGCAGAGGGCTATGACCTCACTGCACATCCTTACAATGCATTTTGAGGAGAATATTCAGAGATACAGTTGCACAAAGCAGCCTGCTTTCTCCTGCCCCATTACTCAAAAGGTTCCCTTTATAATCTATCAAATCTTTTAGCTGGGTAACAGGATTCTCCTGCAACTGAAAATCTTTCAGAACAATCGATCGCATGTATCTTTAGGTCCTCAATTATTTAAGTAATACAGCAGAAATGATACTTAATAACCTGTCATAAAAATAGACTACCTGTAAAAATTAAAAAGAAAACAAAAATTTTATTCAAAAGTAAGGAATTAAAATCCAAAACTAGGCTAAGTAAATTGACTTTGAGCAGGAAAAGCAGAAATCAAATAAGTTGACCTATGTAAAGGGGGCACTGTGTCTAATATGATGATGGTTAATTCTATGTGTCAACTTGACTGGGACATGGATTCCCAGATATCCAGTTGGATACTCTTCTGAGTAAGTCTGTAAGGATGCTTCTGGATGAGATTTAACATTGGAATCTGCAGAGCAAAGCAGATTGCCCTCCCTGATGTGAGTGAACCTCACCTAATCTATTGGAAACCTGACTGGAATGAAAAGGCACAGGAAGGGAGAATTCTTTTTCATCTTCAAGCTGGGACAGTGGTCTTCCGCCTTTGGACTTGAATGAGGATTCAGACAACCTTCTGGTTCTTAGGCCTCTGGACTCAGACTTGGAATTTTATTATGGGCTTTCCTGGGACTTGAGCTTGCCAACTACAGACTGTGGGATTTCTCAGCCTCCATAATCTTTTGAGCTAATTTCTTACAATAACTCTTATAAATAGAATATTATATTTAATAATGTGTGTTATGTTAGTCGCTCAGTCATGTCTGACTCTTTGCAACCTTATGGACTGTAGCCTCCCAGGCTCCGTTGTCCATGGGATTCTCCCTCTCACTCATAGCCCTCTCACTCAAGACTAATTGAGTGGGTTGCCATATATAACATTAAATATAACATATTTATTATATATAATATGCAATATTTAACACAAATATTATATATTCTAATATTTTACGAGAAGACAGTCAAAAGGTACAAACCTCCAGTTATAAGATAACTAAGGATGAGGGATACAGTGTACAACATTATAAACATAATTAACACTGATGTATATTATATATGGAAGTTAAGAGAGTAAATCCTAAGAGTTCTTATCAAAGAATTCTCATCACAAGGAAAATTTTTTTTTTCTCTTTCTTTAATCTTGTAACTATATGAGTAATGGATATTTCAATTCAGTTCAGTTCAGTCACTCAGCCGTGTCCGACTCTTTGTGACTTCATGAACTGCAGCACACCAGGCTTCCCTGTCCATCACCAACTCCTGGAGCTTGCTCAAACTCATGTCCGTTGAGTCAGTGATGCCATCCCACCAACTCATCCTCTGTCATACCCTTCTCCTCCCGCCTTCAATCTTGCCCAACATCAGGGTCTTTTCCCATGAGTCAGTTCTTCGCATCAGGTGGCCAAAGTATTGGAGTTTCAGCTTCAGCATCAGTCCTTCCAATGAATATTCAGAACTGATTTCCTTTACGATGGACTGGTTGGATCTCTTTGCAGTCCAAGGGACTCTCAAGAGTATTCTCCAACACCACAATTCAAAAGCATCAGGTCTTTGGCACTCAGCTTTCTTTATAGTCCAACTCTCACATCCATACATGACTACTGGAAAAACCATAGCCTTGACTAGATGGACCTTTGTCAGCAGGGTAACGTCTCTGCTTTTTAATATGCTATCTAGGTTGGGCATAGATTTTCTTCCAAGGAGCAAGTGTCTTTTAAATTCATGGGTGCAGTCACCATTTGCAGTGATTTTGGAACCCCCAAAATAAAGTCTCTCACTGCTTCCATTGTTTCCCCATCTATTTGCCATGAAGTGATGGGACCGGATGCCACAATCTTAGTTTTCTGAATCTTGAGTTTTAAGCCTACTTTTTCACTCTCCTCTTTTACTTTCATCAATAGGCTCTTTAGTTCTTGATGAATATTTACAAAATATTTATGTTCTTGATGGATATTTAGTTCTTGATGGATATTTATAAAACTTACTATAACCATTTCATGATGTATGTAAGTCTAATCATCATGCTGCCTATCTTAGACTTACATAGTGCTATATGTCACTTATATCTCAATAAAACTGGAAGAAAAAACACATTATTGATTTTCTTCTTCTAGAGAATCAAGACTAATATGATTACTAGTTTCACATTAAATTGCTTTGCTATAAAGCAGGTAAAAAAGTTAGCTTATAGTATTAATTTCTTTCTACATAGCAACATGTATAGATTTTTTGCTAAACAACTGCCATAGTACCAAACTTTTATATAAATAAATCTTACCTGCAAAAATTATGCTTAGTTTTTTTATATTTGACTCTGTATATAACGGAGAGGGAAATGGCAACCTACTCCAGTATTCTTGCCTGGAAAATCCAATGGACAGAGGAGCCTGGTGGGCTATCCTCCACAGGGTAGCAAAGAGTCAGACATGACTGTATATAAACACTAACATGATGACAAAAAAAAAAAAATAAACAAAATGGGATCTGGTAAAACCCATTCTAGGCTTCCCACAATGGCCTATATGGCTGCCTTTATCTACTCACTGTTGGAATAAAAAAAACATTGAAAAAAAACATTCATAGCTTTTACAAAAAAAAAAAAAAGGCTTGGACTTACCTTATTTTTAAATTGAAGATACAGGAAAACTATAAATAAGTATAATATAGATTTACAGTGTGTGAAATACTGGGAACTTCAAATTTACAAAGTTCATTAAGTAGAAAATTTATTCATTTACCTTAATAAGATATCTCAAAAAGGTTTTTATCAGGCTAGAGCACATAATTAAATTTACTGACTGCCTACTATGTCCTAGGTCAGGGAAACAAAAGGAATGGCTGTGAACTGTTTATAAAGAAGACAAGCAGCTGCAGCCGGAGTGTAAACCAACTTTATCTCCAAGCACAATTTTCTTTTCCCCTCCTAACAAGGGTTTTTTCAAGGAAGGTGAGTGTTGATTTACCTCATGACCCAAGTTCCTTAGCTCAGAGCAGATGGCCACTCTGAGTAGCACTGTTTGGGAAATTCTAAGTGCTTTCACCTCTGTTATTTTGTTATTTGTAATAGTTAACATATCTTGAAGCCTTACTATATGTGTACAACACTAGTACTAACATTTAATATTCACAATAAGTCTGTAAAATTAATACTATTATTATTCCCACCTTATAGATGAGAAAATTCAAGCTCAAAGTTTTCACAGACAATATGTAGGGAGCGGGGATATAAAACAGGCAGTCTGGCTCCAGGATATACTCTTACCACTTCCCTACGCTTCCTTCTCCTTAAATCTGAAACCTTGATTTAGTGATACAGATATAAGTCTCTATTTAAGAGTTGAGGGATAATACGATGCATAAAGACAGGAGGTGTACCTAAGTTACCTCTGCATGTTCTCTCTGCAGACTCTAAGGATGTCCCCAAGCTTGCAGGCTTTGTGGGGAAATGCAGAAGATCATGAAACATAATCTCTCCCTTCTTGAAGCTTACATCCTCATGGAAGAAGCACTACCAATAAGTTAACCAAGTATGAGATGGCAGGGCTAGCCCTGCTCTGGGCTTGAAAGATGAGGGCCAACATGCTTTCACAAGGGCATACTCTAAACCTTAAATCTTGGAGGTAAACAGATCTAACCTCACGGGACTGCATATGCCTACATTCCTTATTCTGCCATTTGGCCACTAATGAGATACAGAGAGACTAATAGATGATTTTCTCAATAACAATATCTAGATGGACACCCTGTGGAGTCTTGCTTCTGTCTTGAGTAGAGGACAATCCAGCAATTAATTTGACAAGTTGGATTGCACAGAAAGCAAAGTCGGGGTGGTATATAAATTCAGCTTTCCAAACATGGGATTAAGAGGTTCAGAATCCTAGTACCAATCACTCAGCTGGTCTTCCAGAGAATCTACCTCTATGTAGTTTGAATACAGTAACTAATGACAAATTTGAAGTTCATTATAGCCAAAGTCAAAGGCTTTGGCATAGTCAATAAAGCAGAAATAGATGTTTTTCTGGAACTCTCTTGCTTTTTCCATGATCCAGCGGATGTTGGCAATTTAATCTCTGGTTCCTCTGCCTTTTCTAAAACCAGCTTGAACATCAGGAAGTTCACGGTTCACATATTGCTGAAGCCTGGCTTGGAGAATTTTGAGCATTACTTTACTAGCATGTGAGATGAGTGCAGTTGTGCGGTAGTTTGAGCATTCTTTGGCATTGCCTTTTTTGGGGATTGGAATGAAAACTGACCTTTTCCAGTCCTGTGGCCACTGCTGAGTTTTCCAAATTTGCTGGCATATTGAGTGCAGCACTTTCACAGCATCATCTTTCAGGATTTGGAATAGCTCAACCGGAATTCTATCACCGCCACTAGCTTTGTTCGTAGTGACACTTTCTAAGGCCCACTTGACTTCACATTCCAGGATGTCTGGCTCTAGGTCAGTGATCACACCATCGTGATTATCTGGGTCGTGAAGATCTTTTTTGTACAGTTCTGTGTATTCTTGCCATCTCTTCTTAATATCTCCTGCTTCTGTTAGGTCCAAACCATTTCTGTCCTTTGCATGAGCTCATCTTTGCATGAAATGTTCCTTTGGTATCTCTGATTTTCTTGAAGAGATCTCTAGTCTTTCCCATTCTGTTGTTTTCCTCTATTTCCCTGCATTGATCGCTGAAGAAGGCTTTCTTATCTCTTCTTGCTATTCTTTGGAACTCTGCATTCAGATGTTTATATCTTTCCTTTTCTCCTTTGCTTTTCACTTCTCTTCTTTTCATAGCTATTTGTAAGGCCTCCCCAGACAGCCATTTTGCTTTTTTGCATTTCTTTTCCATGGGGATGGTCTTGATCCCTGTCTCCTGTACAATGTCACGAACCTCATTCCATAGTTCATCAGGTACTCTATTAGATCTAGGCCCTTAAATCTATTTCTCACTTCCACTGTATAATCATAAGGGATTTGATTTAGGTTATACCTGAATGGTCTAGTGGTTTTCCCTACTTTCTTCAATTTAAGTCTGAATTTGGCAATAAGGAGTTCATGGTCTGAGCCACAGTCAGCTCCTGGTCTTGTTTGTGCTGACTGTATAGAGCTTCTCCATCTTTGGCTGCAAAGAATATAATCAATTTGATTTCAGTGTTGACCATCTGGTGATGTCCATGTATAGAGTCTTCTCTTGTGTTGCCAAAGCCTTTGACTGTGTGGATCACAATAAACTGTGGAAAATTCTGAAAGAGATGGGAATACCAGAGCACCTGATCTGCCTCTTGAGAAATCTGTATGCAGGTCAGGAAGCAACAGTTAGAACTGGACATGGAACAACAGACTGGTTCCAAATAGGAAAAGGAGTACGTCAAGGCTATATATTGTCACCCTGCTTATTTAACTTATATGCAGTGTACATCATAAGAAACGCTGGGCTAGAGGAAGCACAAGCTGGAATCAAGATTGCCGGGAGAAATACCAATAACCTCAGATATGCAGATGACACCACCCTTTTGGCAGAAAGTGAAGAGGAACTAAAAAGCCTCTTGATGAAAGTGAAAGTGGAGAATGAAAAAGTTGGCTTAAAGCTCAACATTCAGAAAACGAAGATCATGGCATCCGGTCCCATCACTTCATGGCAAATAGATGGGGAAACAGTGGAAACAGTGGCTGACTTTATTTTTCTGGGCTCCAAAATCACTGCAGATGGTGACTGCAGCCATGAAATTAAAAGACTCTTACTCCATGGAAGGAAAGTTATGACCAACCTAGATAGCATATTCAAAAGCAGAGACATCACTTTGCCAACAAAGGTTCGTCTAGTCAAGGCTATGTTTTTTCCTGTGGTCATGTATGGATGTGAAAGTTGGACTGTGAAGAAAGCTGAGCGCAGGAGAACTGATGCTTTTGAACTGTGGTGTTGGAGAAGACTCTTGAGAGTCCCTTGGACTACAAGGAGATCCAACCAGTCCATTCTGAAGGAGATCAGCCCTGGGATTTCTTTGGAAGGAATGATGCTAAAGCTGAAACTCCAGGACTTGGGCCACCTCATGCGAAGAGTTGACTCATTAGAAAGACTCTGATGCTGGAAGGGATTGGGGGCAGGAGGAGAAGGGGACGACAGAGGATGAGATGGCTGGATGGCATCACTGACTCGATGGATGTGAGTCTCAGTGAACTCCGGGAGTTGGTGATGGACAGGGAGGCCTGGCGTGCTGCGATTCATGGGGTCGCAAAGAGTCGGACACGACTGAGTGACTGATCTGATCTGATAGCCAATGTCTAGGGACTTTGGCTGCTGTGTTTCTTGGGAGGGCAGCTGCCTACAGGCAAGTCCTTCAAGGTCATGGCAAGGTCTCTGCAAGGGTGGCAGAGACTGCAGTGGCAGCAGTGAAACAGGCTCATAAAGTTTAGGAGAAATCTTCCTAGTACATGTTTACTAGACTAATAAAAGGTCAGGAACAAGGATTTTGAAGGCAGGCCTGGCTTAAAGGCCCATTCTGTCCCTTGCAAATAGCATGACTGTGGACAATTCAACCTCTGTAAGCCTCAATTTATTCTTTTTTAAAAGGGGGATAATAATATCAACTTTGAGGAGTAAACTGTAAGATACATGTAAAATGCTTAGCACAGAAACCTAGCAAAAAACTTACAATTAAAGTAACAACAACGGACACTTCTTTGAGACCTTACTGTATGCCAGGCACCCTTCTAAGCACTCACACCTATTAAACTCACTTATACCTTGCAATAACCCTATGAGACAGCATGGTGGACTACGTTATTGTTCACAAATACCCACTGGTCCTTTCCCCGTGGAAGGAGAATACATTCCTACTCCAAAGACTCTAAGGTCAGTCTTGTGATAGACTTGGCCAATGTGACCCATCCCAGCCAAAGTTCTAAGAGGCACTTGAGGTTCCATCACAATGCTGACCCTGATGATGGCATGTCAGACTGTGTCCTGAAATGAAAAAGGCAAGTATAGTGGAGCTTCAACCCACATGTACCAGGAGCAAGAAATAAATGCCCACTGTCGTAAGCCATAGAGATTTGGGGATCATTTGGTACTCTTAATATCCTTTTTAGTTGAGAAAACTGCGGCACAAAGTGGTTAAGTAATTCACCCAAGGTCATACAGCAGGCAGGAAGGGCAACCACTGCACACTGACTCTTTACTGCTTATCAACAACAACATCATCGATGAGAAGCAAAATCTGTATGTGTGGTAAGAGTGGATGCTACTGTGAACACAGAGTATGGATTATTTGCATAAGGCCAGTGGAACTTATGCTTTATGTGGTGGAAAATTAGAAGCCACTAAAGTCTGGTGGACTAGGGAAGCTGCAATAAGACTAAGAGGCATCCTATAGTTGTGAAAAACATGAACCAGAGATTGGGTAAGGGGGCTGCTCCAGGCTTGAGACAGGGACCGAGAACAGCGAGCACTGGCAGTGTCAAGAGGGGACAAGACAGAAGACGGGAAGTGACTATGTAGATGTATGAGAGTCACACCCCACCCGTGTTCGTTAAGTGGAAAGAGGGAGGGATAGACAAAGGGATTCCTACTGTATCAAGCCTGGGAGAGCTATAATAATGATGGTACACAAGCCTGGGAGATATGTGTCTTGCACATTTAAATGTACCCTTGGCCCTCTCAGAGTTTTCTTTTTGGGCTGTTCCCAGAAAAGGACCACACTGTGGTTAGTCACTAAAGCCAACTCAGGAAATGTTTTAACAGGTCTTATCAGGTGTCTAGAGTTTGCACTTATTGATATTTGGTATCTGACATTTCAGATAACAAATTTATAATTTAACACCCAAATAACACATCTGAAGTTCCACTTCTTTACCCTTTTGTACCATATCGCTGCATTATTCTCCATCTGTGTGAGTTCCCTGCAATGGCCAGGAAAGGCGTGTGGATAAAATCTGAGGTGGAGGTACAGAAATGAAATGTTTCGACTTCAAATGCCAGACAAAATTTTTAGCAATCCAATTTGACTGGAGTCAAAGAAACTGAGCTGTGATAACAGTTAAGGACTCTAACACTATGCTAATTTATTCAGTAGAGGAAACAGTGACCTGATGATAAAATCTGGAAATGAAATCCTTATCAAGGAAGACAGGGAGGGGTTGTGATGCCTGCTAGGGAGATTTGGGAACATTGATGGAGGTCTTCCAACTAGGTGTCAGCAGAAATTGGAAACATTTCAGGACCTGTCAGTTCACGAGACAGTGGGGACTCAAGGAGAATCCAAGAAGACCGCAAGGGTTGGAAAATTTAGACTGACAGAAATGGAGGAAGAAGAGTGGGTGGGGGGATGGGGGAGAGGCACAGTGGAGCGCTTTGAGGAGGTGACGAACAGCATTAGAAGTTTTATTCCAGGGTATAGAGTAGAGTGCTGAGTCCCTCCAAAAAGGAAGGCCCATTTGGAGAATTTGTGAGACAGAGTTCAAGAGGGCCAACTTAAAAAAAAGAATTATGGACAAGGAGCAACTATTAAGAAACACACACACACACACACAAGGCATCAAGTTGGGCTTAGGTGAATAAAATAGGAAAATACCATCGTTTTGAACTAAACTGAAGGCACTGATTGGACACTCAGCCATAAAAGGACATCACCCAGTGAAACAGTTAAATGGGGTGAAGTGAACCTGACGGAGGAGAAATAAAGACAAATGGATTTAGAGAATGAAAAATTAAGAATTTGTCTTTTCTTAATTTCAAGAGGAGTAAAAAAATTAAATGTTACTAAAACTAGGACGCATATTGGGATCAAAGAAATGACAGAGTTAGAAAAAAATAAGTTCAAAGGGCTAAGGACTGCTGAATAGAAACAGAAAAACAGGAAAGAGAGGAGACCCAGAAGACTTAAATCAACGGTAAAATAATTAACACGGTATTGTAAACTATACTTATGTAGTTAATATTGACATTTGATACTCAAAGATTCTTTCTAAAAATCCTGGGTCCAGTATACCATCTCTTCAGGACAAGAGGGACAGACAAGAAGGTACACAAGGGAGAAGGGGGTGGCACCCTGAGGCCTAGGGGTTTGGCCTTTGAAGGAGAAAGTCTTCTAATTTCTCCAAAGTGGGGAACTAGCCAACCTTACTTTTAAAGAGGGGCATGAGGGAGGAAGCAGAAGCACCTGATGTTACTATCTGGTCTCAGAGGAGTCAAGGGCTCCCTGTGACCTCAGCCAGTTAGTGTGGCCTGAGGGGACGGACATAAAGGTGATTTATGGTAAACAAAGGACTCTACAACTGAGAATATTCTAAGGAGAAAAAGTGAAGTACTAGCAAGACTAACTTTTGGTATTAAATATGACTAACATTTGGCATTTAAAAATATCCTCAGTATTACTGCTTAGGAACTGGTGGCTCAGACAGTAAAGAATCTGCCTGTAATGGAGGAGACCAGGGTTTAATCCCTGGGTTGGGAAGATCCCCTGGAGTAGGAAATGGCAACCCACTCCAGTATTCTTGTCTGGAGAATTTCATGGACAGAGGAGCCTGGCAGGCTACAGCCTATGTGGTCACAAAGAGTCAGACATGACCGAACGAGTAACACTTCCACAGTGTTACTAAAACCAAGTGATTGGATACCATCTTAACTATTTGTGTAGAAGGCAGAATAGTGAAGTTAAAAGTACATGGCTTGTCAGAGCTTGACAGAACTGAGTTGGGGTCCTGGTTGTGTTAATCTGCTGAGAATCCTTGGGAAAGATACTCTAAGAACCTCAGTTTCCTCATCTACAAAAGAGAATTAATAAGTATTTCTTACTCCGGAGTGGCTGAGAATATGCTAATATGTGTGCTTCTCATACACATGTGCTGAGTAAACAGTAGAGTCCTTCCTATGGGATACACGATCTTATTCCGGGGTCACCTCTGCAGTTTTTAAACAAAGGTCATTAAAAAAAATAATAATATTTTCTTAAACAATGTATTTTACATCCAGCATAACTAAAATGGCTTTAAGCAAAAAAAGGGGTGGAAGTATTTTTAATTGTGAAATCATGTACTGGTCCATTCAATAAATTTTACAGGGCAACTGTTATAGTCTCACTCAAAATTCTAAATTCTAAAAAACTTAGTAATTTAAGTATTAAGAACTACCGATGATACTACAACTTTGAATATAGGAAATAAATATAAATATAGGAATATATAAATATAGGAATAAATGCATGCTGAACACCATATGGAAAAACTGACCAAGTTTCTCATAAATTAATAATACCACCGAGAGAACTACTGAATTTTACATTCTATTTTTACTACTGTCAACTGCAAATCTGATGTGCTTGGTGTGAACTCCAGTTGTAATGAGGGATGCCAAATCCATGTTCTTGGACTTACCAATTGGGATTGGTTCTACTTTTCTCTACCTTTGTTCCTCACTAAAGAGGCTGTCATTTAAAGTTCATATGAAAAGGAGAGGGCTTGTGACCTTCTTTTAACATGAACTAACATTTGCACAGCTTAAAAAGCACTTTCTTTTTACCACTGAACTTAATCCTCACTTTAAGTAGGCACTTTCTTCTTTTAAGCATAAAGACACCGGGGCTCCGAGAAAATTAAATTGTTTGCCCAAAGTCTTGGTTAATGACAAAGCTGTGAGACATCCATGATTTCTGACTGAAAATCTTAAGTTCTTTCCTAAGGTTATATGATGAATCAAAAGATCTATTTTACAAACACTTCAAGAGTTACCAGAATTCAGAGGGGGTGGAGAATGCACTGATCACTCATACTAAAAATGCAGCATAGTAGGGAGGGGACACGACCGAGCGACTTCACTTCACTTTTCACTTTCATGCATTGGAGAAGGAAATGGCAACCCACTCCAGTGTTCTTGCCTGGAGAATCCCAGGGACGGGGGAGCCTGGTGGGCTGCCGTCTATGGGGTCGCACAGAGTCGGACACGACTGAAGCGACTTAGCAGCAGCAGCAGCAGCAGGGAGGGGAAAAGACTGAAAGGCTTTAAGAATTATGAACCATTGTGGGTAAGATTCTTAGTCATCTGAAGGCAGATATTCATATTATGCATTTTAACAACCCAGTTTCTTATTTCTCTTTTCCCTAAAGTCAATGATATAATGAGTGGAACAGGGCAAGCAGGGTGTCACACTTCTATAAAAGTTCTAAACAGGAAAGAAGGAAATGAAATTTGCTGCAAAGATTTATTAGCTGGAAACTTGTTCATTCTTATAGGTGTTATGTAACCTAATCTATTTAACAGACTCAGACACAGAGCTAATACTTGGAAAGTTAGATGTGCTTCAGAATAGCAAGCTATAGGCTGTTTGCACAGTTGGATTATATTTATAGTACTATTCTTTATTTCACTTTCATTGCCCCCAATTATTAACGGCTCTTTCCAAAACTGATTTTTGCTTAAACTAAATATAGAAGAAGCTCTCTTAACCCACCAACTGAATTAACTGACACTCTTCTCTTGGCAAAACATACATGCTGGGAAAGACAAACTCATGTGTGTAGTCTTTTCACCTCCTCTAGGCTGCACAAGTGAAAGTGAAAGTTGCATCCAACTCTCTGTGACCCCATGGACTGTAGCCTACCAGGCTCCTCTGTCCATGGAATTCTCCAGGCAAGAATACTGGAGTGGGTTGCCATTTCCTCCTCCAGGGAATCTTCCCAACCCAGGGAACGAACCCATGTCTCTAGCATTGCAGGCGGATTCTTTACCGTCTGAGCCACCAGGGAAGCCCCCTGGTGAAGCCACCAGAGGAGCTGAGTAACAGGCACAGCTTCAACAAGGCTCTTTTGCCCTGTGATCCTCAGCCAGCTAGTGGAAACACCAGTTACTGGTAAAAATGAACACCTGTGTGCCTGCTTAAAGTTCTGTCCTTTGGGAGCATTCCTTTCTCTGTTGTCCTCCTGGGTTTCCCAAAGACTGAGGATGTTGTGTTGTAGTTGTGCAGAGTTCCAGCATATCATACAATATCATCTATAAACCTGAGTCCCAAATGTTTCTTCTTTAAGTCAACTGGGCATAAAGAACTCCCCATGAGGCCATAGTGGGAAGTTGAGAGAGAAGAGGCAGTAAGTATAGGAGGGATAGCTGTGAGGAGATACCCCTCATCCAAGGTAAGGAGGAGTGGCTGCGTTTTGCTGGAGCAGCCGTGAAGAGATACCCGACGTCCAAGGTAAGAGAAACTCAAGTAAGATGGTAGGTGTTGTGAAAGGGCATCAGAGGGCAGACACACAAACCATAATCACAGAAAACTAGTCAATCTAATCACACGGAACACAGCCTTGTCTAACTCAATGAAACTAAGCCATGGCAGCTGGAGCCACCTAAGAGGCAGGTCATGGTGGAGAGGTCTGACAGAATGTGGTCCACTGGAGAAGGGAATGGCAAACCACTTTAGTATTCTTGCCTTGAGAACTCCATGAACAGTATGAAAAGGCAAAATGATAGGATATTGAAAGAGGAGCTCCCCAGGTTGGTAGATGCCCAATATGCTACTGGAGATCAGTGGAGAAATAACTCCAGAAACAATGAAGAGATGGAGCTAAAGCAAAAACAATATCCAGTTGTGGATGTGACTGGTGATAGAAGCAAGGTCTGATGCTATAAAGAGCAATATTGCATAGGAACCTGGAATGTTAGGTCCATGAATCTGGACCTAGAAAGGTCCAGACTGGACTGGAGACAGCAAGAGTGAATGTCGACATTCTAGGAATCAGCGAACTAAAATGGACTGGGATGGGTGAATTTAACTCAGATGACCATTATATCTACTACTGCGGGCAGGAATCCCTTAGAAGACATGAAGTAGCCATCATGGTCAACAAAAGAGTCCGAAATGCAGTACTTGGATGCAATCTCAAAAACGACAGAATGATCTCTGTTTGTTTCCAAGGCAAAGCATTCAATATCATGGTAATCCAAGCCTATGCCCCAACCAGTAACGCTGAAGAAGCTGAACAGTTCTATGAAGACCTACAAGACCTTTTAGAGCTAACACCCAAAAGAGATGTCCTTTTCATTATAGGGGACTGGAATGCAAAAGTAGGAAGTCAAGAAACACCTGGAGTAACAGGCAAATTTGGCCTTGGAATACGGAATGAAGCAGGGCAAAGGCTAATAGAGTTCTGCCAAGAGAATGCACTGGTTATAGCAAACACCCTCTTCCAACAACACAAGAGAAGACTCCACACATGGACATCACCAGATGGTCAACACCGAAATCAGATTGATTATATTCTTTTCAGCCAAAGATGGAGAAGCCCTATACAGTCAGTGAAAACAAGACCAGGAGCTGACTGTGGCTCAGATCATGAAGTCCTTATTGCCAAATTCAGACGTAAATTGAAGAAAGTAGGGAAAACCACTAGACCATTCAGGTATGAACTAAATCAAATTCCTTATGATTATACAGTGGAAGTGAGAAATAAGATTTAAGGGACTAGGTCTGATAGATAAAGAGTGCCTGATGAACTATGGATGGAGGTTCGTGACACTGTACAGGAGACAGGGATCAAGACCATTCCCATAGAAAAGAAATGCAAAAAAGCAAAATGGCTGTCTGAGGAGGCCTTACAAATAGCTGTGAAAAGAAGAGACGTGAAAAGCAAAGGAGAAAAGGAAAGATATAAGCATCTGAATGCAGTGTTCCAAAGAATAGCAAGAGAGATAAGAAAATCTTCCTCAGCAATCAATGCAAAGAAATAGAGGAAAACAAAAGAACGGGAAAGACTAGAGATCTCTTCAAGAAAATTAGAGATACCAAGGGAACATTTCATGCAAAGATGGGCTCGATAAAGGACAGAAATGGTATGGACCTAACAGAAGCAGAAGATATTAAGAAGAGGTGGCAAGAATACACAGAAAACCTGTACAAAAAAGATCTTCATGACCCAGATAATCACAATGGTGTGATCACTGACCTAGAGCCAGACATCCTGGAATGTGAAGTCAAGTGGGCCTTAGAAAGCATCACTATGAACAAAGCTAGTGGAGGTGAGGGAATTCAAGTTGAGTTATTCCAAATCCTGGAAGATGATGCTGTGAAACTGCTGCACTCAATATGCTGGCAAATTTGGAAAACTCAGCAGTGGCCACAGGACTGGAAAAGGTCAGTTTTCATTCCAATCCCCAAAAAAGGCAATGCCAAAGAATGCTCATACTACCGCACAATTGCACTCATCTCACATGCTAGTAAAGTAATGCTCAAAATTCTCCAAGCCAGGCTTCAGCAATACGTGAAGCATGAACTTCCTGATGTTCAAGCCGGTTTTAGAAAAGGCAGAGGAACCAGAGATCAAATTGCCAACATCCGCT
Source organism: Bubalus bubalis (assembly GCF_019923935.1). Taxonomy (NCBI): domain Eukaryota; kingdom Metazoa; phylum Chordata; class Mammalia; order Artiodactyla; family Bovidae; genus Bubalus; species Bubalus bubalis. Next base: position 42,346,983 of record NC_059177.1, on the reverse strand, counting down.
AGATCATCGAAAAAGCAAGAGAGTTCCAGAAAAACATCTAGTTCTGCTTTATTGACTATGCCAAAGCCTTTGACTGTGTGAATCACAATAAACTGTGGAAAATTCTGAAAGAGATAGGAATATCAGACCACCTGACTTGCCTCTTGAGAAACCTGTATGCAGGTCAGGAAGCCACAGTTAGAACTGGACATGGAACAACAGACTGGTTCCAAATAGGAAAAGAAGTACGTTAAGGCTATATATTGTCACCCTGCTTATTTAACTTATATGCAGAGTACATCATGAGAAACGCTGGGCTGGAGGAAGCACAAGCTGGAAACAAGATTGCCGGGAGAAATATCAATAACCTCAGATATGCAGATGACACCATCCTTATGGCAGAAAGTAAAGAGGAACTAAAAAGCCTCTTGATGAAAGTGAAAGAGGAGAGTGAAAAAGTTGGCTTAAAGCTCAACATTCAGAAAACAAAGATCATGGCATCTTGTCCTATTTCTTCATGGGAAATAGATGGGGAAAACAGTGGAAACAGTGTCAGACTTTATTTTTTGGGGCTCCAAAATCACTGCAGATGGTAACTGCAGCCATAAAATTAAAAGACACTTACTTCTTGGAAGGAAGGTTATGACCAACCTAGATAGCATATTCAAAAGCAGAGACATTACTTTGCCAACACAGTCCGTCTAGTGAAGGCTATGGTTTTTCCTGTGGTCATGTATGGATGTGAGAGTTGGACTGTGAAGAAAGCTGAGGGCCTAAGAATTGATGCTTTTGAACTGTGGTGTTGGAGAAGACTCTTGAGAGTCCCTTGGACTGCAAGGAGATCAAATCAGTCCATCCTAAAGGAGATCAGTCCTGGGTCTTTGGAAGGACTGATGCTAAAGCTGAAACTCCAATATTTTGGCCACCTCATGTGAAGAGTTGACTCATTGGAAAAGACTCTGATGATCGGAGGGATTGGGGGCAGGAGGAGAAGGGGACGACAGAGGATGAGACGGCTGGATGGCATCACTGACTCAACGAACATGAACTGGGGTGAACTCCGGGAGTTGGTGATGGACAGGGAGGCCTGGTGTGCTGCAATTCTTGGGGTCCCAAAGAGTCGGACACGACTGAACGACTGAACTGAACTGAGGCTGCACAAGAATGGGCCTTGGGTCTGGAATACTTCCTTACAAAAAAATAAAGAACATCACTTCCTGTACTGAACTTGTCACCTTGTTTAAGAATATCTTTGCCTGTTTCAGGCTCAATGTGTGCTCCTTTTTGTTCTGCTTAAGCTTGGGTGGCATTATGGCATGTGGCCAACCCCACCACTATTGTTCCCTGCGGGGAGATGACAGAGTCCTCCTACTGCAGCATAAGAGAGGTTCGCAGAGGCCACCTGCCCAGCATGGCTTCAAGCACAGTGGGCCAGGCAAGCCCAGCCAAGAGCAGCCAACTCCACTCCAGCCCGCAGATACATGAGGAATAATACATAATACTTGTAAGCCACTGAATCTTGTAATGGTTGGTTAGGTAAAAAGAGCTAACTGATACTAAGTCATTTATACAATACTGTGTTCTGTGGTAAATACCTCTCTACTGAGAAACCATAGCATACATAAAATATAATTGTATAAATTTTGCTCTCAAATAATTTTTAAATTTTGTTCTTATGTAAATTTGATATGAATTAAACTTCATGTTTGTAGTCAGTCATTTTTATATCCCTTTAGTCACTTGAGATAAAACCAACTGATATGAAATAATACTGATAGCATCATGTTTAACATCCCACCTCTCTATTACTAGGCAGGCAATAACTGTCATAAAACTATCATTAGCTCTTATTGTCATAAAAGTTTCAATATGTTAATGTTAATTAAATATTTTCATCTGATTCTTAATCTTCTTTGTGGTCAATAGAGACCACATTATTTGTGAACTAATCAAATTTAAGCACTGATTATTCTAATTCTAGATTTTGATGAAACCTAAAAGACACTGCTGCTGCTACTGCTAAGTCGCTTCAGTCGTGTCCGACTCTGCGTGACCCCATAGACGGCCTCCTACCAGGCTCCTCTGTCCCTGGGATTCTCCAGGCAAGAACACTGGAGTGGGTTGCCATTTCCTTCTCCAATGCATGAAAGTGAAAAGTGAAAGTGCAGTCACTCAGTCGTGCCCGACTCTTCACGACCCCATGAACTGCAGCCCACCAGGCTCCTCCATCCATGGGATTTTCCAGGCAAGAGTACTGGAGTGGGTTGCCATTGCCTTCTCCCTAAAAGACATTATGAACCAGTAAATCCTCATCTGCAAAATATCCAAGACATCAAAGGTGGTAAAACAAAGGTGATTTTCACTGAAAATAATTTATTTCCTTGGGAAAGCTGCAACTATTTCCTTCTACATGCAATAGATACAATAACAAGAAAATAATTTTGATAATTTGGGGACATAGAGAAAGGAAGATGATACACAAGATATAGTGTTTTTCATCATAAAAAGTATATACAATATTCCTACATTAAATAATGTATACTTGTGTACATACACACACATAAGCATGGATGGATGGACAAGTGGAAGCGGGGAAGGGAGGCTAGGATGTATAAAGTGGCAGAAGATCCTTACCTTCACTCCAGTAGCCAAAATAAGTTTGGTAAACAAAAAACCATTAAAAAAAAAATATCCATCAGAGATCTGAGGATGCAAAAAGACCTATACAAACTAAATTCCAGAAGTAAATGAGCCCTTCAGAGGAAAGGAGAGACCCATGGCTGTTTTATTTCTAGCAGGTTAGAAGGGAGACAAAAAATTGGCCGTGGTTGGGGGTAAGGAGAAACCAGCCTATTTTTTACCAGTTGCATGCAGGCTGAAAGGATGGATCAGAATTCAGAGAAACCCCACTACAAAGTAAGCCTCTTACTACCTGCCAAGTTTTTCCCATGGTTTTCACCAAGTGCTTGGGGTACTGCTCTGAACGTAGAGGGTAGAGCAGAGAAGTGGAGAGAAATTCATCTAAGGCACTCTGGGATTTCATGTGACGGAGGCTACTGGTGTTCAGGAGAACAGGGAGACCTTTCTAAGGGAGTCCAAGCCTTCAGAGTGTAGAGCATCCTTCCTCAGTAGGCATGGGCCAGGCATCAGGAGAAAAAAGTTCTTCAGAGATAAAGAAAGCCAGTGGCAGGACTGAGAATGGAAATCCCCTAGTGGCCCAAAGACCTGACACCTAGGTTATAAAGCAGAGAGATATCCGTCAGTTTGCAAAGGCATGCTTCTGCCGATCTGTTAAATCTGCTGGTGGTCAGAACTCAATCCTTGCTGAGGGAAAAGATCTGACCTTACCCTCAAAAGATTAGTAACAAACTGAATCATATTGAAGCTGCAAAAAAGCCTGACCCCAGCCCAACCACAGACTGACTCAACCCCCAGACCCTCACCAGCCTGAAAGAAGGGACATGCTCTTTTCTGAAGGCAAAGGCTATTTACTTCAGGCTTTATTGTTCTTAACATACAATGTGTGGTAGGTAGCCCAAAAATTATAGGCAAAGAAGCAAGAAAGGCAGTCAAAAGTCAATAAAAGCAAATGCAGAGGTGACCCAGATGGATAACTGTATTTTATGTAACTGATGAATATTCTTTAATCACCAGCAGCATATCCTTCACAGGATATATTTAATAAACTGGTAAATAATACTAGTATTCAATGAGAAGTATAGAAAGTTTATATTTTTTATTTTCTTTTTATAAAAGCATACTAAAATTCTGAGTATTTATTCCACTCCAGATACTAACTTAAGATACTGGAGCTGTAAAATAAAACATAGCTCATCTAGCACCTCATGGAACTCATAGGCTACTGGGAAAGACAGATGTGTAAAGAACCATAATCCAATCTAAGAAATGCTATCATAGAAGGGTAAAAAGAGTATTATGGAAAGCACAGAATATGAAGTTGGAAGAGTCACAGATAGCTTCAGAGAGAAAGACACCTAAACTCAGTGTTTTAGAATGAGTGGGATTTCACAGATGGATATGAAAGGGTACAGCAGTAAAAGGATAAGGAAGGACATGGAAGAATAAAAGTATGTGGTAGTTTTCAGATCCAAGAAATAATTCAGTGGTTTTAGACTGAGGTTTTAGACAGGGCTGAGAAATATGTTGGGAGAAATGAAGGGAGGAAGGAAGGAGATGTGATTAAACAAGTAATCAGAGCCAGAATGAAGCAACCTTTAATACCACATCAAAGATTAGGGAAAGCTTTTAAGCAGGGAAATAATAAAATATATTAATATTTGTGACAAATATTTCTAAGACTTATGCTACTACATTATAATTATTTATAAATTAGCCTCCGACTATGAACAGGGTAAGAAAAGGTGATAGAGATTGATCAAAGACTAAGGGAAATATGATTTGATGGATGAGATTAAGAAAATTATCTGATCTTTTTCCTGCAATTGTGATTTTTATTACAAAAATTATTAATACCATTGTTACATTTATCAATAACAAAGCTTATTAATATGGCAATTCTAGTTTGATTTATTTCCTCACAAAGATATGGGCTCCCTTGGTGGCTCAGACGGTAAAGAATCTGCCTACAATGCAGAAGACCTGGGTTCAATCCCTGGGTGGGAAGATTAGGGAATGTCTATCCACTCCAGTATTCTTGCCTGCAGAATTCCAAGGACAGAGGAGCCTGACAGGCTATAGTCCATGGGATCACAAAGAATCAGACATGACTGAGTGACTAATACTGACAAGGAGATATACATAAAAGTTATTTTTATAATTCCCAAGTATTATTACGAGAACAATGCATAATTTCATTCTGACTTAGAAAACTTAGAAAGAGAAGTGTATCAGTTAGAAATGTGTTAGATTATAAGTAACCTTGAAAAATAGAGGCTTAAACAAGAATGAGGATTATTTACCCTTTCAAGTCTAAGGACAGGCAATTCAGGAAGGTTAGTGGCTCAATAAAGCCATCAGAGACCCAGGTATCTTCTCCATTTTTCCATTGTGCCATCTTCAGTATGTAGTTTTTGCATTCATTCTCCTAAGAAAGCTGTTGTACTTTCATGTGTTGAATTTATATTTTAGGCAGAAAACAAGGAAAAAGCAAAGCGCCAAAGATGCAAGTTAGCTAAGCCTGTACCTTTTAAAAGCCTGTACCTTTTAAAATGTTACCAAGTAAATTCTACTGGCACGTCATTTGTGTTTATTAGCCATAATGTGGCCAGCTTTAGCTAAAAGGGAGTCTAGGAAGGTGAGTCTACTTAGCTAGGGTCACGGCTATCCTGATCAAAATTCTATTAAAAAAAAGAGAAAGATGGATATGGGTAAGCAACAAGCACAGTGTGGCAGAGAACGTAACATAAAATCTTGACCAGCTTTTCTGTTAGGTTGCAATCCAACAACTAAGAGACATAAGCTGCTGGACACTCTTGTGTGCCTTTGCTACTGCTGCTGCTGCTGCTAAGTCGTGTCTGACACTGTGCAACCCCCATAGATGGCAGCCCACCAGGCTCCCCTGTCCCTGGGATTCTCCAGGCAAGAACACTGGAGTGGGTTGCCATTTCCTTTTCCAGCGCACGAAAGTGAAAAGTGAACGTGAAGTCGCTCAGTCGTGTCCGACTCTTCGCGACCCATGGACTGCAGCCTACCAGGCTCCTCCGTCCATGAGATTTCCCAGGCAACAGTACTGGAGTGGGGTGCCATTGCCTTCTCCTCTTTGGTAAGCAGTTCACGTGTGTTATTAATGTGGGTTTAGGTACATGTCATCTATTTGAAAGAATGTTGCCAGCATAATATAATTTGAAGAATAAACTCAAGACACAGAGAGCAATTTTGGAAGTTTACCTAAGTTCATTACATACAAAAAGGCTCCTAGATTTATTACAAATGGCTGGCATTTTATCTGTTGCATTTATCAACACCAGTGAAAGTATGCACACTTGTTACAACTCCAAGTAGCAGAAGAACAAACACCTGCACAAATTCAATATTCTAGATGCTTACCAGGAAAGGCAGGGCAAACCAGATGCTACTTTCCTTCTTGCCCAAATATTTTCCAAATATTAAGCTATTTTTGTTATTGCAAAGAGGTAACAAAATTCACAGAACTAAGCATTTAACAATTGGCTACTATATTTATGACAGATGGCTACATTTACAATTACTAACAGTCATACTACTGTTTGAATATAAAAACCAAAAAAGCTACATAAATTACATGCTCAGTTGCCTTACTTCTAATTTAACTTAAGGGAACAAGAATTAATTTGATCTAACTATTTTCAATATTTGCCAACAGGATTAACTCAATGATGTATGGAAAGATAATACTGTATTCACCATCTTCCACTTCTTATCAGTAAACAATGTATCAGCTTGCTTTTCTACTAAAATTGCATAAAATAGATAGGACAGTTAATTTAAACAGTTGTTTGCACATTCAATATTTATAACCTGAATCTTGCATGACTGACTGAAAGCAGTGAGTTAGAAGGTTTAGCTCAGCTCCTGCCTGGAGTGATGGATGGCCTCGAAGAATTTCTTGTTCACTGACCAGATCAATCACATAACAGAATTAAAAAAAAAAAAATCAGCCTTAAACTAGATTCCCAACATTTCCATCTGTATGCAAGTGTTACAGGAAGAAATATATCATAAAACACAATGTGAAACTACTTAAAAATAACAAAAATCCACCAAAAATGCTGTAGAATGCAAATACAGAAGACAAGGCAACTGAATGAGTCAAGTCTACATTTTAACTGAATATTAATTCAAACTTTGTTACATAAACATGTTACATATAACCCAAAAGGTACTATAATTTATAATGGTATCTTGAAACAGCTCAGACTCATAAGTAAAAGGGTTTGATAAATCATTGAAAGAGCTGCAATTTTGAAAGTATTTAGAGTTGATTTTATTTAATTAAACTAAAAGGCAGTGTTGTGGCAATTATTATATACTGTGCCATTTTTAATTATTCCAATGGCTGTCCCAAAAAATGAATGTTAAAGAGTAAACAAAAAGCTGATGGTTCAACTTAGAGTAATTCATTCATTAATGGTTAACTCTCAAACATCTATAGTGATGAGGGAATGAGCTGTACTGTATACGGACCATGGCTAGCAAGGCCCTCCTCAGTGTGTGCTACAACAGGTTTGACTGGTTTGTGAGAGGCTCCTGTAAACTTCTTTCCCAGCTCTGCATTCAGTGATGTCAACTTGGTAGCTTGAAAGTGGTCATAGTAGGAGTATATTTGTACTACAGAGATTTTGTTGTTGTTCAGTCACTCAGTCGTGTCTGACTCTTTGTGACCACATGGACTGCAGCACACCAGGCTTCCCCTTCCTTCACTAATTCTCAGAGTTTGCTCAGACTCATGTCCATTGAGTCAATGATGCCATCCAATCATTTCATTCTCTGCTGTCCCCTTCTCCTCCTGCCCTCAATCTTTTCCAGCATCCAGAGATTAGCAAACTCTAAACACCAGAGCTTCTGAACACCCTACCTCCACCCTAGAGGTAAATAGTAAATATCTGGCATAACAGGACAGTGAGAGCTCATTCCTAGGTTCGGGGTCAGGGAGTAGGCTAGGAGGCTAAGGGAGCTGATAATTGAAGGGCATAAAGTTTAGGTCTTGAGGAACATGTACAAAATAGGCAGACTCAGGCCTCAGATAATCCTCAAGGTGCCCTGGGTGTTAGAACTATAGAAATGGCATTTATCACCTTCTATGGCTTTCAGGCATTAGCCTTCTCTTCTTGAGTAAGTTTAACCCCATTAGGAGTAGAAGTGAGAGGAGGAAGAGGAAGAACAGGAGGAGAATGAGGACCAGAAAGAAGGAAAAAAATGAGAAAGAAACATGAAAAGAAAAAAAGAAGTAGAAGGCAAGGAACAAGAGTAAAGAAAGATGGAGAGAAAAGAGGCAAGGAGAAGTAAAAGAAGGGAAAGAGGAAGGATGAGGAAGAGGAAGAGGAAACAGAGATGAAGGGAAAGAAAGAAAAAAGAAGAGGAAGAAAGGAAAACAGCAGGAGTAGAAAGGAGGGAGAATTGGGAGGTGGAGGAGGAAGAGGAGATACTCATGCTTCATGTGCATAGGCAGAAAAATGTCCAAAAAATGCCGCCACATGGAGGTCTCTTGGGGACAACCTGAAGAGATGGAGGCTGCAGAACTGGGGACAGTAACCTTTGTGCTACAGGAGTCTGTTTTACTCTTCAGGGGCCAGAGACTAGGTTTCTCTTTTGCAGCACCAAGCAAATGTTCACAGCGATTCTATATGCAACCAGCACCACTGTGCCCAGCTAGGAGGAGATACTGGAAAAAGGACAGACCCCAGTTTGTGGCCACCTTTTGGGGGGCAGTGGTTTTCAAACTTCAAGTGCCTCAAGCATCACCTAGAGGATTGCTGGGTTGTGCCCCCAGCTTCTATTTCAGTATTTCAGGGCTGGAACCCAGGAATCTGTAGGTCTAACAAACTCCCAGGTTGTTGATGCTGCTGATGTAAAACAGTTATTTAGTAAAACTAAAAAAAACAAAAACAAACAAAAAAAAATCCCTGGAAAGGATTACAACCCATATCCTAAAGTCTTATTAGTCAGCATCTTGGCAAGAATTCAAATCAGAGAAATACAGGCTAATAATGAGGGGCAGGAGTCCTGAGAGGGAAGCAGAAAGGCATCACAGGGCCATTTTCAGCTGGCTGTAGCATATATACATGCTTCTTCAGAAGCCAACTCTGTAGTCTCTTTCTGAATCAGCCCCTGAAATCTTCTCCATGCCCTCAGGGATAGGTCTTCCAAAACCATTTTTACACCAATGAGCACAACTGAACTGAATAGGAGAGAATGCTTGACTCAAACTAACACAATCATATTCTCTCTCTATGTATTTGAAATTGCCTGGTTAGACTGGAAATGAAGCAGAAACACAGGAAAAGCTAAGATGAAAAAGACAGTGAGTGCTTAAGGTTTTTAGTGTTGGGTGCCATGCCAAGATCCTTACTGCTCTTGGACTTTGGATGACACCCCACATACCTGGCATTTGACGCCTCCACTACTATATGTTAATTCACTCAAGTTGGTTTGGTTAACTGAAATGAGTCCAAATGAATCTAAAGCCCCTCTCCATGACTGTTAACAACTTAACTACTAAAATAAACCCATGTTTTCTCTGGAACTTGGGATATGCATTGTGGAGTGTGAAACATTAAGCTTCCTTAGTAGCCTATGCCAGGGTTCTACCACCAAGCTGGTGAGAAAACACATAAATAACAACAATAAAAAACCCCTAATACTCATTTCTTTTTGTCGGGCATTGAGAAAGTTTTATACATACATCTTTCTTACCATTTTTTAAATTTAAAGCAACACAGTCATTACTATTTGTTACTAGGAATATCACTTGGTATTCTTTATGTCAAAAGTTAACAGAATACCAACCCAAGCTAGCTCACTTAATAAATGGAATTTAATAGCTCATATAATTGGAAACCACAAATATAGGGTAGGCTTCAATGGTGACTGACTTAACAGCTCAAAACAGTCATCAGTGAACCAATTTCTATTTTCCCTTCTTGCCACCTGGATCAACTTTATCCTCATGGTCACGTCATGGGTGCTAGATGGAAATGGTGCTCCTAGGCCAGCATTCTAAACAAGGCTCTGATTGGGCCAGAGAATGTTGGGTTCGTCTCCTAAAAGAATAATTGTAGCAAAATTGATGGAACGTGCTAAATGACCTACCAACCAGAGCCCACATATTCCTTTCTCTAGGGGATCTTCCCAACCCAGGGATTGCATCTGGGTCTCCTGCATTGCAAGCAGACTCTTTACTCTCAAATAATTTGGGGGGAATTTGTGTATGTACACATAGATGCTCCCACTTTTATGTATATACACAAATAAAAAAGTAAAAGCAAATGTGGCAGAATATTAATAATTGGTGATTCTGGGTAAAGGGTATAATATGCAGTTCTTTGTACAACTTTGCTTTACATTTGAAATTATTTCGAAATAAATAGTTTTAAATATTTAAAAATTAATTTTAGATTTCATGTCTCTACAACTTTTCTCAAAGCATGAGGCAATACTGCTTTGCACTACATACCACTTAATTTTCATAGGGCAAAAAAGTTGACAATAAATAACCAAGTTTTCTTTTAACTTGTTTAGTAGAACTTAGTTGCTTATTCTGGTAGAGGACAATATGTCTTGGTCAAACCCTGCTGCTTCCTTTTCTTCTGGACAGAGAACCAGATACACTCTTCAGCTTCCAATACTGTTATGGGTTGTACATGAATTCTGGCAAGAGGAACATGACCTCATATACATGATTCTCTAGGCTCTTCCTTTGTCTGCTGACCAGATAAAGAGGATCCACTAGAAGACTCTGATGCCCTAGGGGGTGTAGGTCCCTGAATGACTGTTGAGGGGCAGAGCCCCTACTACTGACCTACACTGGACTGTGATATGAGTCAGAAATGAATGTGTTAAGTCACTGAGATTTGTGGATTCTTCTAGCAATAAGCCTACCTAACAAAGTTATGTAACTTATAAAACAGAATAACACAAGGGTGATGCTCCATGAAAATATACTAACTAAGGATGTCATGTATTTGTTTTCATAAATACACTTTAGCACAGAAGTTCTCAAAGTGTGCTTAAGGGATCTTTGAGGGTCTCTAAGACTCTTTCAGGGGTTCTGTGAGGCCAAAACTATTTCAAGAGCAATACCAAGATGTTATTTGTCTCTTTCACTCTTACTCTCTCACAAGTATACTGCTTTCCAGAGGTGACATGATGTATTAGTATTATATCATAAGAAAGTGAATGCAGAAGCCAATATAAGAATGTTCCTGTCTTCTATCTAGCCAGACATTAAAGAGATTAGCAAAAATATAAAATAATGCCACTGTTTTTTCTACTTTGCAAAATATAGATATTTTATGTTATAGCTATTTAGAGTTTCTTATGCTAACATGCAATGGCTTATTTTTAAATAATACATAGGTTTTAAATTTCTCAGTTTTAATTTCTAATACGGTAAATACTGAGAGATATAATCCATATAAACAAACATTCTTTTGAGGTTTTCAATAATTTTTAAGGGTTTCCCTGGTGGCTCAGACAGTAAAAGCATCTGCCTGCAATGCGGGAGACCCAGGTTCGATCCCTGGGTTGTGAACATCCCCTGGAGAAGGAAAGAATGTAAAGGTGTCCTGAGACCAAAAAAAAGTTTGAGATCCACTGTTTTACAACAAAGTGTAAATATCTCTAAGAGTTAGAACATTTTACATAAAATAAACCCATACTGTATAATAGGACAGTGAGAGTTCCCAGAGCTCAGGGTCCAGGACATGGCAGGTGCTCAACATGTAATTGCTATATTAATAAACTGTACAACACTGATGAAATTCACATTTATGAGTGTTGTGATAATTGAATGAGATGATGGATGCTTGTGTTTGATTATACACTATCATTGTCCATAATTATTTACTGTCTCTTTTTCATGTAGGAGATATATAACCCCTGCTCTGCTGACTCTAGACATGGCCATATGACTTGCATTGGCCAATGGACATAAGTAAAAGTGACATGAGCCATACATATTTGAGCAGAAGCTTTAAATTAGATTGTGTGGTTCTGCTCAGGTTCCTGCATTTCTGCCTTTGCATCACGAACAGCATGTTCCAGACAGGAGCTGTTTGTTCAATCCATGCTCTGGAATAAGAAGACACCTAGTTGACCTCTAGCTTAAACACAGCTGCAGCTCACCCGTAGCTCTAAGTCAACGTAAGATAGAAATATATGAAATTGGTATTAACCACCTTAGCAAACCTGGAAAATACAATATGAAACAAGCCTAACATATTGTAGATGTTCAATAAACCAAACCATTCTAATCAGTGCTACTGTTTAGCAAGAGAAGCATTAAAGAAATGTGGCTTAGTCCTTGGGTGATTGCAATGAAGCTGAGCCTTCGCCGATTAACTAAGACAGTTTATACAGCACTATTTTAGTTCAGTTCAGTTCAGTCACTCAGTCGTGTCCGACTCTTTGGGACCCCAAGAATTGCAGCACACCAGGCCTCCTTGTCCATCACCAGCTCCCGGAGTCTACCCAAACTCATGTACATGGAGGCGGTGATGCCATCCAGCCATCTCATCCTCTGTCGTCCCCTTCTCCTCCTCTGTAGTCCCCTTCTCCTCCTGCCCCCAATCCCTCCCAGTATCAGAGTCTTTTCCAATGAGTCAACTCTTCACATGAGGTGGCCAAAGTATTGGAGTTTCAGCTTTAGCATCATTCCTTCCAAAGAACACCTAGGACTGATCTCCTTCAGAAAGGACTGGTTGGATCTCCTTGCAGTCCAGGGGACTCTCAAGAGTGTTCTCCAACACCACAGTTCAAAAGCATCAATTCTTCAGCACTCAGCCATCTTCACAATCCAGCTCTCACATCCATACATGACCACTGGAAAAACCATAGCCTTGACTAGACGAACCTTTGTTGGCAAAGTAATGTCTCTGCTTTTGAATATGCTATCTAGGTTGGTCATAACTTTCCTTCCAAGGAGTAAGTGTCTTTTAATTTCATGGCTGCAGTCACCATCTGCAGTGATTTTGGAGCCCCAAAAAATAAAGTCTGACACTGTTTCCATTGTTTCTCCATCTATTTCCCATGAAGTGATGGGACCAGATGCCATGATCTTCGTTTTCTGAACATTGAGCTTTAAGCCAACTTTTTCGCTGTCCTCTTTCACTTTCATCAAGAGGCTTTTTAGTTCCTCTTCACTTTCTGCCATAAGGGTGGTGTCATCTGCATATCTGAGGTTATTGATATTTCTCCTGGCAATCTTGATTCCAACTTGTGCTTCTTCCAGCCCAGTGTTTCTCATGATGTACACTGCATAGAAGTTAAATAAGCAGGGTGACAATATACAGCCTTGATGTACTCCTTTTCCTATTTGGAACCAGTCTGTAGTTCCATGTCCAGTTCTAACTGCTGCTTCCTGACCTGCATATAGGTACTATTTAGGTAACTTCAAAATTCCTGGTAAATGAAATATATCAGCTAGGACAATCATGGCATCAAAGCAGATTTGACTCTAATAAAAATTCTCACCACTATTCACTCCTAACTACCCCCAGAAGCACTGAGGAATATCTGTAGAGGTAACTGGCAGGTGACTGTGGGAAAAAGGAGGTTCTAAAGTGACTACTAAGGGTCTATACTCAGTAGTGCGGTAGGTCTATCAGTCCATCTGCCTGCCCTACCCAGGCCCTTTTCTTAGGAAATGGGCTCCAGCTTAGAGCCTCTGAAGATAAAAACAAAGATGAAGCAGTTGGATGAAACCCAAAGATTGGTTAAGGACCAATCGTGATTGTTCTTTGAAACTTCTGAACTGGGAGATACACAGACTGAACCTGGTCTGCCAGTGATGAGTACTGCGATTATAGGGTCACAGAATGATGTACTAGCAGTTCTATTTCCCCATGTGCACAATGACAAGCAATCAGAAAAGCTGGTTTATAGGATGAAACAAAAGAATGCCGCAAACTTACAAACAGAATGAGAGATGACAGAGTAGCTGCCAAAGAGAGAGAGAGAGAGAGAGAGAGAGAAGCTGCTGACAACTATCACCTCCCAAAAGGGATATATCAGCTTTTGCTGTTAGGTTCCATTCCAAAACCTATATTTTTGCTTGACATAACTTAAATAGACTACTGTCTCTAACAATGAAATAATTCTTCTTATAAGTAGTTGTTTTGCTATTATTTGTTACAACCTTGCTAATCCTGACCCAAACATGGAATCTGACTTATTCCTGGTGATTAATTTTAGAGGGCAAGGTAGAAGGGGGAGGGGTAGAAATCTGAATTACATTAACAGAATTAATTTCCTGCAACTTAGAGTCCAAAGTAATTGTAGAAACAATGTCACTTCTTAAAACTATCAGAAACCATGCTTATAAAATCACACTATATCTTGACCTTTTTCCAACATGAGCACTAAAAGGCAGCAATGATACTAAGAAAAGATGGCAGAGAGTCAGAAGTTGTGAATTTTACTGTTGGCTTTGACTCTAATTTCTAACATGGCTCAGACAGTAAAGAATCTGCCTGCAACGCAGGAGACTCGAGGTCGATCCCTCGGTCAAGAAGATCCCCTGGAGAAGGGAATGGCTACCCACTCCAGTATTCTTGCCTGGAGAATTCCATGGACAGAGGAGGCCAGTGGGCTACAGTCCATGGGGTTGCAAAGAGTCGGACACAACTTAGTGACTAACATGTTCACTTTGCCTCTAAAAACCTTGGATCCTGAGGAACATTCATTTTTTGGGGGGGAGGGTCTCAGGTTTTTTTTCTATTAAAAATAGGGAGTTAGAATTGCTAATTATTAGAGAAAATGCAAATCAAAACCACAATGAGGTACCAGCTTCACACTGGTCAGAACAGCCATCATTAAGTCTACAGTAAATGCTGGAGAGAGTGTGGAGGAAAGGGAACCCTCCTACACTGCTGGTGGGAATGTAAACTGGTGCAGCCACTATGCAAAACAGTATGGAGATTCCTCAAAAAAATAAAAAAGAACTGCCATATGATCCAGCAATTCCACTCCTGGACATATAACCAGACAAAACCATTATGTAATTTGAAAAGATGCATGCACCCTGTGTTCACAGCAGCAATACTTACAATGCCAAGACATGAAAACAACCTAAAAGTCCAACAACAGATGAATGGATAAAGAAGACATGGTGCGTGCACACACACACGATAGAACACTACTCAGCTATAAAAAAGAATGAAATAATGCCATCTGCAGCAACATGCAAGGACCTAGAGATCATCATACCAAAAGAAGTAAGTCAGAAAGAGAAAAACAAATACATATAATGTCATTTATATAAAAAATCTAAAACAAGACACAAATGAACTTATCTATGAAAGAAACAGATTCACAGACATAGAGAACAGGCTTGTGGTTTCCAACGGGGTGGGGGAGAGATGGATTGGGAGTTTGAGATGAGCAATGCAAACTATCATATATGTATAACTGAATCACTTTGCTGTACACCAAAAGCTAACACAACAATGTAAATCAACTATATTCCAATAAAATAAATTTAGAAAAAATAGGGAACTTGGTAAGAGCCGTAGATTCTCCAAATTAACAAAAACTTGAGCCACTAAAATGTTTTACATGTTTTACACTAAAACATCAATTTCTAAAATACAGTGATTTTACACTTTACAAATCCCTGTTTATGCTATATCAAGAGTCATATTTGGCTTTAAACAATGCTGAGATATTTTATTTCCCACCTTATAAATCAATATTTAACCTTAGAAAAAAATGGCATGGTAATACCTATGTGTATCAAACAAAACAGCTATTCTTATTTACTGCTAACAAATGCAACCAATCCCCAACTATACATAGTACTGTCATTATTTGAAACAGCTTATTGTAACAGCTTTTTAAGTATGAAATGGATAGAAAATGCAAGATCACTAGTCTCTTCCAATAAAAAAGGGCAGACTATTGGTTTTAATTAAAGCTCTTTGGGAGTTCTATTATGGGCTTATAGTTTTCATCTATATGCCAAAAGTGGTGTTCCTCAGCTTTAGTCCAGTCTTGAAAATATTTATTTGCATAACTTCTGCTCACATAAACATGTTGAGAAAATTTAAAAGAATTTACTTCTCCTTCCCTAATTTCTCTCGCCTTTTTTCCTTCTTGAAATAGTTACCATCCTGCTAGGAGAGGTGTTTCTAGGAGAAACACACTTTACAGGTGGCAGGGTAAATAAAAGGCTCTAAAGAAAAACCTGCTTCCCCACTTCTTTTCAGAGATGAGTACCATGGAAATTTCACATGGACTGGAGACATGCCCAACTTGTCACAAAATGTTTCAGAAGAGAAATTTAAAAATTAAATATCCCTGCATCCATGTCTAAATCTAGAGATATAAAAGTATAAATTAATATTTATTGAACAATTACCACTTGGCACTATCCAGTTTAATTCTCATAATTACACAATGCTGCTGCTGCTGCTAAGTCGCTTCAGTCGTGTCTGACTGTGTGCGACCCCAAAGATAGCAGCCTACCAGGCTCCCCTGTCCCTGGGATTCTCCAGGCAAGAACACTGGAGTGGGTTGCCATTTCCTTCTGCAATGCATTAAAGTGAAAAGTCAAAGTGAAGTCGCTCAGTTGTGTCCGACTCTAGCAACCCCATGGACTGCAGCCCACCAGGCTCCTCCGTCAATGGGATTTTCCAGGCAAGAGTACTGGAGTGGGGTGCCATTGCCTTCTCCTAATTACTCAATAAATAGATATAAATATAATCTTTGTACGAGTGAGGCTATAACACATACACGAGTCTAGTAACTTGCCCAGGTCATCAAACTAATACACGGCATAGCCAGTGACTCTCAGGCCCATAATTGGATCCATCACAGGGCCTTTGACTTTTGCCCTGATAGTGGATAAGGCAATCATTTAACTGTATAGTGCTTTAACAAATGTATGGCCTTTTATGACGATTTTATAGAGGATTTTACAGAGGAATGACACTTCCAAATATTTATATATGTGCAATTTTTTCTAATATCTTATTTAGCATGCATGCATCAGAATGCATCCAGATTATCTACAGAGTACTATAAAATAATTTAGGAAGTGAAAATGAACCAAACTAAGAACCAAGAGGATAAGAATTCTCAAAGAACATTTACTTAACAGATAAAGACTCTGGCATCTGATTTATATACCTATCACATGTGTTATCTAAAACTTCCATATAAAATCTATTTTAAGGCATGCAAATTTAATATATGATGAAAGTCAGTGTGCTAAGTATCTTAAAGTGTTCTCTTTACTAATGCATGTAACAAAATATACTGATTATGCAAGCACATTTAATTGGATATAATTAAAATAATGAGATTTAAATACTGATGATTTTAAAAAGAAAAAGACAGAAGTTGGCATTAGCCATGAGATACATTCAAAATGTTAATGAAACTTACAGTGTCATTACCATTTTAAGATATAATACTAGTAGTTTAAAAAAGAGTAACCACCGACCATTTTTGACCAGTTCTAAACACAGCTTAGAGACATGAGTGACAAAAAAAGATTTCATTGGATAAAATGAGACTTTCCGCTTGGGTAACACCTTTTTTAAACAAATAACTTAAGAACTATTTAGCAACCACTATTTTCTTCAAAGGAAGGCACCAAAACAACCAAAAAAGAAAGTAAATGTTCCACAGGAAGAGTTGTGCTTGGTACATGGACACAATCTCAAAAGCTCTCACCAATGTCATTCTGACCTGAAATTATCAAATTTAGGTATTCTCTCAACTCTGGTGCCTTTAAAGTGGTTGAAGAAGACCAGCAACAGGTGAAAAGAATAGGCCTGCAGCTGTGAGGCCATATTCACTTTTCTTAAAGTTTCAAAAGAGTCTGCTGTCTCCAATATCACTGAAGAAGGGACAGTAGGAGTAAAATTCAATAGGGTAGAAGAACCTGAAATTTCTATTACATTTCTTTTCTGAACTCTTTGTCTAGCTCACTAATAACAATACAGAAAAAGCGATGTAAGAGTAACTTTCATTAAATTATTCTGAGGCTAAAGCTTTTTTTTTTTTGTAGGATGAGTATGTTTCAATCTTCCATTTTACTGATACAGAAATTGAAAAAGGAAGCTTTGAGATGCATTTGAACCTAAATCTCCCAGTATTCCTTAAGGGAAGAAAAAAAAAATCTAGTATCACCGATTAGCTCTGGCAATTGTAAGAAGAACATTCACATTACCATTTACTAAAGAGGAAACAGACAGAATTTTAGTGTCTAGCCCCAAAGCATAAAACTAGAGGATAGAGCAAAAGGACAAGACAAAAACTCTGGAATGGGCATCATAAATATTAGGCTGCATTGGATTCTTGGTTAAAAATCATTAAACTCTACTTAGACACAATTTTCAAATTCAGAAAACTGCAATGAAGGCATTACAAAGGCTCAGCTAAAATTTCTAAGGACTACGGACACTTTTTTTTTTTTACATTTTTTTTAACCATTTATCATTTATTTATTATTATTTTTTTTTACTTTACAATATTGTATTGGTTTTGCCATACATCAACATGAATCCACCACGGTGTACACGTGTTCCCCATCCTGAATCCCCTTCCCAGCTCCCTCCCCATACCATCCCTCTGGGTCATCCCAGTGCACCAGCCCCAAGCATCCTGTATCCTGCATTGAACCTGGACTGGCGATTCGTTTCTTACATGATATTATACACGTTTCAATGCCATTCCCCAAATCATCCCACCCTTTCCCTCTCCCACAGAGTTCAAAAGACTGTTCTATATATCTGTGTCTCTTTTGCTCTCTCGCATACAAGGTTATTGTTACCGCCTTTCTAAATTCCATATATATGCATTAGTATACTGTATTGGTGTTTTTCTTTCTGGCTTCCTTCACTCTGTATAATAGGCTCCAGTTTCATCCACCTCATTAGAACTGATTCAAATGTATTCTTGTTAATGGCTGAGTAATACTCCATTGTGTATATGTACCACAACTTTCTTATCCATTCGTCTGCTGATGGACATCTAGGTTGCTTCCATGTCCTGGCTATTATAAACAGTGCTGCGATGAACAGTGGGGTACACGTGTCTCTTTCCCTTCTGGTTTCCTCAGTGTGTATGCCCAGAAGTGGGACTGCTGAGTCAATAAGGCACTTTTAAGGGTCTTTCTCTCTCTCTCTCTTTTTTTTAAGGAATCTACTTTATTAAATTCCAAATGAAAGCAGTACTCCAGATAGCTAAGGGCTCAACACATGAAAACTTCTGGCAATAATATTCCCTAGGATCTGCAAGCTAAGAATCTCAACTTCTTCAAGATAGCATATGATGCTCCCACCAGCTTTCAAAGTGTTTTCATCCCATATATTGAAAAAACACTGGTGGAGCTGAGTGAAAATTTAAAAAGTAATGTCAATTCACCAGAGGCATTAACAGTACAAAATATCTCTCAGAATTCATCGAGATAATGACAAAATCAGGATAGACAAAGGAATTAATGCAGCTCAACAATATTCAGTAAAATGAATGCAATTCCTGTTCAAAATGTAATATTCCAAAATCATTTAGTATGATTGGCAGCATCAAATATAGTGAACCGGATTTCTATTTCAAGATGCAGTTGGTTCTCTTCCAATAACTCAGGTTCTTGGTGCTCCTCCTGTGCACCAGATGTCTGGCCCCAGGCTCTGAAACATCTAACAGCCCTCACAGGGGAGTGCTGGCTTCCCACTGCCATGATGAAATGTATGGAAAAGACCACAGAATGAAAAAATTCCTTAAAAATCTGTTGTTTATGAAATCATTTAACTTCAGGTCAAAGTGAGACACAGGTACACTAAAACACTTTGAAAATGAAAACTGCTACTGAGAAATAATCAAGTCAAAATGAGTGGTTTACCTGTAAAAAGCAAGAGAGGATATTTTCTTTTGTGGGTTTATAATGAAAGAGAGAAGCATGTGAGAATTCTCTTAGTTTAATGCTAAATATACTGTGTGCTAACACAGTAAACACACCGTTTACATGCAAAATACAATGTGCTTCGATAATTTCTCGTCAGGTTATGAAGCTCTGAAGCCACCTTATCCACAGATACAGGATTTTTGAATAATATAATTTGTGTATGTTAAAGAAAAAAAAGAGGCCTAGTCATGAACCAAAGTAAAGAAACAATAAAAAAGAAGTGAAGTTGTTTATTAGCTCTCATTTTCTGGGAAAAAAGTATAAGAAAGTATTATCTTATTTGAGATGTGAAATATTAAGTAAAAAATACCTGAGTAAAATTCTTCCTTTATTTTCAAGTATTTATCTCTTAAAAGGGTAATTACAGAAACACAAACAGCTGAGAATTAAAGACTCTAAGATATACAAGTCTAAGCACTTTCATCTTGTTCTAAGATTCAAATTAAATATCTCTGCTACATATGTTTGTATGTATAGTGAGAAAGAAAATTTACAAATATGGAGGCATGGTATAGTGCTGCAGAGCACAGGTTCTAGATTTAGACTCTAAGTTTGATTTCTGGCTCTAAGGTTATTGGTTTAAGTCAGTAACCTCTGGCAAATTCCTTAACCTTTCTGGACTTCAGTTTCCTCAATGGTAAAATAGAGGCAATATTTATGGCTATTATTCAGGCTTATTTTGGAGATCGAATGAAAACAATTAAAATGCTTAGAACATTCCCAGTATATAATAGTTCAGTCCAGTATATAATAGTTCAGTAGCGTCCAACTCTGAGACCCCATGGACTGCAGCATGCCAGGCTTTCCTGTCCATCACCAACTCCCAGAGCTTGCTGAAATTCATGTCCATCAAGTCGGTGATGCCATCCAACCATCATATATAACATATGTGCTGGATATATTACATTTATAATATGTAATAAAACACCAGTATATAATAAGTGTTTAATAAACATTAGCCATTATTAATTTATGTTAATTTTCTTGTTTAATTCTTTTGACAAACCTGTGAGGAAGGATTTATTACTCTCCTCCCACACCTGAGGCAAGTTTAGGAACTTGCCAAAAGTCCCACTGAGATAAAGCAGAATCTAACTCTGGATCTGTCTAGTTCCAAGCCAGTGCTCTTACTTTTACCTAACCCATCACATGTTCCCTATGCCTTGCTCTTGTACCACTGTAACATTACAAAGATGTACTTAAATTGCTTTTTAAATGGTTTCTCACCCTCACTGCAGACTGTATGAGGACAGAGACTGGGTCTTCTATACTCATTCCACTCCTGCCCACTCATACATATTTCAGAGCTTTTGGGTAAGACACTGTATTAGGTGCTAGAATATCACAGAACTCAAAGACCATCCAAAATGACAGATAATCAAATAAATATACAAACTTGTATAGTTGTAGTGAAGGAAAATGTCAAAGTGCTAGAAAACAATGTAAGATTTATTTCTCATTTATTTATATCTCATAAGACTTATTTTTCACATAGCTGACAACAGAGCAGTATGGGATGAGCAAGGAGAGGTGAGAAACCAGAGCTTATAGGAACTTTAAGCATCTGGGAGCTTGTCCTTAGTACAGTGAAGATTCCAGCTGGTTTTTAGAATGATCACTTTAGTTGCAGTACAGAGATTAGATTGGAAAAGGATAAGAAAAGAATCTGGGAAATCCACTCAGATGCTCTATGTAACAGCAGATCAGGGGAAATGTGATAGTGGCTTGGGACTAGGAGGGTAGTGAAGACGGGAAGAAGTAGACAGATTCAAGGTAGAGTGACATTCCCATGCCTATCACACCGAATGACAGTTAACAGTAATTCAGTAATTTGTTGACTGACTAATCACAGGGGATTCCTCAAGCAGAGCTGTTGCTGGTTCTAAGGTATCCACTAACTCACAGATGTATGACCTTCTCCTGAGCAGTATAATCACCCAGTGGACATGAGATACATAGGAAGATGCTGAAGAAATGAGTATTAAATATACACACCATCTGGCAAGACTCTACTTGTGAAAAACTCTTGATGTGTAAGTGTATCTTTGTGAAACAAAATGCCTCTCCCATTTTGACAATGAAAAATTTTAGAAGTCAAATATCTTTCTGCTATGTGACTTTCCAAGCTTGTTAGAGAAATATATTATTTAAAATGGCCTGGAGCTATGCTGCCAGAAACACAGTAACAACAAGGGTGCTGAAAGAAAGCCCTTTCATTTAAGGAAAATAAAAAGCTGTAGTTAGAAAGACAATCAAAACTCATTACTCTACCTTCTTTCTTGTAAAACATGGGCTCTGTCATTACTTTCTAAAATAGCAAAAATATTTTGACTGTCTATAAGCAACAAATCCAAATGTAGAGTTAATACATTTTCTTATAATTTGGTAATTTCACGGGGTCAGGATAGAGAATGTCTTCCCCATTTTATTTAATAATTCTGACCTTTTGTCCCAGACATTTATTTTGCAAAAACTATAAAACTAAAACCATCTGGAAAATCTGTCCACGTGGCTATAAGAACAAGAAACTCTATGATTATAGTCAACCAAATTCAACATCTGGCCATTAGTTCTATCACCCATGAAAGTATTTTCCCATCCTTCAAGTGCATTAATCACATGGTAACAAAGGGTCAGGCTTATTTATATCAACTGCTCTCTTGCTAGGACTAAGGTAAACCTAAGATACCTACTACTTTCTCTAATTAAAGCCCTAATTATTATTAACTTAGTTAAAACAATATATTGCCCAGGCCACAGTGATAAGCTCAAATGTTTGGGGGCACATATAAAGCATAATTTTGCTTAGGAAGAGAGTGCTCATCCGCCGAAGATTCTGTCCCGAGGTTCAGCCAAGTTTCCTGTGTAACTGTGATCAAAAGGCTAACCACCAGCATCCCTACCAGTGCTTTTGAAGAATCTCAATGTATAGGTGGTAGAGATCAGGAGAATAAGAGGGCTGGACTGTATTTCTATGCAAGGAACCTAACAACTTTAAAAATAAAATATAGTATGCTTACTTCTATTTGGTAGGAAACCACTTTCCTCTACACTGAATATAAAGCTTTATATGGTACACTGTACCTTTAGAACGTTTTTAGAGTCTTGAAAATGGTTTTTCTGCAGAACTAGAAAAAGATACATAAGAGCATCAAATGCTGCTTGGTCTTGTTACTATTAGAAGTAGTTTAAAGAATCTTGCTGACCATGGCAGATGATAAGAGAAAATCTTAGAAGTTAACTGAGATTTAAAGTTGAATAAAATAAAAACATAAATTGTTCCATCTATTCTTTATCATTCCAGAAAACAAAACTATGTGTCATTAGCTAAAATTCATATTTTATCAACACATGCATACACTATTAATATTTTAATTCTGTTGATGTATGGCAAAACCAATACAATATTGTAAAGTAAAAAAAATAATAAAAAAAATTAAAAAATATTTTAATTCACATAAAAAAGAAATTAATAACCTCAAATTTATATTAATCCCACTTAATTAAGAAAGCTCTTCCTTGCCCTTGGTCTGCACCAGTGTATCTAGTACAAAATTAACCTAATTAATAGGAAAAGTCACTTATTTCAGCAGGGGAAATAAAAGACTAAAAATAAGACTTTGACCTTGGACAGCTATTAATTACAAGGAAAAATTAGAAAACATATACACTAAATATAATGTATAATTGAGTCCCTAAATAATATTCCACTCTGAGTACAGAAATTAAATGTTATTTTCATTCTCAGAACTACATCAGATAACAGGTAGCTCAACTGAGTAAAATTTGTATATTCTTACTTTTGCTAAACAACTTGTTCATAGCAAGGCCATTTAAAACAAATATATCCCAAGCCATCTATATGTAGACAGAAAAACTGAATATATCTCAACAAAAGTAAGTAACATTAAGATATTCTACATAGAAAATCCTAAAGATGCTACCAGAAAACTACTAGACCTCATCAATGAATTTGGTAAAGCTGCAGGATACAAAAGTTAATATACAGAAATCTCTTGAATTCCTATACAGTAACAATGAAAAATCAGAAAGAGAAATTAAGGAAATAAACCCATTTACCACCATATCAAAAAGAATAAAGTACCTAGGAACAAACCTACTTAAGGAAACAAAAGACCTGTACTGTGAAAACTATAAAACACTGATGAAAGAAACTGAAGATGACACAGATGGAAAGATACACCATGTTTTGGGGTTGTGTGCTGTGCTCTGTAGTGTCACTCTTAGATTGGAAGAATCAATACTGTTAAGATAACCAAACTACCATGACAATCTACAGATTCAATGCAATTTCTATCAACTTACCAATGGCATTTTTTTAACAGAATTAGAACAAAAAATTTAAAATTTGTATGCAAACAAAAAAGACCCCTCATAGCTAAAACAACTCTGAGAAAGAAAAATGGAGCTAAAGGAATCAGAATCCTTGACTTCAGACAATACTTCAAAGCTACAGTTATTAAAACAGTATGGCACTGGCACAAAAACAGAAATATAGATCAGTGGAACAGGGTAGAAAGCTCAGAGAAAAACCTATGCATCTATTCTTAATGAATCTATGAAAAAGGCAAGAATATGGAGAAAAGACAGTCTCTTCAATAAGTGGTGCTGGAAAACCTTTACAGCTACATGTTAAAGAATAAAATTAGAACATTCTCCAACACCAGACACAAAAATAAACTCAAAATGGATCAAACACCTAAATGTAAGACCTGACACTATAACACTCTTAGGAGAAAACACAGAGTAGAATACTCTGACAAAAATCACATCAGTATCTTTTTGGATCCACCTCCTAGTATTATGAAAATAAAAACAAAAATATAATGAGACCTAATTAAACTAAAAGCTTATACACAGCAAAGGAAACCATAAACAAAATGAAAAGACAACCCAGAGAATGAGAGAATATGTTTGCAAAGTGACCAACTAGGGATTAATCTCCAAAATATGCAAACAGTTCATGCAACTCTATGTCAAAAAAACAAACTGCTCAATTAAAAACTGGACAGAAGATCTAAACAGACATTCTTTCTAAAGAAGACATACAGATGGCCAAAAAGCACATGAAAAGATGCTCAATATCACTAGTTATCAGAGAAATGCAAATCAAAACTACAGTGAGATATCACCTCACATCAGTCAGAGTAGCCATTATCAAAACATCTACAAACAATAAACATTTGAGAAGGTGTGGAGAAAAGGGAAACCGCCTACCTTTTCAAATCATAGGCTCTTCATTATTAAATTCAGGATCCTTTGATATTTTCTTAAACAGATGAAATCTGTTTTCTCCCCTTAGGGAAATGCCAGACTACAGTATATCCAGAAATACTATTAACTTAGTTTAATTATTTCATGTTGACTTGATAAGTCACTGCTCTTTAAAGCAAAAACTGCCAGTTGTAATTAATGACTCTTAGCACTGCGTCAATTGATCAAATGTCTAAAACACATAAAACATTGAAAGAAGTTCTGTATATCTTACAGCAATTCAGTAGAGAAGTCTTGTCCCAGGGGTATGTAAATCTGAAGTACAAGAAACCTCTGGATCAGTCCAACTAAAATGAAAGGAGGAGGAAAATATATGTTTGTATGTCCAAATCATTTATATGTACATATAAACAAAACAATCACATGCCATCAATAAGCTGAAGCTTTTATCATTTCAATAATATACACAACTGCAAGAGCACTCTCCCGAGTTACAATCTCACTCCAAAAGAAAAAAAAATGATGAAATCAAATCCAACTCTAACAACAAATGTTGTCTTTTAAAGTCCCATCTGTGGGCTTGGTGAAATCTTTATGAAAATTTATAAAATAATACTTTTTTATTTACTGTTTTTATTAGGTTGCAAGAAAGTGTACACATTCAATAGACACATATAAAACTGAACTATAGGTTTTCTCATTAAGGCAGTCATAAAAGCATGTAGCAATTATTCTTATTCACTGACAATGTTAATTGTATTTAACAACTTAACGAAAAATAATAGAAAAACAGTTGATGAGCCATATCTAGTTCATATGGTTTTAAATGTGTCTAAAATGAGATGGATGGAGGAACATATTTTCAGTTAAATACCTTTTGTTAATTTAAAATATATTTAATTAATTTAATGCTCACAAATTAAAAACTTATAGCTTTTATTCCCCATCACCAGCTTCATCTGAATTAAAAATACCTGGAGAAAGACCTATGGCACTTTTGATCATTGAAGTCTACACCTGCTTCAAAAATCAACTGATTTTGTATTACCTCTTCAGACCTATTCACTTAATTCTTTTCCTCTTAGCTTTTGAACTTTCACTTGATATCTCAGTTATGATGCTTTTAATGAATGTTTTAGTATCACTTCCTCCTGAAACATGACTTCCAGGAAATTTGTTTTTTCCCTAATGTGGAATGTTGCTTAGGAAGTGGAGATGTCTTGATACAATTGTGAACGTCTCCTACAAATCTAATAGTACAAGCCAATACGTGGAGAAAATGCTTCAAGAAAGGTAACTGGTCTACCATGAATGCTGTTTTCTATTCATCCCAACTTAGTAGACTTAACAAATTTAAGTATTTATTTGGCAAAACTAATACAATTATGTAAAGTTTAAAAATAAAATAAAATAAAAAAATAAAGTAACAATTTATATTTGGATAGTCTACATATAAAAACGTTCTGGTTTAGAATTCTTATGTTAAATTTTTTACAACATTCCTGAAGAACTTAAATAGTTCCTATATTTTACTTCAAATCTAGTTTCTAATCAATAAACATATTTGACTAAATATGCTTAATATTTTAAAAATCAAACATACAAGGATAAATTTTACTTAAAATACTAAGCTGCAAAGAGTCATCAGTAGAGGTAATAGTCTCTGATCTTAGAAAATTCTCTAGGAATCAGGTTCTACCACAATTATGGGAACAGCCAACAAGACAACTAGAGCTCTGGACCACAAAACCAAAATGAAATACCCAAATGAGGCCAACTTAAATAAAACACCATTAATCAATCTCTCTCTTGTTTCTTCCATTGATTGGCCCTACAGTATTTTTCCACTGCAGAAAGGCCCCATAAAGAGAGCTGAGAGAGCACTGGGATAAATGAAATCTCTCTTTACAAAAGGTCCTAATTTATGTCACAGATCTCACTGAATCAGCAACTGTTCTCTTCAAACACAAAGAGCTACACACATAGGGCATTTCTGTATGAACATTTTTAGATATGAAAGATGCTTGCCCTCAAAAAAAAGAAAGTGTTGCAATTCAACTCCCTCACATATAGAAGCCCTAGTTTCCAAAAGGCTTCACTTCTAAGATTAAAAGAAGTACGACAATACCATACGGTAATGATCTGACAAAGAAAAAAGCACTCTAATAACATTTGACAGACACTGATCCTGTGTGTCAGAAATGCTAAATAAACTCTATAGCAACATTTTTTCTTCCAGTGGCTGAGTAAATTTAAACTGACTCTTTGGCCAAGTAAATTTAAACTGACTCTTCATGTCTACATTATACTTAAAATCACTCTAAGCAATGCTGGAACTATTGTTAGTCAGAAAATGCCCATCAAGTACATAAAATTCATAAAAATTCACTTTTTTACTGAAATATGCAGGTTTCTGCAATTTTATAATATGTTCTCTGCCCGAGACAAGAGCTACCTCTATTTTTAAGAGGTCAGATCCTTTCTTCTTTTGAATATTTTAAGACACATTTATTTAGTAAATAGATTTTTAAACAGTGGTTTTACAGTTGTTCCGTTACAGCAAATCACAGTTGTATACCTCAACATACACTTTGCAAGTGTTACACTGTCCAAAGTGTTGGGACCAAACTACAGTACAGTAATCTTTTATAAGTAACTTGGTAACAGTAACCTGAAGGTACTTCCTGATTCTACTGGAGTCCTGACACAGACAGGACACTAAAAAGCACCTTAGCTGCTGTAGCACAGAAAACAGGAAACAATTATGGCTTCATAATAGGTTATTCCACACCCCTTGCGCACATCAGAAAATCTGTTTGGACCCTTTTACTTTTCATATATAAAACTGGGTTGATAATTTAGGTTTACCCCTTACAGAATTATTTGTGTAAATCAAATGAGATCTATCATTCAATACAGATTTATTGAGCATCTACTATGAAAAAGACTCAGTGTTAAAGCTTTCGTAGTGAATAGGACAGACATGCTCTCTGCTCTCTTGGAACTTACATACTAGGTTTCATGAAGGAGAAGGTCACATTGCAATGAAAGCCTATATAATCCTGAGTCATTGGGAGGAAGAGGATGATGAGTGAAGGTTTTCTTGTAGAAGTAACAGTGGAGTTCAATTAGGAAGAACAGCAGAGATTGACTGGGCAAGGAAGATAGGGGCGGAAGAGAGGAAAAAATATCATATAGAGAGGGAATACTCCATATAAAAGAGGCTACAGTAGATTAGATGAACTTAAAGGACTGACAGGAGAGACAGAAGGGGAAAAGGAGCAGGGGATATGTCTGGCAAATAAGTCAGGGACGTGAGGTTGAAAGCCCCGTGAAAGATACAGGTCATCCTAAAATCAACAGGAAGCCACTCATCCATTCATTCATTTATTCAACACAAGATCTACTGAACGTTTACTATGTGCCAGGCACTGTTCTAGGTGAACAAAGTGGACTAAGTTTCTGTGTTGGTAGGTCTTAGTTTCTGGTGATGGTGAAAAAAACAGTAAAAGGACATACTAAACAGCAAGTTCAAGGTGATAATTACTGTAGGAAAATGGACACCAGGGTAAATGAGATTAAGAATGCAGAAGGGATACAAAGCACAGGTTGTAATTTAAGTATGGGTAAGCACGGGTCCTCACTGAGAAGATGACATTTTATTTGGCAAAGGCCTGAAGAAGGGGACAGAGTGAGCCATGTAGCTACTTGGAAAAAGTAAGCCCTAGGCAGAGGGTATGGCTCGTGCACAAGTGCTAAGGTGCTAGGCTGTGGCTGAAAACAGCAAGGAGACGTATATGATGGGAGAGAGTGACAAGGCAAAGTAACAGGAGATAAGATCAGAGTTAAGAGAACATCAGATACTACAGTGCCCTATAGATGTTTGGGTTTTACCCAGAGAGAGATGGGGCATTTTCAGCAGAAGAGTGCTTGATCTAAAAGTTATCAGTCTGGCAGCTAAACTGACAATGGACTGTGGGGAGACAAGTCAGAAACAGAGACTAAATAGAAGGCTACTGCAATACTCCAAGATAATGGAGGGTGGCAGCAGGGAAAGTAGCAAGAGGCAGGCAGACTCTAAAACTAATTTAAAGATAGAGCCAACAAGATTTTCTTGATGGTTAAATGAAAAGAAGGAAAAAATTAAGATGATTTAAGAGTTTTTGGTCTGAGCAACTGAAAGACAACTTGCTAACACCTGAGATGGGGCAATCTGCAGGAGGAGGAAGAAAAATTTCCAAGGTAAAGCTATCCATGTAGAAAGGTCAACTAAGCAACTGAATATACAAATCTGGAGTCTGGGACACAAGTCAGTGATAAGAATGCAAGCTGGTACACAGCAGAGATGAAATTTAAAGCCATCAGACTAGAGTCTGAAACTAAAGAAGTAAATGTAGTTTAGTGTCAAGAAGGTCAAAGACTAAGTCCAGAGGCATTGCCACATTAAGTTGGGTTGGAGAGAAGAGGAAGAACCATGAAAGGAGACAGAAGAAAGACCAGTGAAGTAGGAAAAAGAAAAACAAAAAATCCAGGAGTATGGGCATCCTGGAAGATGAGTGGAGAAAGTACTATATATATCAAGTAGAGGATGTCAATTTTTGTCAGTGCTGCTGCTAAGTTGAACAAGATGAGAGCTGAGAACTGGCCACTGGATTCAAGAACAGAAAGAGCAGTAGAAACCTTGACAAGAGCACTGTCAATAGAGTGGTAAAGTCAAAGCCACTGAAGGGTTTTAGAAAGAGGAAATCATAAGAAGTTTATTTCAAAGAATTACAAAAGGTTAGGGCAGGGGTAGGCTGAGGGGAACTTCTTAAAGATGACCTCATCCACCAGAGCAGCTGAAACTCAGATCAACACACAGCTTCAGGGATGCCGATCCCGAGACACACACCATTTGATTAAGATATCACAGGCAGAGAAAAGTATGGTTTCAAACATGAGCTTCAAATAGAAAGTCCCCAGGGAGACCATCCAAATGATAGATATTTACATGTAAGAGTTTCTTTTCATATGGGCATCTCTGTATAACACATTCCAGCCTCAATAGCAACATGGGCTTATTTAACTGGCTAATGAACTACAAGTTTCAGTATCAAGGCCAAATGTTTACTATTAGAAATTATAAAGTAAATCGTTACAGATTCTTAGTATGAGAAGTTTAACAAAATTACTGAATACCAACTATATATGATACACTAAGTTAGGGGTACAAAGTAGATGATGCAAGAGTTCTGTCATGGAGAAATACACAATCTGATAATCACACCTTCCTTTATTTGATAATATATAGAGTTAAAAAAAAAAACTTTGACATATTCAGAGATGCTCAAATATAATTCAGAATATTACTATTTAAAATTAAAATTTAAAAATACTGAATTTCATTATTAAAATTCCTTCATAGGTACTTAATACAGTAGGAAATACATACGAAGTGTCTAATGTCAAGTTGGCAAAAATAAAGGGGGTTTTTACTCTTAAAATAGGAATACAAAATGGTAATTGAACTTAATTTAGAATCCTTAACTTAAAGTCAATTCTTTATTCAAAGCATACCATTAAATTTAAATTTAACCATAACAACTTCACATAGGTCATTTTATAGAAGTGAAAATAATTATAAGTTGCTATTATCAAAAATTCCAAATAATTAATCTTAAAGGCATTAGTACAGGGCAGACTATATAAACTGCTTCATTTGTTACAGGGATGTACATGCTACAGAAAAGATTAATTTTTAATTGTAGGACATTGTACAAGAAATACATTAAAAGATTTTTCTTTCTTCGAATTAAAACTATCATCTTTCCATTTTTAAAAAGCAATTATAACACATTAAATTTGCTTTATGTCTTAAAAAAAAACATAGATAAAAGTAGGCAAGGGGAGCTTGTCTTTAATCACTGAGCCTTTGTTAGAAGAGAAATCTTTCTCAGGGCCAACTGAGAAAGGTTACTAGAAGTGATTTGATTTTGTCAATAATATCATCACGGGCACAGATGCTGAAGGCATCACATGGATGTAGAGGCCAACAATAATAAATTAAAAAGAACTAAAATTGGTTTAGAGCAAAGTCATGTTCCTGAATATCAGATGTGTTCATTTTATAGTCAATAGTCTTAAAAGATGGTCCGTGTTTCCTGTTAAAAAACAACCTACATTTTCAGACATGTTTCCATGGCTTATCTCAGTTCACCTTATTTATCAGTACAGATTTATGGAGAAATTAAAAAAAAAATCTCTGCTATTAAAAAATGCAAACTATGAGGAAATCATGGTTTTAAAATGGTAATAAACTAATAACAATTATTTTAACAATGACTATTCCTTCTCTTTGAAGTTTTTTATTTTATTCAGAAAGATACCATTTTAAAATAAATCATCTTCCAACTATAATTTCTATGACTTATGTCTTAGAAATCTAAAATATGCATATAGTAGCTTGAAATAGTAGATAAAACAGAGTCTATAAAGGTTTAGAAAACCGGATTAAAAGGAGAAAATTAGATACCAAGACTGGGTCTTTTCATAGTTCATGGTACACAACAGGTATTCAATAAATGTTCTTAATGAAAGAAGAAGTAAATAATGAATGTAAAAAATAAACTGATTACCTATATTGGTTAAAACATAATAGATAAATTTAGGACAAAGTTAATGAAAATATGGTTAATCATTTTGATAATTTATATTTCTTAAATCACATCAGGGTATGCAGAGCCTACTTTTGTGGCAGAGCACTGAATTTTAACCCTAGTTTGGCCAACAATTGGGGTTCTGATCATAAATTTAGGTGATCGCTCAGGGTTCCTTCTGCTTTAAACCACTGTTCCTAATTCCCAGCACAGATAAGAATTGAAATCTATTCTGGGGTTTTTTGTTAAATCACATATTCATATCTTTACTTATTAGATATGAATATTTCTAAAGGTATATAAGTTGATATATTACTAAGTAAGCCTTATATAGTACTTCACATATATTTTCCCTCAAAAATTAATTCACTATAAGAACTCATGAGTTTATTTCAAAGTATAGCCTTAACAATCTGAGCTCTTGATGAGGAATCAACCTCAGTGTGTTCATCCATAAAAGACTTATTGTCAGGATTAAAAGAATTTAAAAAAATGAAATGCTCAGAAAGTCATTGGCACACTGCTGCTGCTGCTGCTAAGTCGCTTCAGTCGTGTCCGACTCTGTGCGACCCCATAGACGGCAGCCCACCAGGCTCCCCCGTCCCTGGGATTCTCCAGGCAAGAACACTGGAGTGGGTTGCCATTGCCTTCTCCAATGCATGAAAGTGAAAAGTGAAAGTGAAGTCACTCAGTTGTGTCCAACTCTTTGCGACCCCATGGACTGCAGCCTACCAGGCTCCTCTGTCCATGGGATTTTCCAGGCAAGAGTACTGGAGTGGGGTGCCATTGCCTTCTCCGCATTGGCACACAGTAAGTGCTTAATAAACATCATTACTATTCTAATGAAATAATCTTATACATATTTTGTAATTTAGAAGATTAAATAATCTTCTAAATCTTCTTTAAAATAGAAGTAAATTTCTAATAAACAATGAAGCAGAATCTCTTTTCAAAAGCCTGGTATAAAGTTACTCTTTAAATTAAAAAAAAATCTTATTACTATATTTCAACAGATTCCAGTAAAAGCCAAACTTACACATCTGTTTATGAGACTTAAAAGTTTCACTTTAAGCATCAAATGTTAAGCTTCAATGTTAAAAATCTTACTTACGGATTTGCTTATTCTCCTTTGGTAACTGTATTTTATTTGTTTGGCTGCTGCCTTCCAGTACAAACACAAAACTTTTAACTTCTTTATCAAATTCCTACAGAACAAAATTGAACACAGTGGTAATTGTGTGTTTTATTTGACTTTTATTATAAAATTGAAGTAGCAAGCCCATACAAAAAGCCCCACACTCAAATGACTTAAAAATAGGCCCAGGTCTTAATGATGCTGCTAAGACTAGCTGGGAATTGGAATACAGAAGCCACAATTAGCTACTTGGTAAATTCTCTTCTATATCAAGACACTCTTCCACCAAATAATAAGTTTTCCAACATCAGGGATTCCCAAGTTACTAATTTAGTTTCCAGAGTCCAGGTATCCTTCCCCTTCTATAATCAATGTATTTCTGTTTAATAGCACAGGCTGAACATCGCTCTCTGTTAACAGTACAATAAACCATCTAAATTATGCTGTATCTAGTCTGGAAGTTCCTTGGTTTCAAGCCATGGCTCATATAGAATTAATCAGTGCCTTATTTTACCAGTCTTCTAACGTGAAGTTCCATACATCATTTACTTAAAATCAGTACAAATTAAAGTGTTACAACTAAGGAAGGTTATCTAAAAAACAAACATAAACACACCTGGAAATGAAAAACTTATTATACCCAAGAATCCAATTTCTATCAAAGTATTAATGGAAATGGTTATTATTATTTTTTAATCTTGGAGCAAATTTCCAATCTTTAAATACAAAGATGCCTTTTTCACAGAGAAACCTTTCATAGATCCTCTTCCTTTTGGTACATGTTTTAAAAATACATTGTAACCAATGGTTGCTAAGGATTAAGTAACATTTAAATAAATTTGTATTATATTTATTACAATAATATTTCTCATGTATTTGCAATGAACATGGACTATATTATTTATTTCATCTGCACACATGTTGGGCATACACTAAAACCTTTTAGCAGCTTATCAAAATCTTGAACATGACCATAAACCCTTGTGTAGTCCAGCCCCTGCCCAGTTTTTCTAACTTCATCTCTTGCCTCACACTCTCCTCCACTCTGTATCCTAGCCTCTAGCCTTCCAGCAGTTTCTTAAAAATTCTAAGTTCTCTCCAAAGCAAGGACTTTATACCTGCTTTTCTCATTGCCTGAAATGTTTATCTCTCTACCAGCTCTATCTGGTGCCTAGCTAGCTATTATTTCCTCAGGGGACCCTTTCCTGACCTCTCTGCTCTATGCCCTCACAGCACCAATTTACTTTCATTCATAGTAAAAGCTATAAAATCTTGAGCAAGTCACTTAACCTTATCATGCCTATAAGATAAGCATAAGTGTACTTTATGAAATACAAGGTTATTGTATAGACTATATAATATGTAATGTGCTCAATCCTATGGTTGGCAAACAGTAAGCACTCAATTAATAGTAGTTTTAAAAACTATCCATAGAACAAAGTCTCTAGAAAGACATTTTTCTCTTAACTGTATAAGAGAGAAGACAAAGAGAAAAAGACAGGGAAGGATATGGATTTTTAGGTCTGGTGGCCAAGAGGCTGAGGTAGTTCCTACCTGATGTTATTGATTTTCCCTGTGAAATGGGGGGTGAAGTCTTCTAGTAAATGAGTGAGGAGGGCCTGTCTTAGGGGTGGGTTGGGGGTGGGGGTAAGGAGTTTATGGCTGGAAACCTGAAAGATACTAAAGAATCATTTTAGAGACCAGGAGAACAAGATTAGGTTCTTGGACCGTTCATACTTAATTCACAGCATTATCAACCTGAAAGACTATAGATATTTTCTCCAAAGGTATTGTGAAGCCCACATGCAGACACAGGAGAGATGTGATCAGGAATTCAGAAATGGTTGGCATTTGCTAGGCAGGTATGATGAAAGGAAAAGGAGCAGGGCATTCAAGGTCTTGACTGGGAAGTGACTGAAATTTTGGACCATGGATTCTGGGCTGGAGAGAAAAAGAAAGTGAAGACAGACTAAGTGAGTGAGTAAGTAGGTAAGTAAGTAAATCAATCTAAACACTGAGAAAAAAGTAGAATGGTCAATGGCCTAATAGTCACAATTAGGTTGAAGAACAAATAGAGTGGGAGTAACTAGGCAAGCAACATTAAGAATCGAAGACTAGACTCAAGGTCTCAGGAATTTCAGAGGCCATGCAGTTTCAGTGATAAAGTACAAAGTGTGACAGAGGGAAACAGTGCTGAAGTAGAGTGGAGAGGTCATTAGAGAGGAAGAAATCAAGAAAATGAGAAGCCCAGGGTTTGAAGATTTTCCTCACAGATACTGAAGTCGCCTAAAACAACAGAAGGACTTGACACGTAGAGAAGGGTTATGAGCTGTGTGCCAAAGTCTTCAATGAGGAGGGGTATCTCAAAGGGCTGTAGCCAGTATCATGAAAGGGTTTTGAAGTGAATGAACAGGTAAACCAGTTCTGAGACCTTACCAAGTCCTTTTTGTTATAATCTTTAGTCTCATTTCTTTCCCGTATTTAGCTGGCTTTAATTTCTAACACTTACTTTCCAAATCACAGATGGACTGCCGAGGATCTTCCATTTTGCTCCAGGATTTTTACCCTGGGCACTAAAGATTTCAACAAATGCACCTCCCTAGGGTGAAAAAAAAATTTTTTTTTAAATTACAGTGAAAGACAATGCTAAGAAGGAGGAAATATTATCTACCACATAGTCTATAACCACTGTTCTGGCAATCTGTCAGTAAAGTAGATCTGAGAGGAAACATTATCCTTGTTATTATTCCTTTATATCTTGGGTGTATCTAAGCAACAACTGTTCTGATTCAAGTCATCTCAAGTTAATAGTTTAAATTTTTTTTTTGAAAGCAAACATTAAATAAATTTCAAGCTATACAAACTTTACAATCTCTCAGTGTAAGATTCATTTACTTCATGTATATAGTTCATGCTCACAAAATATTTTATTCAACACACACTAAAGAGTCAAAACTCAACTCTCAGGCAAGGCTAATCAAACTGGATAATTATCTCTGGCTACAAGCTTTTTAGTCACACTAACCTGAGTTCCAATACCAGTTCTTCCATTTATTAACTGACTGTGGAGATACTTAACCTCTTGATTCTCCTTCTGTAAAATGGGTTGTCAGATTACACAGGACAGTAAACATAAACCACCACATTCAGTACCTTGCATATAGATCATTAGTACCAATAATGATTATTCAAAAAAAGGGGAAATTGAATAGTACTGGGTCAATTAAAAAAAGCTTGAACTTGGAGAGGGAGTGATTCTTATTTTAGGAATTCCTATAAGATTTTTTTTATATATTTAACACAATTTGGTGATCTACAAAATATGTACAAAAAAAGAGAATTATTTCTATAGATATGCTAAATGTTCTCTACTGTGATCCTGAGAACATGGAGGGACATGCTCACATAAAATCATGAAACACATTACTGAATGTCCATAAGCTTTAATTATAAAAGAGAGGCATTATAAATGATTGTCTCTAAGGAAGAGTTTACTGAAAGAAACTGAAAACCTGAGAGTAAATATGATTTATTTTATGGCCTGTTAATTTATAAGCAGCGCATCAGCAACTGTCTGATTTTCATAAAGGGTCCAGCTTTTAATTTTTCTCAATAATACAAAGATATTTTTGCTTCTGTGTTTTAACATACAATCACTTGAAGCTGAGACATTTGATGTCTTCTTGAGGGAGTGTTATGTGCAAACTGAGGAAAAGAATTACTATAGCTTCTGATGTCAGGATGTATTTCACTATGAATTTTAAATTTGAGGAAGTTTTTTTTTTAAGAGAAAAATCCATACACCTGAAGAGACAAAAATATACCTCCCCCGTGCCCATTCCTTTCTGCTATCGCCTGTTTCCCACAGTAGACACATGTTTTTATATAATAATATATATTTTACCTATATTAAGTGAAAGAAACTCTCTAAAATTGTTCTAACACATTTAATGACATCAAATGTAGTAGAAGAGAACTGCGGAATACTCTGAGGAGACTCGTAAGAAGGCAGGTAGTATATGGTGAAAAGCAAACAAAGAAGCGTGGGGACTTCCTTGACGGTTCAGGAGTCTCCGCTTCCAACGCAGGGGGCACCAGTTCCACCTCAGGTTGGGAAACTAAGCTGTCCCGCGGCAACTACTGAGCCCGCGCACTAGAGAGCCTGGACACTACGAAAATCAGACATTTGCTTATGCGCTGCTTATAAATTAACAGGCCATAAAATAAATCATATTTACGCTCAGGCTTTCAGTTTCTTTCAGTAAACTCTTCCTTAGAGACAATCATCTATAATGCCTCTCTTTTATAATTAAAGCTTATGGGCATTCAGTAATGTGCTTCCTGATTTTATGTAAGCATGTCCCTCCATGTACTCAGGATCCATGTACTCAGGATCCATGTACTCAGGATCACAGTAGAGAACATTTAGCATGTCTATAGAAATAATTCTTTTTTGTACATATAGATCTCCAAATTGTATTAAATATATAAAAAAATCTTATAGGAATTCTTAAAGAAAGAATCACTCCGTCTCCAAGTTCAAGCTTTTTTAATTGACCCAGTACTATTCAATTTGCCCTTTTTTTGAATAATCATTACTGGTACTAATGAGCTCTGTGTTCACCCAGCGCAGCCAAAACATAAAAGCAACAAAGAGGTGACCAATAGAGGACTGTTCCAGCACAGGGACAAATTTGTTCGTAACAGCAGTACTAAGATGGCAGACACACGGAGAGTGTAACCTCAGGTACAGGTAGGAGGGCAGGAGACTGGAGCCAAGGAAGAGCAGGGAGATGCCAAGTGAGGTGAGGAAAGCTGGAGAGCTTTGGAAACTATTCAGGGTAGGCACGGTGACTGAAGAGCCAGAAGCAGTTTCCCTCAGTGTGTTATCTGGACCACCTGCATCTGAATCAACTGCGGAAAGGTTCTATGAAGGTAAATTAACTATTCCATCCACAGAGATTCTCATTCACTCTATCTGAGGGTGAGGATCAGGAAACTGGTATTCTTACACGTACTCCAAATAATCTTAATGTACCGCATGTATGAGAAATCACTAACCCCCAGTTTGGGGCGGGGGGCGGGGGCAGAAAATAGCACATGGCCAAAGTGCTTATACTCTTTCTGGGCTTAACCCATTCATGCATTCACTAATTTACTCTCTTCTAAATAGCGTCCGAGTTACAAGAGTGCCTCAAAATTGGTAAAACTCAAGATTGATGGGTCCTGTCCTCAAGTTGAGGGTTTAAGACTGCGTTTCAGTCACAAACACAGGCATCCCTACACCTTGAGAAGCACGGAACTGTTGAGTGAACAAAAATCAAATCATATCCCCACACGTCAGTTGCTTCTTTTTTTTTTTTTTTTTGGTGGGGGAGGAGGGTCAAGAGAACTTACCCAGTAATTCCTTCTTACCCCTAAAAAGACAGTATTATTTGGGACGTGGGGTAGGGAGTGGGGTGGCTGAGAGTTGTCAACAGAACGTGAGCTACCTCACCCGAGAGGAGAAACTAGACAGGATTGTTTAGTTTCGGGTTACCTGGTACTCATTTTTGAACATTCCCGCAGGGGGCCCAGGGCTTGAGGGGCACGGAGTTCAGGGCTTCCAGAAAAATAGCTTGACACAGACGGCTGGAAGTCGGCGGGAGGGCGTGAAGCTCGGGGCCCGACGGCCAAGCAAGGGCTTCGTGCTCCGTCGCTACTCCCAGGCTCTTCTCAGCCCTTAGCTCCACCTCAGACCCGAGACCCGAACCATCACGGCCCAGCCTCCAGGGTGCCCGGGTCTATGAGGGCACTGCTGCCTGGGGGAGCTCCCGGCGGCACCCCGGGATGGAGTGTGTGCGTAATCTATGTGACGGGACGCACAGACGCCGAGCCTCGGACAACCGCCCGCCCGCTAGCCCGGGAAAGGCGGGTGCGTTCCCGCCGCCGTCCCGCCCCCGAATCCTCTCGGAAAAGGGCGGGGGCGAGAAGGACTGACTTTCCGACCGCGCCCATTGGTTCCCAGTAGGCGCCAGCGCATGGCGCTGTCTGAGCGTCACGCCGTGGGACACGTGAGACTACGCAATGACGTAGGCGTTGCCCAGGCAACCTTTCCCGCGGAAAGGGTGGAACGTCCAACCTGAGGACCCTCTCTCTGGTCAGGTAGTGACTTGTGTCTGTAAAGATAAGTGAAAACTTAACCTGGCTTAACAACTACCACAAATGCTTGGCTTTTCTAGAAAACATATCACATCGACTTGGTCTCTCGTCGTTGTGAACACTGACTAGTGATAGCTTGCTGAAGTAGAGTCATGGACTCATGGAACCAGGTTTCTAAACGT
Organism: Bubalus bubalis; assembly: GCF_019923935.1. NCBI lineage: Eukaryota > Metazoa > Chordata > Mammalia > Artiodactyla > Bovidae > Bubalus > Bubalus bubalis. The sequence continues at coordinate 42,308,088 of NC_059177.1, read as the reverse complement.
GGCTTCAGTCAGTTTTAGGGTCGCCAGACCCTTTCATTGCTTCAAAAGGTCCAAGGAGGTAAGAGTATTTACTCAAGGTCACTGCACGCTTCAAAAAGCCAAGGATTTTTTGCTCCAGATAATAAAGACATGAGGTGGGTGCTGGCTTAAGTTTGGTTCTGACTTGGAAATACTCTTAAGCTGACTAAGTGTAAGCTTAAAAAAAACTACCTTCTCGCTCTCTCCTTTTTTAAATAGCTTGTTTATTTATTTGGCTGTGTCAGGTCTTAGTAGCAGCACAGGGGATCGTCCTTGCCCTGCTCACGCTCCAGTAGTTGTGACTGGAAGGCTCCTAGTTGCAGTGCTTGGGTTTAGTTGCTCTAGGCCTGTGGGATCTTGGTTTCCCAGGAGACCAAGGGGTAAAGAATATGTCTGCCAATGCAGTAAATGGAAGAGGCATAGGTTCGATTCCTAGGTTGGGAAGATCCCCTGGAGTAGGAAACAGCAACGTACTCCAGTAGTCTTGCCTGGAAAATTCCATGGCCAGAGGAGCCTTGGCAGGCTACATGGGGGTCACAAAAGATTTGGACAGTTTTGAGCACACAGCATACACGTGGGATCTTAGTTTCCCCAGGAGGAATTCAGTCTGTGACTCCTGTATTGCAAGGTGGCTTAACCACTGAATCACCAGAAAAGTCCCCAATGTCAGTATTAATGTCAGCTCAGTTCAGTTCACTCTCTCAGTCGTGTCGGACTCTTTGGGACCCTATGGAATGCAGCACGCCAGGCCTCCCTGTCCATCACCAATTCCCGGAGTTTACTCAAACTCATGTCCATTGAGTAGGTGATGCCATCCAACCATCTCATCCTCTGGCTTCCCCTTCTCCTCCTGCCCAACATCAGGGGCTTTTCCCATGAGTCAGTTCTTCACATCAGATGTCCAAAGTATTGGTATTTAAGCTTTAGCATCAGTCCTTCCAATGAATATTCAGGACTGACTTCCTTTAGGATGAACTGGTTGTAGCTCCTTGCAGTCCAAGGGACTCTCAAGAGTCTTCTCCAACACTGCAGTTCAAAAGAATCAATTCTTTGCAGCTCAGCTTTCTTTATAGTCCAACTCTCACATCCATACATAACCATGGAAAAACCATAGCTTTGACTAGATGGACCTTTGTTGGCAAAGTAATATCTCTGCTTTTGAATATGCTATCTAGGTTGGTCATAGTTCTTCTTCCAAGGAGCAGGAGTCATTTAATTTCATGGCTGCAGTCACCATCTGCAGTGATTTTGGAGCCCCCCCAAAATAAAGTCTCTCACTGTTTTCACTGTTTCCCTATCTATTTGCCATGAAGTGATGGCACCAGATGCCATGATCTTAGTTTTCTGAATGTTGAGTTTTAAACCAACTTTTTCACTCTTCTCTTTAACTTTCATCAAGAGTTTATTTAGTTCTTCACTTTCTGCCATAAGGGTGGTGTCATCTGCATATCTGAGGTTATTGATATTTCTCCCAGCAATCTTGATTCCAGCTTGTGCTTCATCCAGCCCAACGTTTCTCATGATGTACTCTGCATATAACTTAGATAAGCAGGGTGACAATATACAGCCTTGACCTACTCCTTTCTCAATTTGGAACCAGTCTGTTGTTCCCTGTCCAGCTCTAACTGTTGCTCCCTGATGTGCATACCGGTTTCTCAAGGGCAGGTCACGTGGTTGGGTATTCCCATCTCTTTAAGAATTTGCCAGAGTTTGTTGTGGTTCACACAGTCAAAGGCTTTGGCATAGACAATAAAGCAGAACTAGATGTTTTCTGGAACTCTCTTGCTTTTTCAATGATCTGATGGATGCTGGCAATTTGATCTCTGGTTCCTCTATCTTTTCTAAAACCAGCTTGAACATCTGGAAGTTCACAGTTCGTGTATTGTTGAAACCTGGCTTGGAGAATCTTGAACATTACTTTACTAGCATGTGAGATGAGTGCAATTGTGTGGTAGTATGAGTGTTCTTTGGCATTGCCTTTCTTAAGGATTGAAATGAAAACTGACCGTTTCCAGTCCTGTGGCCACTGCTGAGTTTTCCAAATTTGCTGGCATATTGAGTGCAGCACTTTCATAGCATCATCTTTTAGTATTTGAAATAGCTCAACTGGAATTCCATCACCTCCACTAGCTTTGTTCGTAGTGATGCTTCCTAAGGCCCATTTGACTTCACATTCCAGGATAACTGGCTCTAGGTGACTGATCACACCATCGTGATTATCTGGGTAGTAAAGATCTTTTTTGTATAGTTCTTCTGTGTATTCTTGCCACCTCTTCTTAATATCTTCTGCATCTGTTAGATCTGTATCATTTCTGTCCTTTATTGTGCCCATCTTTGCATGAAATGGTCCCTTGGTATCTCTAATTTTCTTAAAGAGATCTCTAGTCTTTCTCATTCTATTGTGTTCCTCTACTTCTTTGCATTTGTCCCTGAGGAAGGCTTTCTTATCTCTCCTTGCTATTCTTTGAAACTCTGCCTTCAGATGGGTATATCTTTCCTTTTCTCCTTTGCCTTTCACTTCTTTTCTGTTCACAGCTGTTTGTAAGGCCTCCTCAGATGACCATTTTGCCTTTTTGAATTTCTTTTCCTTGGGTACGGTCTTGATCCTTGCCTCCTGTAAATGTCACAAACCTCCCTTCATAGTTCTTCAGGCACTCTATCAGATTTAATACCTTGAATCTATTTCTCACTTCCACTGTATAATCGTAAGGGATTTGATTTAGGTCATACCTGAATGGTCTAGTGGTTTTCCCTACTTTCTTCAATTTAAGTCTGAATTTGGTTTCTTTGGTTAAGTCCTACTAATCCTACAGAGTTTACATCAAGGGTCTCTTTCTAAGGTACTCTTCTGATATCCCTGAATTGATCAGATCCCCATATTTACACGTTCTCATAGCATCTTAGCTCTTAGCATTATTGAGATCGTTGTTGAAATTTTATGTGTTTGTAATATTGGCCATCTCTAATGGACTGTAGATTTCAAGAGACCAGGTACCATGTCTGTTTTCATTTGCTTGTTTTTGCTTTTTTATCCTTGAATCCCTCCCTAGTGCTTGGTATACTACTCCAACCATGTACTTGGTATAACAAAATAGTAATTGAATGAATGAATGAATGAAAGTGAGAGGAAACGAAAGGCAAATATACTCTTAAAAGACAGCCATTGTTTTCGTGTTGAGAAAACATGAAGAAAAGCAATTGAAAACATATTTAGTTAATAACATAATTAATAATCTTAATTAGATGGCTTTGTGCTCAGTCATGTCCAACTCTTTTGCGTGGCCCACCTGGGATGCAGTCCTCCAGGCTCCTCTGTCCGTGGCATTTGCAAGGCAAGAGTACTGCAGTGGGCTTGAATTTGCTACTCCAGGGCATTTTCCCCACTCAGAGATTGAATCTGCTTCTCTTGCATCTTCTTGCTTCTCATGCATTAGCAGGCAGATTCTTTACCACTAGCGCCACCTGGGAAGCCCAACCTCAGTTATTGCTAGAGAAACTAGTTACAGAATTGAAGAGATTAACCACAGTGTATCAGTGTCTTATTACTCAGATATTTTTAACATCACCTATTTATTCAATTTAATGCTGGAAAAAAAAACAGTAAAATTTGCTTCAATCTCCTTATTTTCTCGAGACAAAGGATTGTCCAAGGCCCAGCTGTCCAGGGTTTGGATCATCTCCTAACCCTTCTAAGTCATAACAAGTTCAGGAGACTTAGAGTTGGATTTTTGTTATCAAGTATGCTGTATGGCTTGTCCAGGCATTGGACAACTCGGAAGGCCACCCAACTTAGATCAAAATTGTTTTCTGTATAGTGAGAACTAACCTTAATACTGACATTGGTGGCTATAAAGCAAATATAAGCATTTGCCCTACTTTAACAATATGAACTCAAAACCACAGATAGGAAGAGATTTAATTTTATAATATCAAATGCTTTTGTTTGATTTGGATGAATGCAAGCTGTGGCTAAAAACTTGGATTTGGCTATGACTTCAAGAATGGCTACTAGAATTAAGCACCACCCACCCACCCACTGGCACCCTCAAACCCTGAAAAAAAGCCCAGCCTGCTCAAAGCATTTTGCTTCAGCCAAGTTATTTATGTACATTATAAATGGCAGTGAAACTGTTTCTCTAATTGCTACAATTTTTAAAGAAGCTGGTACAATTAGTAATTACATTAAATTGCCTAACTTAATTTGACAACATTAAGAATTAGTCACTTTACAAGCTTTAAAGTGCTTGACTTTGTTCTACAAAGAAAGTAATTTGGTAGTGTATTAATATTATTAAAGTATATTGGATAATATTTAAAAGGGAATAGACTAGAAGCAGTTTTCAAGGGTGGCAGAGTCTTTGTATGTCAATGTAGTCATTCAAGTTAGATCATATGGTTATTAATTTGACAAGAGAAAAAAAAAGTATTCTTTTGAACTAAGAAAGTGTAGTATTTGCCACAGTATATTTGAAGTTTATATTTTGGTTGCAGTTCACAATCAAATTATTTGGTGTAATGGGAAGGAAAAATATACTGGTTTGATGATCAGAATTTTTTTTTGCTATGCAGTAATCTAGAAATGTTTAATACTTGGGGAGTTATTTTATTCCACATTATGAACTAACTTAATGAATGATATTAATGCCAAGTTGCTAGAATAATTTAAAAATTGTGCCTGTTTTGTAGTTTCAAGCAAGTTGAAAAAAATTAATGCTATCTGAGTCATAGTCATGTGTTTCATTTTTGATTTGAGAATAGTGAATCTTTTTTAGGAAGGTGCAGTGTGGGGAAAGTTTTTGAGGACTGTAAGTTTTCTCCAAAACTGTTTTTCTTTTTTATTTTTCTTTCTGATCTGTGCAACTCCACAGTGACTGTTTCCTGCCTGTACCTTTAGATAATCAAAATCCATGCATAAACTTGAAATTTCCAAAATGAGTTACTACCTGGACGTTTTCTCAGGGGGAAAAAAAAAAAAACTTTTCCAGTAGTTGAACATTTCCCTATGTATTACATATAAATACTTTCCTAGATAAATCAGTTTTAAATAACAAGCACAAGTTTAGAAAAATGAACATATTTGTAAAATACATCTTTGAAAAGATTAAATGAAGAGAGGTGATATTTAATGCCAGTTTGTTTTTAAATAACATAAATGCTTTTATTTGGTCATAAAAGTTAAATTAGATCTAAGTAGTAAGTTTTTCTATCCCTAATCTAAATAGCCAGCTAGTGTTGACTTGTGATAAGAGGGCTACAGAAACCTGGATAGCCACATAAAAAAGAATGAAGATGGAGCCTTATTTCATTGTATGTAAAAAATTAACTCAAAATGGACCTAAACACGAAACTAGAAGAGAAAACATAGGAGAAAGATTCATGAAATTTGATTTGACAATGATTTCTTGGATATGACACTAAAATCACAGGCAACAACAAAAACAACAGAATATAAATTTCCTTCTCCAATGTATGAAAGTGAGAAGTGAAAGTGAAGTCGCTCAGTTGTGTCTGACTCTTAGCAACCCCATTGACTGCAGCCTACCAGGCTCCTCCATCCATGGGATTTTCCCGGCAAGAGTACTGGAGTGGGGTGCCATTGCCTTCTCCGATAATATAAATTAAGCTACATCAAAAACTTAAAACTTCTGTGCATCAAAGGACATGATCAACAGCATTAAAAGGCAACCTATGGAATGGGATAACATATTTGGAAATCATATATCTGTAATGTATATATTCGGAATATACAAGGAACTTATACAACAATAACAAAAAACACCCGGTTCAAAATTGGCAAAGATCTAAATAGACATTTATCTAAAAATGATACACAAATGGCCAATAAAGCACATGAAAATCAATATCACTAACCATTAGGGAAATGCAGATCAAAACCTCAGTGAATTATCACCCACATTCATTAGGATGGCTAGTATTGAAAACATGGAAAGTAAAGGTGTTGGTGAGAATGTGGAGAATTTGGAACACTTGTGCACTGTTGGTGGCAATGTAAAATGATGCAGCGGCTATGGAAAACAATATGGCAGTTTCTAAAAAAAAATTTTTTAATAGAATTATCATATGACCCAGCAATTCTACTTCTGGGTATATATCAAAGAATTGAAAGCAGAGTCTCAAAAAAATGTGTGTACACCCATGCTCTTAGCAGCATTATTTACAATAGTCAAAAGGTGGAAGTAACTCAGTTGTCCATGGATAGATGAATGAATAAACAAAATGTAGCATATAGAAACAATGAAAAATTGTTCAGTCTTTAAAAGGAAGGAAATTCTGACACGTGCCACAACCTGAATGAACCTTGGGGATGTTATGCTAAGTGAAATAAGTCATAAAATTCAACTATTGTGTGATTTCACTTATATGTGGAATTGAGAGCAGTCAAAAATCAGAATTGAAAGGTGGAATGGTGATTGCCAGGGAAAGTGTGAGGGAGGGAGAAATTGGAAGTTAGTTAGTGGATATAGAGTTTCAGTTTTGTAAAATGAAAATTTTCTGGACATTTGTTGCACAACAATCAACCAAGTATATGTGAAAATGCTTAATATTACTGAACTTTACTCTTTATTTAAGCTGCCAAATTTCATTATGTGCTTTTTTTAAAACCACAATTAAAAGAAAAACTTGTTTTGTGAGGAGAAAGTGAAAAGTGAAAGTCTCTCAGTCATGTCTAGTAGAAAAAAATCTTAATTGGTAGTTCCCATCTATGTATTTTTATTTTTTTTGAAGTCAGATGTCCACAGGTGATACAATCAGCTGTTGTACAGTTGCTAAGTTGTGTCTGATTCTTTGTGACTGCGTGGACTGCAGCATGCCAGGATCCTCTGTCCTCCACTGTCTCCTGGAGTTTGCTCAGATTCATGTCTATTCATGTACTGTCTCATCATCTCATGCTCTGCCACCCCCTTCTCCTTTTCCTTCAACCTTTCCCAGTGCTGGGGTCTTTCACAGTGAGTCAGCTCTTTGCATCAGGTGGCCAAAGTATTGGAGTGTCAACTTCAGCAACATTTCTTCCAGTGAATATTCAGGGTTGATTTCCTTTAGGATTGACTGGTTTGACACTCTTGAAAACTTCTTTAGAAACCGCTTGAAAAACACTGGTATAGAATAAGTGTGTGTGGTGTGTGTGTGTATGTATATGTGTGTGTGTGTTTAGCTGAACTTTTAAAATTTTCATAATGTAATGGCATATATCTCCTGAGAATAAGGATAATCTCCTATGTATCATTATATACCAAAATATGACATCTATACTTCATCTCAATATCATCATCACAGTCAAATAATTTAATTATGAGTCAGCTGAGGGTAGGGCACGGAGAAGGCAAGGGCACCCCACTCCAGCACTCTTGCCTGGAAAATCCCATGGATGGAGGAGCCTGGCGAGCTGCAGTCCATGGGGTTGCTAAGAGTCAGACCCGACTGAGCGACTTCACTTTCACTTTTCACTTTCGTGCATTGGAGAAAGAAATGGCAACCCACTCCAGTGTTCTTGCCTGGAGAATCCCAGGGACGGGGGAGCCTGGTGGGCTGCCGTCTATGGGGTTGCACAGAGTCAGACACGACTGAAATGACTTAGCAGCAGCAGTAGCAGAGGGTAGAGCAAAGAGGGGGTGGTATGGGGTTATAGGGTATTAACAGGGCTATAAGAGAGCATACTTTCTAAAGGGATGATGTAGAGGGAAGAAATGTTTGCCATTTTTAGTATATTCATTTTAAGTCTTGGTTTTAAAAAAGCATTCTTCCCCAGTATTTTTGTTTTCATTGACATATAGGGCTTCATAAGTGGCGCTAGTGGTAAAGAATCCATCTGCCAGTGTAGGAGATGCAGGAGACTACAGTTTGATCCCTGGTTCGGGAAGATCCCCTGGAGTAGGAAATAGCAACCCACTCTAGTGGACCGAGGAACCTGGCAGGTTACAGTCCATGGAGCTGCAGAGTCAGACAGGACTGAGCAACTGAGCACATGCACATGTTTGACATGTAACATTCATTAAAGTATCATTTCCCCCATGGTTTCTACCTCAGTTCAGATAAAAATAATTTCCTACCTGTGATACCTCCACTTCATCCCTCATTCTGTAGTTAGAGTAATCCTTCTAATATATGAATATGGTCTTGTTCCTCCACTGTTTAATACCCCTCAGTGATTTCTAGTTGCTGCTAGGACAAAGGCTTGGGTTACAAGGTCCTGCTTGGTGGTTGACTGGATGTAAGAAATAAGGGAAATGGAGGATTCAAGGATCACATCACAGTTTATTGCTCAGATAACTGGGTGAGTGGTGGGGGTTGTTCAAGTGGAAGAGCATGTTATGAATTAAATTTGGCTGGATTATATTTGGGTTTCCTATGAGACATACAATTGGAGCTATTGAATAGAGAGTTGAATGTGTGATTCTAGACCCCAGGATGGAAATTTGGGTTAGAAATACAGAATTAAGAGTTATGCAAATATAAATGGTAAGTAAAGACTCAGAGATAGTTGAGGAGAAAACCTGGAGAGACTGCAAAAAATAAGAAGTAAAGGTTTGGGCAGAAATGACATATAAGAGATGAGTAAAGGATCAAAAGGAAGTAGTCAAAAAAGTAGGAGAAAGACTCCCTGAATTTGCTGAGGCTCACACCAGTGGTGTAAAACTGTCTCTCAGTAAACAGGGATAGGCCATCAAATGTCTCTTCTTCTAAGATGTCAAATAAGGTAAGTCTTGCAAAGTAACACAAAGATCAACAGTGACCTCTGCAAGATTTCTTTTGTAGAGCCATTCACCTAGAAGCCACATTCTATTAGATTAAGAAGTGATTGGTAAGTGAGGAAGGGCTGATAGCAAATGAAGACAACAGTTAAAGAAATTTGATAGTGAAAGGGAATAAAGGAACTACAAGAGCTACAGTGTTAGGCATTTTATAGAGAATTTTTACAGTTTGTTCCCAGTGGGAGATGCATGGATTTTGAAGACAGAGACAAAAGGAAGAATAATCACAGTGAGGTGCCTGAAAAGGAGGAAGTGATGAGACTTAGAGCACAGAGCAAAGGATTATGGCTAGACAGGAGGAGAAGTGTATGATCCATTTTAATGAAAGACAATGTATAATTTATAGATAAGCTAGCACGTGGACTCTTACTACATTTCCTGCGAGATTATTTGAAATTTAATTTGATATTCTTGAATAATATCTTAGTATGTAGATTCTTCTGAAAGCTGCAATTATAATATCCTTTTTTTCCACAAAAGGAACAAAGGCAAAATAAAATCTTTTATATTACAGCCTTAATTTAATGTGGTTTGACTGAGTATTAAAGACTCATTCTCCCATACTGCTAATGGATGTTTTTGTTCAAGTATTATGAATAGAAATGTATATGTGCTGATCTTTAAAGAAATACCCCTCTATCATAGTTTTGTAGAACAATAGGGGAATTTACAATTGAAAGTAAAAATAAAAAGTTTAGTGAAAGAACTTTTAAAGAGTCAAAATCATGCAGTAAATTAACCTAAAAGTTGAAGGACAGAGGATAACACTTATTTGCAATCATAAATTCTCCCCAAAACTTATCTTTTATGTACTTTATCAAAACCTTTAACACAATTTTAAAATAGTCTGTTTTATTGTTTTATAAAAACAGATTGTTGTATACTTGCTTAAATTTAATTTTTATTTTATATTATAGTTGATTAACAATTTTGTGTTAGTTTCAGGTATATAGTGAAGTTATTCAGTTATACATATATGTGTATCCATTCTTTTTCAGATTCTTTTCCCACATAGGCTATTATAGAATACTGATTTGAGTTCCCTGTGCTATTCAGTAGTTCCCTGTTGATTATCTATTTTATATGCAAAAGTATGAATATGCTGATCCCAAACTCCTAATTTATCTCTCTCTCCCAGGTTTCCCATACCCGGCAACCACAAATCTTCTTTCAAAGTCTGGGTGTCTGTTTCTGTTTTGCAAATAATTTTATTTGCATATTTTTTTTAATTTAGATTCCACATAAAGAGTGCTGTCATACAAAATTTGTCTTATCTCTGTGTTACTTATTTCACTTAGTATGATAATTGCTAGGTCCATCCATGTTGCTGCCAATGACATGATTTTATTATTTTTTATGACTAATATTCCATATATACCACATCTTTATCCATTCTTCTGGCAATGGACATTTAGGTGTTTCCATGACTTAGCTGTTGTAACTAGTGCTGCAGTGAACACTGGGGCTCATGTATCTTTTTGAATTATGGTTTTCTTTGGATATATGCCCAGGATTGGGATTGTTGGATCAGATGGTAGCTTTATTTTTAGTTTTATAAGAAACCTCCATACTGTTTTCTATAGTGGCTGCACCAATTTATATTCCCACCCTTTTCTCCACAACCTATCCAGCATGTATTGTTTGTAGACTTTTTGATGATGGCCATTCTGACCTGTGTGAGGTGATATCTCATTGTAGTTTAAATTTGCATTTCTTTCATAATTAGTGATGTTGAGCAACTTTCCATGTGCTGTCTGCCATCTGTATGTCTTATTTGAAGAAATATCTATTTAGATCTTCTGTCTATTTTTGATTTTTTTTTTTTTTAACACAGCACTGCTTGAGCTGTTGTATATTTTGGAGGTTAATCCCTTGTCAGTCACTTCATTTGCAAATATTTTCTCTCATTCTGGGCATTGTCTTTTCTTTTTGTTTATGGTTTCCTTTGCTGTGCAGAAGCTTTTAAGTATAATTAGGTCCAGTTTTATTTATTTTCATTTTCTTTACCCCGGGAGGTGAATCCAAAAAGATATCAATGTGATTTATGTCAAAGAGTGTTCTAGTTTTTCTTCTGATACTTGGAGTAACAGGCAAGTTTGGCCTTGGAGTACAAAATGAAGCAAGGCAAAGGCTAACAGAATTTTGCCAAGAGAATGCGTTGGTCATAGCAAACACCCTCTTCCAACAAAACAAGAGAAGACTTTACACATGGACATCACCATATGGTCAATACTGAAATCAGATTAATTATATTCTTTTCAGCCAAAGATGGAGAAGCTCTATACAGTTAGCAAAACCAAGACCAGGAGCTAACTGTGGCTCAGATCATAAACTCCTTATTGAAAAACTCAGACTTAAATTGAAGAAAGTAGTGAAAACCACTAGACCATTCAGGTATGACCTAAATCAAATCCCTTATGATTATACAGTAGAAGTGACAAATAGATTCAAGGGATTAGATCTGATAGAGTGCCTGGAGAACTGTGGACAGATGTTCATAATATTCTACAGGAGGTGGTGATCAAAACCATCCCCATGAAGAAGAAATGCAAAAAGGCAAAATGGTTGCCTGAGGGGGCCTTACAAATAGCTGAGAAAAAAAAGAAAAGCTAAAGGCAAAGGAGAAAAGAAAAGATATATCCATTTGAATGCAGAGTTCCAAAGAAGAACAAGGAGAGATAAGAAAGCTGTCCTCAGTGATCAATACAAAGAAATAGAGGAAAAGAATAGAATGGGAAAGACAGAGATATCTTCAAGAAAATTAGAGATACCATGGGAATATTTCATACAAAGATGGGCACAATAAAAGACAGAAATGGTATGGACCTAACAGAAGCAGAAGATATTAAGATATTGCCTCTTGGTGGCAAGAATACATAGAACTATACAAAAAAAAAAAAAAATCTTCATGACCTAGATAACCACGATTGTGTAATCACTCACCTAGAGACAGACATCCTGGAGTCCAAAGTCAAGTGGGCCCTAGGAAGCATCACTATGAACAAAGCTAATGGAGGGGATGGAATTCCAGCCAAGTGATTTCAGATCCTAAAAGATGATTCTTTGAAAGTGCTGCACTCAATATGTCAGCAAATTTGGAAAACTCAGCAGTGGCCACAGGACTGGAAAAGGTCAGTTTTCATTCCACTCCCAAAGAAAGGCAATGCCAAAGAATGCTCAAACTACTGCACAATTGCACTCATCTCGTCTCACATGCTAGCAAAGTAATGCTCAAGATTCTCCAAGCCAGGCTTCAACAATATGTGAACCATGAACTTCCAGATGTTCAAGCTGGATTTAGAAAAGTCAGGTGAACCAGAGATCAAATTGCCAGCAGCTGCTGGATCATAGAAAAAGCAAGAGAATTCCAGAAGAACATATACTTCTGCTTCATTGACTACACCAAAGCCTTTGACTGTATGGATCACAACAAACTGTGGAAAATTCTTAAAGAGATGGGAATACCACCTTACCTGCTTCTGAGAAATCTTTTTGCAGGTCAAGAAACAACAGTTAGAACCAGACATGGAACAATGGACTGGTTCCAAACTGAGAAAGGAGTACGTCAAGGCTGTATATTGTACCCTGCTTGTTTAGCTTATATAGTACATCATGCAAAATGCCAGACTGGATGAAGCACAAGCTGAAATCAAGATTGCAGGGAGAAATATTGGTAACTTCAGATACACAGATGACACCACCCTTATGGCAGAAAGTGAAGAGGAACTAAAGAGCCTCTTGATGAAAGTGAAAGAGGAAAGTGAAAAAGCTGGCTTAAAACTCAACATTCAAAAAGTGAACATCACGGCATCTGGTGCCATCACTTCATGGCAGATAGATGGGGAAACAGTGAGAGACTTTATTTTTTGGGGCTCCAAAATCACTACCAATGGTGACTGCAGCCATGAAACTAAAAGACGCTTGCTCCTTTGAAGAAAAGCTGTGACAAACCTAGATAGCATATTAAAACACAGACACATTACTTTTCTGACAAAGGTCCATCTAGTCAAAGCTATGGTTTTTTCCATAGTCATGTATGGATGTTAGAGTTGGACTATAAAGAAAGCTGAGTGACAAAGAATTGATGCTTTTGAACTGTGGTGTTGGAGAAGACTCTTGAGAGTCCCTTGGACTGCAAGGAGATCCAACCAGTCAATTGTAAAGGAAATCAGTCCTGAATATTCATTGGAAGGACTGATGCTGAAGATGAAGCTCCAATACTTTGGCCACCTGATGCAAAGAACTGACTCATTTGAAAAGACCCTGATGCTAGGAAAGATTGAAGGCAGAAGGGGACGACAGAGGATGAGACGGTTGGATGGCATCACTGACTCGATGGACATGAGTTTGAACAAGCTCCAGAAGTGATGGACAGGGAAGCATGTCCATGCTGCAGTCAATGGGGTCACAAAGAATCAGACACGACCGAGTGACTGAACTGAACTGAAGTGTTTTATGGTGTCTGGCCTTACTTTTAGGTCTTTAATCTGTTCTGAGTTTATTTTTGCGTATGATGTTAGGGAGTGCTCTAATTTTATTCTTTTGCATGTAGTTGCCCAGTTTTCCCAGAAGCACTTATTGAAGAGACTGTCTTTTCTCCATTGTCTATTCTTTGTCACAGATTAATTGTCATAGATTAATTGACCATAGGTGCATGGGTTTATTATTGGGGTTTATATCCTATTCCATTGATCTATGTTTTTGTGTTTGTGCCAGTATCATACTGTTTTGATCACTGTGGCTTTGTATTAGTCTGAAGGCGGGGCCTCTGATTCCTCCAGCTTGTTTTCTGTCTCAGAATTGCTTTATGTATTTGGGGTCTTTTGTGTTTCCATCCAAATTTTAAAAAAATTTGTTCTATTCTGTGAAAAATGCCTTTGGTAATTTGATAGGAATTACATTGAATCTACAGTTTGCCTTGGGTTGTACAGTGATTTTGACAATATTGATCTTTCCAATCTAAGGAAAGATCTTTCCATCTATTTGTTTTACCTTTACTTTCTTTCATGAACATCTTATGGTTTTCAGAGTACAAGTCTTTTGCCTCCTCCAATAGGTTTATTCTTAGTTTTTTTTTTTTTTTTTTTTTTTTGATACAATGGTAAATGGGATTGTTTCCTTAATTTTTCTTTGTATTTCTATTATACATGTAAGACAACAGTATGCTATGCTAAGTCACTTCAGTCATGTCCGACTCTGTGCGACCCCATAGACGGCAGCCCACCAGGCTCCCCCGTCCCTGGGATTCTCCAGGCAAGAACACTGGAGTGGGTTGCCATTTCCTTCTCCAATGCATGAAAGTGAAAAGTGAAAGGGAAGTCGCTCAGTCGTGTCCGACCCTCAGAGACCTCATGGACTGCAGCCCTCCAGGCTCCTCCTCCATGGGATTTTTCAGGCAAGAGTACTGGAGTGGGGTGCCATTGCCTTCTCCGAGAGAGCGGTATAATAGCAAACTAATAACATGGTCACCAAAGCAGTTCAAGCACCCTCAAGGTCCAATACTCTGTTTGCTATGATGTGTTTTGTTTTTTAACATTATGATCTAGTTCATAAATAATACTATATTCATAAAAGAGTACAGATACAATTTCAATTTCTTCTCCAATGCTAATGGTAACTGAATGACTTTTAAAAGTACAAAATAGGATGGGGAACACATGTACACTCATGGCAGATTCAAGTCAATGTATGGCAAAACCAATACAATATTGTTAAGTAAAATAAATAAATAAATTAATTTTTAAAAAGTACAAAATAACTTAAATTTTAAAAAGCAAGCAAAAAAAAAACTATCACTGTTTGCGGATGACGTGATATTATATATAGAAAATCCTCAAGATGCTGTCAGAAAACTGCTAGAGTTCATCAATGAATTCAATGAAGTTGCAGAATACAAAATTAATATACAAAAGTCCCTTGTATTCCTATACACTAAAAAAGGTGAAGCTGGCTCAATTATAAATGGTTGATTATTTATTGACTCATATCAATAAATAACTTACAACTCAGAGCAGATCCAGAGCTCAAAGAACATTACCAAATTCCTTTCTCTACACTCCTTCTCTAGGTTGTCTCAAGCCCTATGCTAGTTCTCTTGGGTTTACAAAATGGCTATAGCGTTTTCAATCTCGTATTCTTATAGTAGAGCATTTTGAACCAAAGTCCTGGAGTTCATCTTCATTTACATCATCTGAGACCATATGCTTACCTCTGAACTAATCACTGTGGTCAGATAAATGTGGCTTAAAAGGCTGGATTGTGTCTGTTTTTAAATCAGTCACTGCAACAAAGGAAATGAGATATGCTGACTGACTGGGAATGAAGTCCCACCCAAATTCTGCCTGGGAATGGGGAGAAAACTCTGGGTCCTCTTATAAGGAAGGAAGAGGATAGATATTAGGCAGCAAAGCAGATGTCCATTTTAATGTCATCATATATATGGTAATTTTTTAGACATAACAGACAAATCAATATTTTAAAATTCTAAGTATAATGAATTTAATGTAAAGAAGTTCTGTCATGTTCTTTAGGTGATTCAGTGTACATATGTTTAGTTCAAATATTAGACTTATTGTCACACATTTGATTGTCCCAGGTTTCACATTAACTCTTAGACTCTTTGTGAGCCCAGCTGCACAGCCACAGGAAATCCAGTATTATTGGATGCCCATGTATTTTCCAAGGTCTGCAGGAAAACACTAGGTATCCAGAAATCATTTTTGAAATGATTACTTGACTGCATTTTTCCTCAGACCCAACATTTTTATCAAGGATTCTGCATGGTTGCCACCCTTGCTGATAAATATCTGTCATGTTTGAAGTTGTTGAAATTAGAAGGTAACTACCATAGATAATGTTGTTACCAGTTTAAAAAAAAACAAAAAAGACTTCTGGGAGCTGGCCTGCCACTCACAGCTAGGCCTTTGTTGGTTGTTGTTGTTGTGCATGAACCATTTCACAGAATATCAACATCAGAAAAGGCTACTCTGTGACCATGATGGATCAAGACCAAAGTAAGACCACTCCATAATCATGTCTAAATACAAACAAGAACATGAACATTATCTAGCCCACAGAAATGATGAAACATTTCTCTATCCTGGCTAATATGAATGACTGCTCTTTCTTTACCAGTTATCAGTTCAGTTCAGTTGCTAAGTCATGTCCAGCTCTTTGCGACCCCATGGATTGCAGCATGCCAGGCCTCCCTGTCCATCACCAACTCCCGGAGTCCACCCAAACCCATGTCCATTGAGTTGGTGATGCCGTCCGACCATCTCATCCTCTGCCATCCCCTTCTCCTCCTGCCTTCAATCTTTCCCAGCATCAGGGTCTTTTCAAATGAGTCAGTTCTTTGCATCAGGTGGCCAAAGTATTGGAGTTTCAGCTTCAACATCAGTCCTTCCAATGAACACTCAGGACTGATCTCATTTAGGATGAACTGGATTAGCTATGTCTTATTTCATTCTTCCTGTCATGTAGATAAGATCTATTAATGTTCACAGTTACTGAATTTACCCTGCTTCATCAGAGGATCCAATCCAGAGCAAAGCCTTGCTTCCCTACACTCGGCCCCAAATCAGCTAGCATAAATCCTATAAGAAGCTCTGTGGGTGTGTGTGCACTCAGTTGCTCAGTCATATCTGACTCTGTGACCCCATGGATTGTAGCCTGCCGGGGTCCTCTGACTATCAGATTTTACCGGCAAGAATACTTGAGTGGGTTGCCATTTCCTCCTCCAAGGGGTCTTCCTGATCCAGGGATTGAACGCATGTCTCTTGCGTGTCCTGCATTGGCAGGTGGATTCTTGACCACTCTGCCCCCTGGGAAGTCACAATAAGCTCTAACACCCTGTATAGTTGCTTTGCACTACTGTGTCAATTTCTGTCATATAGCAAAGTGAATCAACCATATGTGTACATATACCCCCTCCTTTTTTGGATGTCCTTCCTATTTAGGTCACCAGAGAGTACCGAGTGGAGTTCCCTGTGCTCCACAGTAGGCTGTCATTAGCTACCTGTTTTGCACGTGGTAGTTTATGCATATTTGGAGAAGGCAATGGCACCCCACTCCAGTACTCTTGCCTGGAAAATCCCATGGACAGAGGAGCCAGGAAGGCTGCAGTCCATGGGGTCGCTGAGGGTCGGACATGACTGAATGACTTCACTTTCACTTTTCACTTTCATGCATTAGAGAAGGAAATGGCAATCCACTCCAGTGTTCTTGCCTGGAGAATCCCAGGGACGGGGGAGCCTGGTGGGCTGCCGTCTCTGGGGTCACACAGAATCGGACACGACTGAAGTGACTTAGCAGCAGCAGCAGTTTATGTATATCTTGGTCCTAATCGCCTGATTCATCCCACCCACCCCTTACCTTCCTTCCCCCTTAGTATCCATGTATTTATTCTCTGCATATGTGTCTCTATTTCTGATTTGGAGTAAGATCATCTATACCATTTTCAACTCTAACACCTTTTACTGAATTGCCTGTAGTTCCCCTTTGGTGGGTTTTCTTCTTGTTGCAACAAGCAATGAACCTTTTCAATGACTGATGAAGAAGGACATGAAGGTATGTTCTCATCTTTGGCTGGTGGTGGGCATTAAAACCAGTAAATTTGGAACTCAGTGTTTTCATTTTCAGGAAGCAAATAGAATGCTATTATGAATTCCACTCAGTTGCCAGGATTGGAGGTAGGGGATTCTTACTTGGGCCCTAGTGTTCAACAGGTTAGCAACAAAGCTTTTTCACTCAAATACTGATTCCAGTCAAGCCCTGAGTTTGAAGCTAAGACTCCAAGAGAAGCTATTTCAGTCGAGTCACCTACACTATCATGTCCTAAGTACTGCTGACACTGCCTGCGACCATCACTGTTGATGCTGATTTTTTGGCATAGATCTTCATTTATACATCCAGGCAAAGATGCCTTTTCAAGGTAGGAAAAGGTGTTGGGGGTTGGTAGGGCCCCAAAGTGCAATTGATTGAGTCCTAAAGTATTGTAATTTTAGAAATTCATACACACACACACATTCACACAGACTTATTTCACTAGGGTGCTTAAGTTAGCACAAATTTGGCTATTTCCCATACCTATAATCAATATTCCCCTGTCATGTCAGGTGCTGTTGCTGGTCTAACTCACTCACAGTGTAGTCTTCCTTTATGGCAAATTCTGTTCTGGCAAATCTCCTAGAAGTTGACTTTCATTAAGGCCTGCAGTTCTCTGCTGGTTATATCTCAACTTTAACAGTGGGTAGAATTTAAATCTTCTTCTTCTGGAAGGCTTTTGGCCCCAGGAGAAGAATAATTTGGCAAATTACTGGATGCAAATGGATAAAAATATGAAGGAATTCACTTCACTCAACTACCCCAAAACATCTAATCCTCACACAAACTGACACATACAGAGGGAAGTTGTCTAATTCCACTGACCATATCCTCTGGGTTCCCACTTCATACAGATGTTCTTTTACTAGCTTTTGTTTTGCTAACAAAAACATATGTAGCAGAATGGAATTTCCTTCTCTATTTTATCCTTTCTCATCCAATAGGAGTCAAGTATGTTGTTTAGAATAATAGCTGAAATTTATCAACAAGTATAGAGTTGGTAATATGAGAAATGTTTATTTCATAGAAAGCCCAATGTGAAGGACTTCTGTCCCCTCTATTGACCCAGGATCAGAATCTGCCATGACAACTAGAATGAGCTACTCATTCTACTTGACCTAGAATGGAGCTGGGGCAATGGAATGAATTTAGAATTGTAGAAAGGACCACAAAAAGGGAAAAAGACAAGAGAAGAGGGTAAAAGGTAGCAGAAGGCATTCCAGGATACTCATCTTGCATGATCTGACATCTCATATCTGTGTCTGTTTGTGATGTTAAAAGAAAGGATGTTTCTTCTGTTCATAGACTTCCGTGCTTGCACTTATACTGCATGCATAATGCATACATATATACATAATCATAGTCTTTAAATATAACGTAATCAGTTGAAAAGCCCTTGAAAACTGGAGAAAAGGTCAAAGCAAACTTACAAGATGAGATTTCTTCACTGGTGATTTGAGATTTCTTCACTGATGATATGGTTAAGACACCTTTCTTGAAAATACTAAAAGTTTTCTAAATGTTTTCTAAAAGCATTTTTAAAATGATCTTCAGGTATATCTAAAGAGTATACAAGCTGTGTTTATCATACAACAGTTTGTGGTTGAGTAAATTTCCTAGTCTTCTCTGATATAAACTTGGTATTAATCAACCAAATTTAACCAGAGATTTGGGATCTGTTTATATTTATTACTGTGATCTGTTTTCCTAATAAAATTCCTAATATAATCACCAGGAAAAGCAAGTTACTTTAATGCAATGACCATAGAACCCAGCACCTTTTCCCACCATCTCCACACTGAATGACCTTCAGTTTTAAAGACTTACTGGTTGCCTCTACCTTGAACTCCTTTTCTGGCTCTTCCTCCTTTTATCCTCTTACTTCTTGAGGAACAGTTCTTTTGTTTATTCAAAAGTAGATGTTTGAGAGACAGTAGGTGTCAGGCACTGTGTTAGGTATAGTCAATGATGCAGTTTATCCTCTGCTTTCTCTATAACTAAAAGAGTTAAAATTAGCTCAGAACTTAATGGGTGTCAGGCCCTATTCTAATGGCCTTATGTGTATTCTTTCTTGTAATCCTCACAATCACCCTCTGAGGTAGGTTTTAATTTAATCCTTATTTTATAAATAAAAGAAATAAGGCAGAGAAAGGATAAACAACTTTCTCAAACTCATACAGTGAAAGGTAAACCCATGCTCAACAGCCTATACTGCTTTTCTGAAAAAATGTCATAGGAGAGGTATAAATTAGGTTTTCTTGGGTGGGGGAGGTATCATCTCCTATATAGTGGTTGAAATTTGTTAAGGTAGTTATGAGCATGGGGGATGAGAGTCCAGAGCAGAAGATATACCATTTACATATGATATGCTGAGTATTGAAGTGTATTTACTCAAAACAAAATCATCTCTGTTTGGCTAATGCTGTCATCCGTTAGCTTTACTTTGTATGTCTAAAGTTACAAAGCAGAATTATTTAAAAAATGTTTGATAATTCCGGTCCTGAGAAGCTCAAATGAGTTATGCTCTGCTGTATTTGCTGGTATGCATGTTTGGAAATGCACAAATACTGACTTGTACAGTCCTCCACTGCTATCTTTGGTCTCTTCCCAGTCCCATTCTTTTTCTGTTGGCCTGACAGGTTGCTAAAGATAGTCTTTTGAATAGATAATCATGGATAATGCACTCACCTCAATTAAAATTAACTATAGCTATATTTGGGCTTCCCTGGTAGCTCAGCTAGTAAAGAATCCACCTGCAATGCAGGAGACCCTAGTTCAATTCCTGGGTCAAGAAGTTCTCCTGGAGAAGGGATAGGCTACCCCCTCCAGTATTCTTGGGCTTCCCTGGTGGCTCAGACAGTAAAGAATCTGCCTGCAATGTGGGAGACCTGGATTTGATCCCTGGGTTGGGGAAATCCCTTGGAGGAGGGCATGGCAACCCACTCCAGTATTCTTGCCTGGAGAATCCCCATGGACAGAGGAGCCTGGCAGGCTACAGTCCATGGTGTCACCAAGAGTTGGCCATGGCTGAGCAACTAAGCACAAAACATATAGCTGCATTTAGATAATAAAATGTTTCTGTTGAAAATAGGGCTCATTTTTATAGAACAACAATTTAATCCTTATGTCATATTGTTTAGGGAATCTGCTTTGCTTGCTATTCTCCTGATATGGGATTAGAATTAAGTTACTTAATGTTTATTAAATTGTTTTAGCTTTTTAGTTTTTTCTCTTTACTTCTTTGCCTCATTTGTTTATCTCTTTGGTTGATTTGCTTGAACATTTTTCAATCTTTGTATTTTTCACTATAATGTTACTTTTAATTCCTTTGGGCTAAAATGTAAACACTAAAGACAAAAATAAAAATCTGCAAAGGGACTATAGGGGCTTTGCTTTTATTTATTTACTGGTTTAGAAAGTTGTTCCTTAGTTTGCCATAAAGCAATCCTGTTTATAAACAGTAGAATCAGTATCAGAATTATGATGTTCTTTAAAACAATAAAACATAATCCAAAGTAAATTTTCAATCTATAAACATATCTAGTTATTGTCATAAATAATGTTAATCTAATAAAATATGAAACTTAGACATTTTAATTTCCATTTCAGTTAGGAACATACCAATAGATATGCTGTCATACTCTCACAAACCACTTCCTTTTGTTGACATGTTCAACAAAATACAGATTATTATATGTAACCCATCTTCTCTTTTTGCTTCAGATAGTTGAACTTACTTGCAGCATGCTGAGAATTGGATGACTTTAATTTAGAAGATTCTTGGTGTATCAAAAATATTCAATGTATGATATTAAAAACCAATTCTATATAAGAAACCCCATGGATGCATTTTGGGTTTTTATCTATAACAGATTATTTTAATTTGGGAACAGTTATGCAAATAATAAGTATAGTATACAGTGTTTATGTATAATAATATTTCATTTATTTATATTTCATTTAAAAACATTTCATATGTTTGAATGTATTGAAAACTGCAAATTATCTAGTTCAATACTGGGATAATAGTATCATTTATTAATATGTTACAACCTTACAGATATTTAAGTAGGAAAGATTTAATTTACCTAGATTAAGATTGGCAGATAAGATTTGTGCCAAACCTTGTCTTAAAATAAATCTTTTTCTATTTTTTTAGACTTTGGAATTCAGTTTACTAAAGGAAACAAAGTGTTTCTTTTTACATTATGTCCTCCTTAGATTTATTTAAAGTATTGAAAGGTCAGAAATAATTATAAAATAGTCTTCATTTTAGTTAGCTGTGTTTTAGTGTTACTGTAACAAAACAGTTCAAAAATCTCAGCAGCTTACAACAGAAGTTTATTTCCAGGCCGCTTTAGCTCTGTTTGATGATGTCTTCCTTTTGAGACTCATGCTGAGGGAGAAGCCCCTACCTTGAACACTGCCAATCCCATGATAAGGGAAAATGAAGAATGTAGTACAGTTATGCAATATCCCTTAAAGCTTCCCATGTTTTACTGGCCAAAGGAAATTATATGACAAAACCTGATGTCAGTGGGCAGGCACCAAATATTTTGAACAATGATACAATATAATCTACTATACTCCACCCTCTTGGCCACAAATATTCACTTCCTTCCCTTCTACATGAAAAATATGCTCATTCCATACCTAAGGTAGACAGCTCAATAGTCCCTCCAATCACAGTGTCAGGCACAAAGTTCAGGGTATCTTGATACTTTTTTCTATGGAGCATGGATGAGACTCCTCTTACTCCAGAGACTTATGAACTAAAAAAGCTAAGTTATCTACTCTCCATACATCCAATATGCATAGATGGAACAGGGATGGGTAACTATAATAAACTGCAATAAATACTCCCATTCCTGAAAAGGGAATAATGGGCGATATAGTGGTCATTGGCTATGTCATTATTATCTGAAATCCTACAAACGTCAGAAGGGCTTTTTACCCTAGGGTTGAGGAATATCCCTGGATTAGCTGGTGTTTCTGCTTTCTGGGAGTAGTTCTTTGGTACAATTTTTTCCCTTGCCTTTTTGCTTGCTTGTTTTGCATTATCCTTCCTGGACACATCTGAACAAGGCTGCGGAGAATATGTCTTCCCTGGGAAGCCATTGACCTTCCTCAGCCTGTCACTGAATCAATTAATACAGGGACCTGCCCTGTCTCTGCACTTCTCTTATGTAAGATAATACATTTAAACCAATGTGATTGAGGGTTCTCTTACATTCAGCAAAACACATTTTAATTTATAAAAATCTAATATCAAAGTCTTCTGTAATATGAGTAGAACTGTGACAGAAGTTTGTTCAGGCTGGACTACAACTGTATCAAACTGATTATTAAGGTAATCTAAAATGGAAACTGCCTCTGAGATTCTTTTCAAGTATTATTCTGAATGTGAAAAGATTATGTAAAGATTTTTAATTATTGGAAACAAATGTGGTATAGTATTATCATTATAACATCATGACTTGATGCTTTATTAAGATTCATAATATTATGATGGTGTGAAGATCATTTAATAAGGGAAAAATAATCTTTTGATCAAATGATGCTGGGACAAGTGGACGTATGTGTGTGTGCTAAGTCGTTTCAGTCGTGTCCAACTCTGTAGCCCATCAGGTTCCTCTGTCCATGGGAGTCTCCAGACAATACTGGAGTGGGTTGCCATGCCCTCCTCCAAGGTATTTTCCTGACCTGGAAATCAAACCCGCATCTCTTATGTCTTCTGCATTGACAGGCAGGTTCTTTACCACTAACACCACCTGGGAAGCCTGGGACTAGTGGACACCCACATGCAAAATAATAAAGTCACACCTTCATTTCACACCATAATCAAAAATTAACTCACAATGGATCAAAGACCTAAATATAATAAGTGAAGCTAAAATTTTTTCAGAAGAAATTAAATGTGTAACTCATTATGACCTTAGATTAAGCAGAGGTTTGTTAGGTAGATCACCAGAAGCACAAGCCACAAAAGAAAAAATTTTAAAAATAGGTGATTATACCATCAAAATGGAAACATTTTTGTGCTTCAAAGGGCATAAACAAGAAAATGAAAATACAATCAAAAGCATGGGAAAATATATTTACAAAGCATTTATCTGATAAAGGGTTTATAACTAGAATATATAAAATACTATAGTAATTAATATTGAAAAAACAAATAATCCAATTTGAAAGTGAGTAAAGGATCTGAATAAACATTTTTCAAATAAGATATACAAATGGATAATACACATATGAAAAGATGTTCATTCGTTGAACATTTTTTCATTAGCCCCCAGTGAAAAATCAAACCCATAGTGATATACCACTTTACATTCACTATGCATGCATGCTCGGAGAAGGCAATGGCACTCCACTCCATTACTCTTGCCTGGAGAATCCTAGGGACAGGGGAGCCTGGTGGGCTGCCGTCTATGGGGTCGCACAGAGTCGGACACGACTGAAGTGACTTAGCAGTAGCAGTAGCATGCATGCATACTAAGTCACTTCAGTTGTGTCCGACTCTGTATGACCCCATAGACGACAGCCCACCAGGCTCCCCTGTCCCTGGGATTCCCCAGGCAAGAATACTGGAGTAGGTTGCCATTTCTTTCTCCAATGCATGCATGCAAGCTAAATCAGTTCAGTCATATCCAACTCTGTGCGACCCCATGGACAGCAGCCCACTAGGCTCCTCTGTCCACGGTATTTTCCAGGCAAGAATACTGGAGTGGGTTGCCATTTCCTTCTCCATCACATTCACTAAGATGGCTATAATAACCAATGTTGATAAGGATATGGAGAAATAGGAACTCTCATACACAACTGGTGGGAATGTAAAATAGTGCAACTACTTTCAAAAACGTTCTGGCAGTCCCCCTAGAAATTAAATGTAGAGTTACCATATGATCCAACTTTTCTACTACTAGGTATGTACCCAATAAAAGTGAAAACATATATCTGCACAAAAACTTACACATGAATGTTCATAGCAACATTATTCATAGTAACCAAAAGGTGGAAACAAACCAAATGTCCAAGAGTTGTTTAATGGATAAATACATTATATCCATATAATGGAATATTATTCAGTCATTAAAAAGAAAGGGAGGTACTGATAAATGTTACAACATGGATGAAACTTGAAAACCTTAGGCTAAGTGAAAGAAGCCAGACATAAAAAGTCACATATTGTATGTTTCCATTTGTATGAATTGCCTAGGACAGCCAAATCTATGACAAAAATTAGACTAGTCATTGCCAGGGGCTGAGGGTAAGGAGAAATAACTACTAATGGTCACAGGGTTTCTTTTGGGGGTGATGAAAATATTCTGGAATTAGTGGTTATGGTTACATAACTCAGAATATACTGAAAACTACTAAATTATACATTTTTATAGAATACCTTTATGCGATATGAATTGCACAATTATAAAACAGAAAAATGCAGAGCTGTGTCTATAAGCTGAAAGAAATTCAGTTGTATTTTTATGCAATGACAGAAAATAGAAAATATTTTTCTACTTAAAATAGCATCAAAAAGAATGAAATACATTTGGAGTAAGTTTAACAAAAGAAGTACATGACTTGTACACCAAAAAATATAAACCTTTGTTGAGAGCAATTAGAGAAGTTCTAAGTAAATGGATATAGACATTCCATGTTCCATTGAATTGGGATAGTCAATACAATTTAGGTGGAAATTCTCCCTTAACTGACCTATAGATTCATTGTAATCCCCATCAAAATTCTGAGTGGCTTTTTTACATACACTGACAAACAGATTATAAAATGTATATGAAAATACAAAACACCTAC
This sequence comes from Bubalus bubalis, assembly GCF_019923935.1. Taxonomy (NCBI): domain Eukaryota; kingdom Metazoa; phylum Chordata; class Mammalia; order Artiodactyla; family Bovidae; genus Bubalus; species Bubalus bubalis. The sequence continues at coordinate 42,282,880 of NC_059177.1, read as the reverse complement.
AATAGCCAAAAAAAAAAAATTCATGAAAAAGAAAAAGTTGGATAAGTTTTACTTTTCAGTTTCAGAACTTATTATAATTACAGTCATTAAAATAGTGTGGTTCTGATAGACATGTGACATAGATGAGTGGAATACAATGGAGTCTTCAGATAAATTTTTAGGGTCAATCAATTTTTGACAAATATATCAAGAAAATTAATTTGGGCAAGTATAATCTTTTTAAAAATACAGTACTGGGACAATTGGATTCCCACATTCAAAAAGATGAACTCATACCCTCACTTCATGCCATACATAAAAATCATAGACTGAAATGTAAATAAAACAATAAGACTTTTAGAATAAAACATAGGAGAAAATCTTCAAGACCTTGGATTGGGCAAAGATTTCTTGCCTGTTAGCTACACCAAAAGCACAACCCATAAAAGAAAAAAATGATAAATTGAACTTAATCAAGAATAAAAACTTTTGTACTTCAAAAGTCACCATTAAGAAAATAAAAGAAGTGAAATGAGACCAAATTGATTAAAAATAATTTCTCATTTGGTGCTTTTATTTCTGTCTTTGGTGGCCAAATACCATGGTACACAGAGAGCCCTCTGTCATTTAAGAACCATACATGTGCACAGAGACAGATGCTGTCAAAAAAGTTTAGTCATTAGAAAAATGCAAATTAAAACCCCAATTAGACATCATTTACAGATTCAGTGCAATAGGTACCAATTTCCAATGGCATACTTAACAAAACTAAAATAAATTGTAAATTTTGTATGGGACCACGAAAGTCCTCAATAGCCAAAATAATCTTTAAAAAGAAGAACAAAGCTAGAAACATCAAAGTATACTTTTGATGTTTCAAAGTATACTGAAAAGCTGTAGTACTCAAAACAGTATGATACTGGCACAAAACTAGGCACGCAGATCAATGCAATATAACTGAAAGCCTGGAACTAAATCCGCGCACATATAGACAAGTATTTTATGACAGTAGTGCAGGAAACATACAATGCAAAAACAAACAAAAAACAACAACAGTCTTTTTCAATAAATCGTGTTGAGAAAACTGGAAAGCCACATGCAAAATAATGAAACAAGACTGCTATCCTAAACAATATGCAAAAAATAACTCAAAATGGATTAAAGACAAATGTAATACCTGAAACCATTAAATTTCTAGAAGAAAGCATAGATGGTAAACTCTCTGACATCAATGTGATCAATGTGTTTTTGTGAGTTTGTCTCCAAAGACAAGGGAAACAAAGCAAAAAGAAATGAATGGGACTACATCTAACTAAACAGCTTTTGCACAGTGAAGAAAGCCATCATCAAAACAAAAAGGTGATCTACCAAATGGCAGAAGATATTTAAAAATCATATTTCCAAGAAGGGGTTAATATCTAATATATGTAAAGAACTCATACAACTTAACCATAGTAGCAAAACCCAAAGAATAAAAAATGGGCAGAGGATCAGAATATATATTTTTCCAGAGAAGACATAAAGATGGCCAGTAAGCACATAAAATGATGTTAAACATCACTAATTATTAGGAAAATGCTAATCAAAATCACAATATCACCTTACGTAAGTTTGAGTGGCTGTTTCTGAAAAGACAAATAACAAATGTTGGCAAGGATGTGGAGACAAGGGAAATCTACCAATTTATAAATTGGTGCAGCCAGTATGGGAAACAGTGTGGTGATTCACAAAAAATTAAGAACAACAATAAAACTCACCTATTCCACTTCAGTTATTTATCTGAAGAACACAAAAATGATAATTCAAAAAGATAGTTGCAGTCCCATATTGTTTGCAGCATTATTTACAATAGCCAAGACACAGAAACAGCCTAAGTGTCCATCTGTGGATGAATGATGTAAAGATGTGGTATATATACATGATAGAATATTAGTTAGCCATAAAAAGAAAGAAATCCTGCTATTTGCAATGGTATAGATGGACCTCGACGGTATTATGCTAAGTGACTAAGTCAGATGGAGAAAGAAAAATATTCGGAATGTAAGATATCAAAGCAAATGAACAAACAAAATAGAATACACTCAAACTTATAGAGATCATATGGATGGGAAAGCATTGGGGAGTGGAAGAAGTGGGTGAAGGGGCCAACTGTATGGTAGCTGTTGTTAACTAGACTTGTGGTGGTGATCACTTTGCTGTATACACAAATGTTGAATTATAATGCTGTATAGCTGAAATACTTAAAAACAAAACAACCCCAAAGAGATACCATTTCATACTGAGTGGAATGGCCATAATAAATAAAACAATAACAAATGTAAGGATGTAGAGAAACAGGAATGCTTACATGTTGCTGATGGGAATGTAGACTGCTATGTCTACATTCTTATACAATTTGAACGTTTTTTGAATAGTTAAAAGTAAAACTACCATGCAAACTAGCAGATCCACTCCTAGGGTATCTACTCAAGAGAAATGAAAACATAAGACCACATTAAAATTCATGTGAGAATAATCAAAGTAACCTTATTTATAATGGTCAAAAACTGGAAACAACCCAAATGTCCATCAACTAGTTAATAAATAGGCAAAATATTACATCCATATAATTGAATATTATTCAGCAATAAAAATAAACTACCTACACATTATTCATCATGGATAAACCTCAGAAACATAATGCAAAGAAGCACATATGTTTCTATTTATATGATATGTCTGGAAAAGCTTCTTTATAGAAATACCTTTGTTCAGAAAACAAAATATCTTTGTTCAGAAAACAAAGATCATGCCATCTGGTCCCATCACTTTATGGCAAATAGATGGGAAAACAATGGAAACAGTGACAGACTTTATTTTTTTGGACTGCAAAATCACTGGGATGGTGACTGCAGCCATGAAATCAAAAGATGCTTGCTCTTTGGAAGAAAAGTTATGACCAACCTAGACAGCATATTGAAATGCAGATACATTACTTTGCCAACAAAGGTCCATCTAGTTAAAGCTATGGTTTTTCCAGTAGTCATATATGGATGTGAGAGTTGGACCATAAAGAAAGCTGAGCGCTGAAGAACTGATGCTTTTGAATTGTCGTGCTGGAGAAGACTCTTGAGAGTCCCTTGGGCTGCAAGGAGATCCAACCAGTCCATCCTAAAGGAGATCAGTCCTGAGTATTCATTGGAATATTCATTGGAATATTCCAATACTTTGGCTACCTGATGTGAAGAACTGACTCCTTGGAAAAGACCCTTATGCTGGGAAAGATTGAAGGCAGGAGGAGAAGGGGACAACAGAAGATGAGATGGATGGATGGATGGATGGCATCACCAACTTGATAGACATGAGTTTGAGTAAGCTCCGGGAGTTGGTGATGGACAGAGAAGCCTGGCATACTGCAGTCCATGCGGTCACAGAGAGTCGGACACGGCTGAGCGACTGAACTAAACTGACCTGATAGAAAGTGTATTAGTGTTTTGCCTGGGTCTGAAAGTGGGAATCTGGATTAACTGTAAATAAGTATGAAGGATTTTACTCTGAGGGAATCAAAGTGTTCTAAAACTAATTTATGGCTGAACTACTCAGTAAACTTGCTAAAAATCATTTAAATTGTACATTTAAAATGGGTGTAGTTCACATATGGCAATAAAGCTGTCTTTTTTTGTTTGTTTCTCTTAAAAAAAATCACATACATAGGGTGATGCACTAAATCACAGCAAGTAGATGAAGACAGAATAATTCAAAATTGCATCGTGAGTTTTGCTGACAATTTAGAAGGATCCCAACAGTGATATGAGACCAAATTGATTAAAAATAATTTCTCATTTGATGCTTTTATTTCTGTCAGCAGATACCATGGTGACCAGAGAGAGTCCTCTTTCATTTAAGAACCATACATGTGCATAGAAATTGATGCTGTCTAAAAATATTTAAAAATTAATATCACAGAAAAAAAAATGCTACAAGATCACCTTTTTTGTCCTCTGAAAGTTTCCCACCTGCAACTATTTTCTCAATTCCTTTAGGTCTTCATTTTGTCAGTTACTTTACAATTCATACAGTTTAATGTGGTTATTGTTGACTTTAAATTTTGTCTAAGGTTATTTTCCAGTACTCAGATACTATTTAACGGCAAGCATTTGTGTATTGGAACTGAATCAGAATATTTTGTTCTGAAATGAACTTGTAGAGACAGCCGTTTTAAAAACAAAGCATTGTGTTTCTGTAGAGAAAATTAATTTGGATGGTTCATTAAATAGTTTATAATAACTAACACTCCTATTAAGGTCATCTGCTTGAAATATGATGGGTGTCATTTACTCATTTATGGACAGAGGCATTCATTCAGCAAATATTTATTGAGCATCTGTTCTTCCTAGTTTTAAGCTAGATGCTGGGGAAATATCAGTGAACTCTGTATGAGGAGAGAAAAAAATTGGGAAGTAAGTAGGGTAATTTTACAGCATAGGAAGTGATATGAGAATGAGTGGCCAAAGGACCTTTGGTAAACAGGCTGATATGAGAAGCCTCCATGGGGATGTGATAGGTCAGCTAAGATCTGAATAATGAGAAGAAACCCAACCATGTGAGGATCTGAGAAAGAGAAGTTCAGGCCAAGAGAATATAAAAGAAAAGATCTCTAGGAGAGATTGTAACTGGAGTGTTTCTGAGACCATGTGTTTGGAATGTGATGATTCAAATGTTGTATTTTCCAAGTAGGAACTATAGATTTTAGTCTAATTGCAACAGAAAGGCACTGTAAGATTTTTAAGCAAGGTAGTCACATAATCTGATTTAATATTTTAGATAAATCCATTTGAATGGTAAATTGCAAAGTGGAAAGAGGAGGTGCAAAGTTAAAGCAGACCAATTAAAAGCATTTTGCAACAGTCAGAGAGATGGTGGTACCTCGGACCATGATAGTAGCTATAGAGATGAAGAAAGATGACAGATTTTAGATTTTTATAGTTTGAGTTAACAGTACTTTTTAATGGGCTAAAGGTTAGGGATGGAGATATTAGATAAATAAGTCTTTTAGATGTTTAATCTTAAGAACTGGGAGGATAGTGATACCATTTACTGAGTTGGGGAAGACTAGGGGAGAAACAAGTATGGGAAAAAATTCTGTTTTTAATAGGTCAAATGTACAATCCTATTTGTCATCCTTCAATAGTACGGCTATCGAGCTGGCAGTGATATGTTTAAATCTGGGGCTCAGAGGGAAGGTTGCAATTGGACACATACCTAAGGAGGTTAGTGCCATATAGATGACATCTGAATCCACTGTTTCAGTCTCTGGATGAGATTACCTAGAGGAGAGAAAAGGGCTCAGCTCTGAATTTTGGGACTTGTCTACATTCAAAAGATGGCAGAGGAAAAGCAAACAGGCCACATGAATGAAGAGAGCAGAGTGGAGACTGTGCTGCCTAGAAAGCACATCTCTGGTCAAAGGCTCTGCTGCTGCTCAGCTTCACCGTGTGTGGCCAGGCACCACCGTGTGCAGCCATAATGGAGCCCCAGGCAAAAGGAGAATATGTGCATTTATGTATATACTTATCAAAATATATTCCCATGTTTTGAATTAAGTGGGAAAACTTATTAAAATCTCTACAGTTAAAACACACTAGTATATATAAAGCCCTGTGTTGCTAAGTCTGTTTTGCATATAACTGTCAACCCTCATAAAACTGACCAAAAGTACGACTTGATGGGCAGGTGATTCCAGAACAGAGGGCTGATTAGAAATGACTATTCGATTGCAAAACAGTGGAGGTGGGGGGAGGGGGGGGCGGTTAAAACAAATGAGCAATAGCCTGTCTTCATTTAAAACTTTTGATATTTTTTTATGGATTTTTTTTGCATTAATTATGATTAAAATATCACTTATCTTGAGTACTGCATTTTTTAGCACCTTTTGAAATTTGTAACTGTAGAGTGCCTTGTTTGCCTGACTCTAATCATGGCTCTGGACCCAAGACAAATTTCCTCCCTTTTAAAGAAGGTGTCAATCCAGATCTTGTTGTGAAGTCTCATATTTTAAATGTGTGGGCTAATTATTCAAAAATTTTAAAAACATATTGTTGGCAACCAGAGCAGTAGGAGTTCTAACATAAAGCATCCTGGTAAGTCCATTGAACTAGCCATCAGAAGACTTGAATTCTAATCTTAGTTTTATCCTAACCACATGGCACTTTACCTTTCCTGAGCCTTATTTTTTCATTATTAAAAGTACACTTCTATGACCCAGTGTCAGACATGATAATTAGAATTTTATGAAATACTCAGTTCAGTTCAGTTCAATTCAGTCACTCAGTCATATCTGACTCTTTGCGACCCCATGGACTGCAGCACACCAGGCCTCCCTGTCCATCACCAACTCCTGGAGTCTACTCAAACTCATGTCCATATAGTCGGTGATGCCATCCAACCATCTCATCCTCTAGCACTTATTAAATACAATATTAGACGGAACCATATGAAATTACTAACAACTGGCCGTTTTGGGTCTACAAAAACATTAATTTCAGGTGGTTCCACCTACAGTTTTGTTTCACTGTTGAGTCTGAGAGTATGATGAATGAATCAGGCAGCGCTGTGCCAAGCCATAGTAGAGCCTGAGGAAAAAGGAAAAATGTGTTCCACTGGATTGTAGAGCAAGATCAGGGATTTGGCCAGAAACCTCTAATCAGAGGACAAGGGCATGATGGACAAGCAAGCATAATGACTTGCTTTTTTTCCTACTATAGCAACAGCTAATTTTATCTGAGCTCCTGTTCCTAGAGGTTCTCTCTTAGTCACTCATTCTCTCTACAGGCCTCCAAGTGGCTTATATCTGAGTCCATTTAAGGGTTTCTAACTTGGATCTGAGTGACTGACATGTATGAAGATCTTGAGCCTTCATTGTTTGCAGTATAACACAACTTCGAAATGAACAGCTCAAGTTCAAGGTGAAAAGAAATAAATGAGTCTTTACCAACACATGTACATTTATTTTTGTCCAGAACAGTTAACTGAGTAGCATTAACCAAGCATAAAATGTGGCTATGCACCAACCTCTTCCAATCTTAGTGTAACTACTCATGCATACCAGGTATAGGGTACTTACAATGAATATCTCATTATTTAAAAGTGGGCCTTCTAGAACTCCATGTTGTAGTCTTTTTTCCCCCCTCCCTATTCCCTTAGGCAATTACTTTTAAGCTACAGCTGATGTATGCAATCCAGATATGTATTGATTTCAAGCTGGTTTCCCTATTGTCCAGTTCAGTTCTTCAGTGGATAAGGAATATGAGCGTCTTACACCATTTGCGTCAGTGGAGTCCTTTGTGTTTAAACACGTTGTATATACGTTGATAAAATATGTAGAGTCTTCTCATATCATAAGGATATTAGTTTTCAATTCAATTCAAGAAACATAGTAGGTGTTCAGTACATATTTGTTGAATAAGTAAACATATATTGAATCCTTACTGTATGTTTGTAGCTGTGATATAAAAAAAAACCTCTCCTCCAACAGGAACGTATGGAAATATCAGAGTCTGTGGATGGCATTGGTAGGACAGCAGGAGTGGTGGTATGTTTTGCATTTTGTTGGTTTTTCAGAGTAGTTTTCCATCCTTTATCCTAGAATCTTAGTCTTAAGCCTCCTTATGGTCCTGTCACTGGTCATTCTAGCAATTCTGTGAGCTTCCCAGTGTCTCTTTAATGAACTACTTTTTCCAATTAATTGGCTAAAATTAGTTTCTGTTGATTGCAACTTAAAGATCTAATTCAAAGGAGAACCTCCAGTGCAAGGGAGAGACCTGTTTTTATAGATAGGAGTACACCTAAGGAGTAAACCAGGATAAAGAGTTTTGAAATAATTGGGGCAAAATGTTTTTCTGTGAGGCTTTTGAAAAGGAAATGAGGACACCTCTGTAGGGCATCTAATCTGGTAATAAAGTTCACGAATGCTATAGTCAATGGAAATGTTCAACTGATGGACAAGCTAACTTTTATTCACTTCAGTAGCATCATTATATGGAATTTTAAAATAATGATCCTGATTCATCAACAACTTTTAAATTATGTTCGTGTTTGCTATGATAGTAAAGCAAACTTTGACATGTTTAGAAATATTTCAGTGAGACATGGTTTAAGATTAAAAGTTTCCATGAATTTATTGTAATAGCAGATTATTTGAAAATTCATTTACTTGGTTTTATTCATTCATCAGCATTGCTGGATAAATCTGCTGCTGTTGTATTTGCAAGATATTTGGTTAATTTGTTTTGGCATAAATTCAATAGTAAATTTTTTCCAGTAGCCATGTATACAAGCTTTTCATAGTTGATCAATTTATCTAACAGAGGATAAATTGAGACGATGTCACTGAGACAATTTACTCTCTCTATAACATGTAAAGAGAAAAATAAACTAAGAAGCACATTAACAAGATTATGTATAAAAGTAACTATAACTTATTTAAATGTTGATTTCCTTGTAGTATTTTTCTATAGGTATAGTTTCAAAATGTTTGGTTTAAAGCACCCACTAAAATTTTTAATGTCCTAAGCAAATCTTTAGAGATGTCAAACTTCCAATATATTCTTATTCATAAATATTTAGCATAGAAAGAATATCAGATCTGGCAGCCTGCTTATCAAGAGAGTTGCAGAAAAAATTTGATGATTAGATGGAAGCTGTTGGACTAAATAAGTGACTTTTAGGATCCTTCAAATCTTGAAATTTTGTAAGCATCTAAATATTAGTGTTACCAAATTAGGACTCATAGTTCAATACATACATTTCACATTTGTGTACTTTCAATTCCATCTCAAAATTTAAAAACTGGGTACAATTTTAGTAATATAGTCATTCTTTATAGAAATTACCTTTATTAAAAGAATAGTTAATTGTGAGTTCCAGAAAATTATCTAGTCTATAAGCGCAGGCGGCTTATGTGCCTGTGCACTAAGCGTGGACGAGAGGAGCTACCCCACGTCCGAGGGCGGCAGCCAAGAGGAGTTACCCCACGTCCGAGGTCAGGGGGCAGTGGCCGAGGGTACCAGACTGCCACGGCACAGGAACGGCGGAGAGGAGCTACCCCGTGTCCGAGGTCAGGGGGGGCGGCCGAGAAGAGTTACCCCGCGTCCGAGGCCAGGGGCGGCGGCCGGGAGGACCAACCCCACGTCCAAGGAGCCGTGGCTGTGCGGGCAGGAGGGCCTAGAGTAGCTATCCCATGTTGAAGGTCAGGAAGGGCAGCGGTGAGGAGATACCCCTCGTCCAAGGTAAGGAGCAATGGCTGCACTTTGCTGGAGCAGCCGTGAAGAGATACCCCATGCCCAAGGTAAGAGAAACCCAAGTAAGACGGTAGGTGTTGCAAGAGGGCATCAGAGGGCAAACACAATGAAACCATACTCACAGAAAACTAGTCAATCTAATCACACTAGGACCACAGCCTTGTCTAACTCAATGAAACTAAGCCATGCCCGTGGGGCAACCCAAGACGGGCGGGTCATGGTGGAGAGATTTGACAGAATGTGGTCCACTGGAGAAGGGAATGGCAAACCACTTCAGTATTCTTGCCTTGAGAACCCCATGAACAGTATGAAAAGGCAAAATGATAGGATACTGAAAGAGAAACTCCCCAGGTCAGTAGGTGCCCAATATGCCCAGATAATCACAATGGTGTGATCACTGACCTAGAGCCAGACATCCTGGAATGTGAAGTCAAGTGGACCTTAGAAAGCATCACTATGAACAAAGCTAGTGGAGGTGATGGAATTCCAGTTGAGCTATTCCAAATCCTGAAAGATGATGCTGTGAAAGTGCTGCACTCAATATGCCAGCAAATTTGGAAAACTCAGCAGTGGCCACAGGACTGGAAAAGGTCAGTTTTCATTCCAATCCCAAAGAAATGCAATGCCAAAGAATGCTCAAACTACCGCACAATTGCACTCATCTCACATGCTAGTAAGGTAATGCTTAAAATTCTCCAAGCCAGGCTTCAGCAATACGTGAACTGTGAACTTCCTGATGTTCAAGCCGGTTTTAGAAAAGGCAGAGGAACCAGAGATCAAATTGCCAACATCCGCTGGATCATTGAAAAAGCAAGAGAGTTCCAGAAAAACATCTAGTTCTGCTTTATTGACTATACCGAAGCCTTCGACTCTATGGATCACAATAAACTGTGGAAAATTCTGAAAGAGATGGGAATACCAGACCACCTGATCTGCCTCTTGAGAAATCTGTATGCAGGCCAGGAAGCAACAGTTAGAGCTGGACATTGAAAAACAGACTGGTTCCAAATAGGAAAAGGAGTACATCAAGGCTGTATATTGTCACCCTGTTTATTTAACTTCTATGCAGAGTACATCATGAGAAACGCTGGGCTGGAGGAAGCACAAGCTGGAATCAAGATTGCCAGGAGAAATATCAATAACCTCAGATATGCAGATGACACCACCCTTATGGCAGAAAGTGAAGAAGAACTAAAGCGCCTCTTGATGAAAGTGAAAGAGGAGAGTAAAAAGTTGGCTTAAAGTTCAACATTCAGAAAACTAAGATCATGGCATCTGGTCCCATCAGTTCATGGCAAGTAGATGGGGAAACACTGACTGACTGTATTTGTCTGGGCTCCAAAATCACTGCAGATGGTGATTGCAGCCATGAAATTAAAAGATGCTTACTCCTTGGAAGGAAAGTTATGACCAACCTAGATAGCATATTGAAAAGCAGAGACATTACTCTGCCAACAAAGGTTTGTCTAGTCAAGGTTATGGTTTTCCAGTGGTCATGTTTGGATGTGAGAGTTGGACTATAAAGAAAGCTGAGTGCAGAAGAATTGATGCTTTTGAACTGTGGTGTTGGAGAAGACTCTTGAGAGTCCCTTGGACTGCAAGGAGATCCAACCAGTCCATCCTAAAGGAGATCAGTCCTGGGTATTCATTGGAAGGACTGATGTCAAAGCTGAAACTCCAATACTTTGGTCACCTCATGTGAAGAGCTGACTCATCTGCAAAGACCCTGATGCTGGGAAAGATTGAGGGCAGGAGGAGAAGGGGACGACAGAGGATGAGATGGTTGGATGGCATCACTGACTCAATGGACATGGGTTTGGGTGGCCTCCAGGAGTTGGTGATGGACAGGGAGGCCTGGCGTGCTGCGATTCATGGGGTCGCAAAGAGTCAGACACAACTGAGCGACTGAACTGAACTGAACCGAGGACTTCCTACTGTCTGGGACTTTCCTGTCAGTCCAGTGGTTAAGACAGCCTTCCAATGAAGAGGGTACGGGTTAGATCCGTGGTCAGGGAGCTATGTTCCCCCATGCTGCCAAAACACTGAGACATGAAACGGAAGCAATATTGTAACAAATTCAGCAAAGAGTTTCAAAATGGTCATTAAAAAATCTTAAAAAAAGAACATGCTAGTTTCTTCACAGTACTTATTCCAATCTGTAGTTATTTTGTCTATTTGCTTATTCATTTCTTGTCTATTTCCATCTTGTTTTTCTCTTGTAGCTCTAGTGCCCAGAACAATAAGCACTTCATACATTTATGCTGGGTGAATGAATGAATAAATAAGCACTTATCATATATGTGTGTGTCTTTTTAAGTCCAGCAATAGATTTGAAAAACAAAAAATCCTAACTTTATCTAGTTAAAAAACTTCTCTCAGCTGGAATGGCCATTCAAAACTACCAGTTGTTTCATCATGTTACTATTTTTCAGAATGTCTCTAAAATTCTTTTGGAATTGGCTTTAGAGCCAGTGACATTTTCTTTGCACTATATCAATTCTTCTATGAGTTGCATAAAATGAAAATTCTGAATCTGTACTATGACACATGTAAATATCTGATGAAATGACACAGCAGTGGATTTGGCAGTGACAGTTTTCATTTTTTAAGTTTACAGAGAGCCACCCTTAAGCATGTTAATGAAGAAAGCAGTTGTGTTTCTTTTTCATAACATGTTTGAAAAACTCAGTGTATGCTTCTGGAGTTAATGTACTTGAGTATGTGAAAAACAGAAAACCTATAGATTGCTCTTATTCGATTCACATCATAGATTGCTTTTCAGTTAGCATATAGATATGCAGGAAGAAATCCCAGGTAGAATTTTAAGTGGGACCTTTGATGCTATCCTGGCTCTAATATCTACAGCTCTAAGACCTTGGTAGGTTATCTGATCCTTTCAAGCTTCCGCTTCTCTCCTGTAAAATCACTCACTTTAGATGAGAGAATATAACTGCAAGAGCTCACCCCAGCACCAGGTACAGCTGTCAATAAACGGCAGCTATGTTTTTAGTATAACCCTTTAGCTGCCCTCCTACTACAATCGCCACCCCCACCCCTGCCCTCCCGCCCCATCTTACCCTTAAGGAAACTGAGAGACGAAATTTGCCAAAAATATAGACAGTTGTTCAAAACCTGAAACTTAAAACTGGGTCTCCTGGCTCACAGTGTGTTGTTGTTTAGTTGCTAAGTTGTGTCTGATTCTTTGCGACCCCATGGACTGCAGCCTGCCAGGCTCCTCTGTCCATGGAATTTCCCAGGCAAGAATACTGGAGTGGGTTGCCAATTCCTTCTCCAAGAGATTTTCTCAACCCATGGATCAAACCCACATCTCCTACATTGGCATGTGGATTATGTACCACTGAGCTACCATGGAAGCCTGGCTCACAATCTACTTCTTTCCATTTTAACCTGCAGAACAAACCTCAGCTTCCAAAGCCTTACAACTGGGAAGAGCAATCTCATTTCTTGGCTGTGAGACAGTCAGAAAAGAATGTGACATGTGTACTTTCCTAATGAAAAGTAAACAGGAGTGTTTTTAGTTCTTTGGCTGCAAATCAGAATCCTTTTGTTCAAATTGATTTCATTTTGTTATTGCTTCAGGATAAAATAGATTCCATTGCCATTCTCTATCACTGTTTCCCCATTTTCCTTGCTCTGAGGGTATCCTACCTCTTAGAATTAGATTGGGGGACTTTAATTGCTAGAGTAGCAATAGCATTTTAATTTGAAAACTTACCATAAGGTTAGAATATAAAGTCTTTGTGACCAATTACATATTGTATGTGTATGACCCTTTTCATGATTTTAATTCACCTGGTCTTCAGGAAAACTCATATTGATAAATAATAGGTTGAAAAACAGTTTGATGGAAATTTGAATTTTTAGGGTTTAAATACATCTTATTATATGTTTTAAATTTTTACTTATTTATTTTTGGCTGTGCTGGATCTTCATTCTATACGGGCGCTCTCTAGTTGGGGTGAGCTGGGCTGCTCTGTGTTGTGGTGCATGGGCTTCTCATTACAGTGGCTTCTCCTGTTGCCGAGAGCACAGGCTCTGTGGTGCACAGACTTCAGTAGTTGTTGCACATGGGCTTAGTTGCTCCATAGCACGTGGAATCTTCCTGGATGGGGGATCAAATCCATGTCCCCTGAATTGGCAGGTGGATTCTTACCCACTGCACCACCAAGGAAGTACTGTTGGATGCTTTATTTTTTTTTAACAGTTATTGATTATATCATTTTTTTAATATTATGATTTTTTATTGAGGTAACATAGATTTATAACATTATATATTTCATGTGTACATTATATTTCTACTTCTATATACCTAAAGAATGCTTGCCACCTAAAATTTAGTTTCCATCTGTCATCATACCAGTGATATCATTTGTTAATAGAATCTGACCTAAGGGAAACAAGTCCACAAAACAAAAAGTTTTGAATTTTGGTCCTTTCTTTATAATTAGTGTTTTTATATGCTGGGCCGAGGTTATTCCACTTATGCTTTCAACATTGATTAATTAATGGGGGATGGAAATCCATCTCAGTTCCTTGCCACCTCGCCAAGTCTTCAGGGAATGGGGCACATTTCAGCTTTATACCAATGCTCCATCTTTCATCAAGTCACATGCCCAAGTGGCTGCATCCATCCTTAAGGGACACCTTGTCTAATTTGTCCAAAGACCCTTTATAAGCTAGAATGGTTCTGACATAGGCATTATAGCCATAATAAAAAAATGGCACTTTAACACAATCCAAAATTACCTTACAATTAATGCACTTCATTTATGCATCTATTCATTCAATACACATAATAAAAAATAATGCCACTGCTCATTTAATAGATAAGAAATTTTCAGAGAGAGTTTCAACAATGGTAAAGGAAATTTAACTCCTTGTTATATGCTGGCTTTAAACTCAACATTCATAAAATTAAGATTGTGGCATCCAGTCCCATTACTTCATGGCAAATAGATGGGGAAACAGTGACAAACTTTTATTTGGGGGCTCCAAAATCACTGCAAATGGTGACTACAGCCATGAAGTTAAAAGACACTTGCTCCTTGGAAGGAAAGCTATGACCAACCTAGACAGTATATTGAAAAACAGAGACATTACTTTGCCAACAGAGGTCCATCTAGTCAAAGCTATGGTTTTTCTAGTAGTCATATATGGATGTGAGAGTTGGACTGTAAAGAAAGCTGAGATCTGAAGAACAGATGCTTTTGAACTGTGGTGTTGGAGAAGACTCTTGAGACTCTCTTGGACTGCAAGGAGATCCAACCAGTCAATTGTAAAAGAAATCAGTCTTGAATATTCATTGAAAGGACTGATGCTGAAGCTGAAACTCCAATACTCTGGCCATCTGATGCAAAGAACTGACTTATTGGAAAAGACCCTTCTGCTGGGAAAGACTGAAGGCAGGAGAAGAAGGGGACGATGGAGAATAAGATGATTGGATGGCATCATCAACTCGATGGACTTGAGTCTGAGCAAGCTCCGGAAGTTGGTGATGGACAGGGAAGCCTGGTGTTCTGCAGTCAAAGGAGTCGCAAGGAATCAGACATGACTGAGTGACAGAACTGGAATGAGCTGACGTGATTGCGTGTATATTAATGTGATTACCCATTAATTTATACCACTACATATTTAACATAGATTGTTGAAACCTTGCCTAGTGTTTTCTAAATAGGCTCTAAGAAAAAGCTAATATTTTCCACAACCATATCATTAGGCCCTGGCCCCAGTTTTCTTTTCCCCTTTGAAGCAAACCCCTGCTGAGTGTTTTCCTTTCTAGCAGTTGTTAGGTTCTGGACATTTTGGGTGGCTGTCTGAGCTCATTAGGCCTCCACACCCGGCTCAGGCAACACTGGCCAACAGGTTTATTTTAATAAAAACAATGTTATTGAATGGGCTCTGTTGCATTATTTTCTTGAGTCTTTTACTTCCATGTGAGTTCTTTTAGTTTATGCTCACAAAGAAAGCATTTCAGAACTTTTCTGTGAGCAACCAAATCCTTTCAAGATCACAGCTCTGACTTTCACATTTCCCCTTTTTGAAGTCATAGCAGTTGGTGCTTTGTGTATTCATCATGTCAGTCCAGCTGTCACTTCATAGACTAATTAATTAATCTATCTAGAGAAAACATTCCAGGCAATTCAAACTTCCTTTTTCTTCCTTTTACTTAAAGGTATTTTTTTTGGGGGGGTGGGAATACTGCTGAGAAAGACTCCCCATCCCAGTGAGACTAGGGTGATACTGACATGGGTGATACTTGGCATGAAAGTCTTTACACTCTTTTAACTGGTAGTGCTTGATAGGATTACCGATGGAGGTTGTTGAAGTAATTTTGCTTCACGATACTTATTTTCCCTTCCCCTGATAATTGTATCCCCATTTTTCTTGCAGCCCACGAGGTAGTATTGTTTCAATGTCCATATCAAATTAAGCTTGTACATGGGCTGAGCCAGACGTATGTAACATTTCCTAATTATAATAATTTGTTCAGAAAAGGTTGTGAGATCAGACTGGAGAAAATGAGACACATGAATTCTTGATTAGGTGGAAATACTGGGACAAGAATTTTCACTCTTTGCTACTGGACATGAATGAGGAAAGATGTAGCCCTGGGATTCCATGGAGCTGACCTGGGACCACTGTGGGAGAGCCTTTATGAGATTGGTGTCTGTGCAGAGATACAAAGAAAGAGGAGCTAGGTTTGGATGGCTTTTTTGATCCATTGGATCCAGTTGTACCTAAAATCAAATTTACCACTGGATTTTTCAGTTGTATGAGGAATTCTTGTTTTGCTTCATCCAGAGCAAGCAAGTGTATAGCACTGTGGATATGCAGAGGTATGTGAGTTAAGGAAGTATTTTCTGAGATTGCATCGCTGAGATAGTTTGGGACCCCTTCTGGTTCCCCAATATCTCAGGACTCTGCCTCTTTAAGGATACTTTGAAAGTTTCAACGGGTACTCTTGAGCTAACCTGCATTTCACTTTATCCTCTCTCAAGCTCTCTTGCATCTGTAAAAAATGTAGATAGAACCACAGGACAATCATTTCTTCATATTCCTCCTTACAAACGGAACTCAGAATCTACACAGTTGGAATCATTATTAGTGTACGAAGTGACTTGTAGAAAGGATAGGAAACCTGGTATAAAGTTATTTTACTTATTGTAAAATTAGCAAATTTCAGTCTGAAGTTCTGGGGGGTTACCTAAAGAACTAGGATAAGGAATATGCTCAGTGTCACATTTGCAGATTACCAGATAGTTTTATTTTCTTACACTTGGGTTCAGCTTCTGAACATTGAGATGTCAAAGAAGAAATTCAGAAGAGATAAAAATGGTTCGATATTTCTGAGAAATAAAATTGCCTGCAAATGGTTTTGATAATATTTGAACATAAATTTGGAAAACTGAAATTTTTTTAGTTGGATATATTCATAATATTTAAAACATGGTTATCTGGGTATATTCAGTATGTGAAAATTTGCCTTCCTTTATATTTAAGATGTTGTTATTGTTGTTCAGTCACTCAGTCGTCTCCGACTTTTTGCGACCCCATGGACTGCAGCTCACCAGGGTTCCCTGTCCGTCGCTATCTGCTGGAGTTTGCTCAAACCCATTGGTGATGCCATTCAAACATCTCATCCTCTGTCATTGTCCCCTTCTCCTCCTGCCTTCAATCTTTCCCAGCATCAGAGTCTTTTCCAATGAGTTGGCTCTTTGCGTCAGATGGTGAAAGTATTGGAGTTTAAACTTCAGCATCAGTCCTTCCAATGAATTCAGGGTTGATTTCTTTTAGGATTGATTGGTTTAATCTCCTTGCTGTCCAAGGGACTCTTAAGAGTCTTCCCCAACACCACAGTTTGAAAGCGTCGATTCTTCGGTGCTCAACCTTATTTATGGTCCAACTCTCACATCCGTACATGACTACTGAAAAAATTAGAGCTTTGACTATACAGACCTTTGCTGGCACAGTGAATACTCTGCTTTTTAATACATTATCTAGATATTGTATTGTCTTGTCTTCCAAAGAACAAGTGTCTTTTAATTTCATGGCTGCAGTCACCGTATGCAGTGATTTTGGAGCCAAAGACAATAGCCTGTCACTGTTTACATTGTTTCCGCATCTATTTGGCATGAAGCGATGAGAACAGATGTCACAATCTTAGTTTTCTGAATGTTGAGTTAGGCTAGCTTTTCCACTTTCCTCTTTCACCTTTATCGGAAGGCTTTTTAGTTCTTTTTTGCTTTCTGCCATTCAGTTCAGTTCAGTTCAGTTGCTCAGTCATGTCTGACTCTTTGCAACCCCATAAATGGCAGCACGCCAGGCCTCCCTGTCCATCACCAACTCCCGGAGTTCACTCAGACTCACGTCCATCGAGTCAGTGATGCCATTCAGCCATCTCATCCTCTGTCGTCCCCTTCTCCTCTTGCCCCCAATCCCTCCCAGCATCAGAGTCTTTTCCAATGAGACAACTCTTCGCATGAGGTGGCCAAAGTACTGGAGTTTCAGCTTCAGCATCAGTCCTTCCAAAGAACACCCAGGACTGATCTCCTTTAGAATGGACTGGTTGGATCTCCTTGCACTCCAAGGGACTCTCAAGAGTCTTCTCCAACACCACACTTCAAAAGCATCAATTCTTCGGCACTCAGCTTTCTTCATAGTCCAACTCTCACATCCATACATGACCACAGGAAAAACCATAGCCTTGACTAGCCGGACCTTTGTTGGCAAAGTAATGTCTCTGCTTTTCAATATGCTATCTAGGTTGGTCCTAACTTTCCTTCCAAGGAGTAAACATCTTTTAATTTCATGGCTGCAATCACCATCTGTAGTGATTTTGGAGCCCAAAAAAATAGAGTCTGACACGGTTTCCACTGTTTCCCCATCTATTTCCCATGAAGCAATGGGACCAGATGCCATGATCTTCGTTTTCTGAATGTTGAGCTTTAAGCCAACTTTTTCACTCTCCTCTTTCACTTTCATCAAGAGGCTTTTGAGTTCCTCTTCACTTTCTGCCATAAGGGTGGTGTCATCTGCATATCTGAGGTTACTGATATTTCTCCTGGCAATCTTGATTCCAGCTTGTGCTTCCTCCAGCCCAGCGTTTCTCATGATGTACTCTGCATAGAAGTTAAATAAGCAGGGCGACTATATACAGCCTTGACATACTCCTTTTCCTATCTGGAACCCGTCTGTTTTTCCATGTCCAGTTCTAACTGTTGCTTCCTGACCTGCATATGGGTTTCTCAAGAGGCAGGTCAGGTGCTCTGGTATTCCCATCTCTTTAAGAATTTTCCACAGTTTATTGTGATCCACACAGTCAAAGGCTTTGGCATAGTCAATAAAGCAGAAGTAGATGTTTTTCTGGAACTCTCTTGTCTTTTCAGTTATCCAGCGGATGTTGGCAATTTGATCTCTGGTTCCTCTGCCTTTTCTAAAACCAGCTTGAACATCTGGAAGTTCATGGTTCACGTATTGCTGAAGCCTGGCTTGGAGAATTTTGAGCATTACTTTACTAGCGTGTGAGATGAGTGCATTTGTGTGGTAGTTTGAGCATTCTTTGGCATTAGGTTGATGTCATCTGCATATCTGAGGTTATTGATATTTCTCCTGGCAATCTTGATTATAGCTTGAGCTTCATCCAGCCTGGCATTTTGCATTTAAGTTATGTGACCACATAAATATAGGCAACTGATCTTAACAAAGGAGCAAAGGCTAAATACAGTGGAACAAAAATAGTCTTTTCAATACATTGATCTTAAACAACTGGACAGCTACATGCAAAAAAGTGAATATGGTCGCAGACCTTATGTCCTTCACAAAAATTCACCCAAAATAAATCATAGACCTAAATGTAAGAAGCAAAGGTATAAAACTCCTAGAAAATAACATAGGAAGAACTCTAGATGACCTTAGATTTGTTGATGGCTTTTTAGAATTGATAAGGTAAACTTTATTAAAATCAAAAACCTCTGCTCTGTGGAGGACACTGTCAAGAATGAGAAGACAGTTCACACACTTGGAGAAAATATTTGCAAATGACACATCTTCTAAAGGACTATTATCCAAAATATACAAAGAACTCTTAAAGCTCAGCAATAAGAAAACAACCCAATTAACAAATGATCCAAAGATTGTAACATACTCCTCAGCAAAGATACACAGAGAGCAAAAAAGCATATGAAAACATGCTCCACATCGTATGTCATCAGGAAAGTACAAACTGAAACACCAATGAGATTCCACTACGCAGGTATCAGAATGGCCAAAATCCAGAACGCTGGCAACACCAAATGCTGGCATGGAAGGGGAGCAGCAGAAACTCTTATTCATTGCTGGTGGGAAAGCAAATGGTACTGCCACTTTGGAAGACAGTTTGCCAGTATCTCACAAAACTAGATACACTTCAGGACATGCCCTCAGTATTTACCCAAGGTAGTTGAAAACTGCACAAAAACCCATACATGGCTATTTATAGCAGCTTTATTCATAATTGGCAAAACTTGGAAGCAAACAAGATACTCTTCAGTAGGTGAATGGATAAATAAACTGTGGTGCATCCAGACAATGGAATATTATGTAATGCTAAAAAACATGAGCTATGAAGTCATGAAAAGACATGGAGGAAACTTAAATGTGTATTACTAAGTGAAAAAAAGTCAATCTGAAAAGGCTACATACTGTATGGTTCGAACTCGGTGACACTCTGAAAAAAAGGCAAAACTTTGAGGACAGTAAGTACATCAGTAGTTGCCAGGGTTTATAGGGGAGGAAGGGATGAATATGCTGAGTAGAGAGGGTTTTTAGTGCAGTGAAAATACTCTGTATCTTACTATAATGATGGGTACATGTTATACTTCACTCCAAATCCATGGAATGCACAACACCAAGAGTGAGCCCTAAGGTAAGATGTGGACTTGGGGTGATAATGATGTGTAAATGTAGATTCACTAATTGTAACAAGCGTACCACTCTGGTGGAAGATGTTAACTGGTGCAGGCCCGTTACATTGACTATGCATATTTGGGACAGAAAGAACATAGGAAACCTCTGTACTTTCTGCTCAATATAGATGTGAACATAAAACTGCTCTAAAAAAATTCTCATAAACAAAACAAGGAATGTGCATTTCTCTATATGTGTATTTCACTAAAACATTTTTAACAGTCCTGGTTTTTACAATGTCTGAATGTTTTTATAAAGTCTGAACTGAATAAAATTATCTGAATCTCTATTGATTTAACTAGAATAATTTAAAATGTAGATACTATATATATGATCCCTCTCCAAGTAAATTATATGGCCCAACTCAAAATCTGTCTTTATTTTTGAGTTGTATAAAAATTCTGCATTTATTTAATTCGGAGACAATTGCTAGGGAAATTCAATTGTCATAGTTATCAAGATACCTGTTATTAGTCAGGGATCATCTAAAATAAAGCTTACAATTTCCCCACTTCTTCAAAATATTCATTTTCTTTTATTTCAACTTGTGATTGTTTTCATTACTACATTCTCCCCCCCCCCCCCCCCCCCCCCCGTTTGTTTGTTTAAACATCTTTTAGGAAAATCTCAGCACGCCTTTTCAGGTTTTTAACTGTAACTCTTCTGTGCTGCACCAAACACTCTAGTAAGATTTGATTTGGCCCAGTCATTTTTGCTAAATGATTTTGAGCAGATTAATTTATTTATTCAAGATGCTGATTCCAACTTAATTCTCTGGGTGTGGCCCGGACATTACACATAAAGCACTTTAAGAAGTCAAGCTCTGAACAAACTACAACATTGCTTTATTGCAGTTGTTCTTCTGTTGTTTTATTTAAGCACCCAAATATTGCTAGTCTTAGAAAAGCTCTTTTTCATTTTTTTAACCTTATGGATATTATTAACTGAAGTTTCAGATTTGGTTTTTAGAACACATTTATTGCTGTTTTATATCTGTCTGTTTGTCTGTCTAATCTATTATATCATCTATCTTTCGTTCATATATGGACTAGAAAATAGCAACCCTTTCCAGTATTCTTGCCTGGGAAATCCCATGGACAGAGAGCCTGGCTGGCTATAGTCCATGGGGTCATAAGAGTCAGACACAACTTAGTGACTAAACTACCACCACTATCATCATTATACTTTAATTCTAGTTGTATTTGTCAGACTGATCTATCAACTGAGACTCTTATGAAAAGTTGAGAGTTCTTAGATATTTTTCTTCTTGAAACTTTATGATGAATATTGATTCTGAGTTGAGTTGTTTGCTGGTTGTGATGAAGGGTATTTACTCTGTGTGCCTTTGCCAGTTTCTTTTCTTTTTTTTTTTTTTTTTAATTTTATTTTATTTTTAAACTTTACATAATTGTATTAGTTTTGCCAAATGTCAAAATGAATCCGCCACAGGTATACATGTGTTCCCCATCCTGAACCCTCCTCCCTCCTCCCTCCCCATATCATCCCTCTGGGTCGTCCCAGTGCACCAGCCCCAAGCATCCAGTATCGTGCATCGAACCTGGACTGGCAACTCATTTCATACATGATATTTTACATGTTTCAATGCCATTCTCCCAAATCTTCCCACCCTCTCCCTCTCCCACAGAGTCCATAAGACTGTTCTATACATCAGTGTCTCTTTTGCTGTCTCGTACACAGGGTTATTGTTACCATCTTTCTAAATTCCATATATATGCGTTAGTATACTGTATTGGTGTTTTTCTTTCTGGCTTACTTCACTCTGTATAATAGGCTCCAGTTTCATCCACCTTGTTAGAACTGATTCAAATGTATTCTTTTTAATGGCTGAGAAATACTCCATTGTGTATATGTACCACAGCTTTCTTATCCATTCATCTGCTGATGGACATCTAGGTTGCTTCCATGTCCTGGCTATTATAAACAGTGCTGTGATGAACATTGGGGTACACGTGTCTCTTTCCCTTCTGGTTTTCTCAGTGTGTATGCCCAGCAGTGGGATTGCTGGATCATAAGGCAGTTCTATTTCCAGTTTTTTAAGGAATCTCCACACTGTTCTCCACAGTGGCTGTACTAGTTTGCATTCCCACCAACAGTGTAAGAGGGTTCCCTTTTCTCCACACCCTCTCCAGCATTTATTACTTGTAGACTTTTGGATCGCAGCCATTCTGACTGGTGTGAAATGGTACCTCATTGTGGTTTTGATTTGCATTTCTCTGATAATGAGTGATGTTGAGCATCTTTTCATGTGTTTGTGAGCCATCTGTATGTCTTCTTTGGAGAAATGTCTATTTAGTTCTTTGGCCCATTTTTTGATTGGGTCATTTATTTTTCTGGAGTTGAGCTGTAGGAGTTGCTTGTATATTCTCGAGATTAGTTGTTTGTCAGTTGCTTCATTTGCTATTATCTTCTCCCATTCTGAAGGCTGTCTTTTCACCTTGCTAATAGTTTCCTTTGTTGTGCAGAAGCTTTTAAGGTTAATTAGGTCCCATTTGTTTATTTTTGCTTTTATTTCCAATATTCTGGGAGGTGGGTCATAGAGGATCCTGCTGTGATGTATGTCAGAGAGTGTTTTGCCTATGTTTTCCTCTAGGAGTTTTATAGTTTCTGGTCTTATGTTTAGATCTTTAATCCATTTTGAGTTTATTTTTGTGTATGGTGTTAGAAAGTGTTCTAGTTTCATTCTTTTACAAGTGGTTGACCAGTTTTCCCAGCACCACTTGTTAAAGAGATTGTCTTTAATCCATTGTATATTCTTGCCTCCTTTGTCAAAGATAAGGTGTCCATAGGTGTGTGGATTTATCTCTGGGCTTTCTATTTTGTTCCATTGATCTATATTTCTGTCTTTGTGCCAGTACCATACTGTCTTGATAACTGTGGCTTTGTCGTAGAGCCTGAAGTCAGGCAGGTTGATTCCTCCAGTTCCATTCTTCTTTCTCAAGATTGCTTTGGCTATTCGAGGTTTTTTGTATTTCCATACAAATTGTGAAATTATTTGTTCTAGCTCTGTGAAGAATGCTGTTGGTAGCTTGATAGGGATTGCATTGAATCTATAGATTGCTTTGGGTAGTATACTCATTTTCACTATATTGATTCTTCCAATCCATGAACATGGTATATTTCTCCATCTGTTAGTGTCCTCTTTGATTTCTTTCACCAGTGTTTTATAGTTTTCTATATATAGGTCTTTAGTTTCTTTAGGTAGATATATTCCTAAGTATTTTATTCTTTCCATTGCAATGGTGAATGGAATTGTTTCCTTAATTTCTCTTTCTGTTTTCTCATTATTAGTGTATAGGAATGCAAGTGATTTCTGTGTGTTGATTTTATATCCTGCAACTTTACTATAGTCATTGATTAGTTCTAGTAATTTTCTGGTGGAGTCTTTAGGGTTTTCTATGTAGAGGATCATGTCATCTGCAAACAGTGAGAGCTTTACTTCTTCTTTTCCAATTTGGATTCCTTTTATTTCTTTTTCTGCTCTGATTGCTGTGGCCAAAACTTCCAAAACTATGTTGAATAGTAATGGTGAAAGTGGGCACCCTTGTCTTGTTCCTGACTTTAGAGGAAATGCTTTCAATTTTTCACCATTGAGGATAATGTTTGCTGTGGGTTTGTCATGTATAGCTTTTATTATGTTGAGGTATGTTCCTTCTATTCCTGCTTTCTGGAGAGTTTTTATCATAAATGGATGTTGAATTTTGTCATAGGCTTTCTCTGCATCTATTGAGATAATCATATGGTTTTTATTTTTCAATTTGTTAATGTGGTGTATTACCTATCCTGCTCAAACTCTTCCAGAAAATTGCAGAGGATGGTAAACTTCCAAACGCATTCTATGAGGCCACCATCACCCTAATACCAAAACCTGACAAAGATCCCACAAAAAAAGAAAACTACAGGCCAATATCACTGATGAACACAGATGCAAAAATCTTTTTTTATATTTAAAAAATAAATTATTTAATATTCAGAATTTTGCATTTTACATTTAAATATGCTAACATCATGTTATAGAGTTCCTAAATTACAGTTATTCAGATAAGCTAAGGGCCACATGTCAATAATTTTCAGTGATTAAGAAAGCTGATGGGCTGCAAGAATGCCAGTTTAATCCTGTAACCAGCTATTATGTTTTTGAACTAAGATGAGTGAATGGGTAGCCAAGTCAGGAACACTTTCTCAGCATAATCTACATGGGTGACACAGATTGGAAATCTGGATATCTTTATTTTTCCCTCCTTTTAAATGGTCTGCTCCTTTTTTAGACAGCTACAGGTTCAAAGGAAAATCTGATAGTCCCAAGGCATTAGGATGAAAGAATTTAAGCCTTCAAATTTGGGGCTTAATTCTATTAAAGAAAATATAAGTGAAAATGAAAGGCTGAAGAATTTTTTTTATATAGATAAAAATATAACAAATCAGTGTTTTTCTAAGTTTACAAGAATCTTTTTTTTTAAGTTTTTTTTTCACTTTTTAAAAAATATAAATTTATTTATTTTAATTGGAAGCTAATTACTTTACAATATTGTATTGGTTTTGCCATACATTGACATGAATCCGCCACGGGTGTACATGTGTTCCTCATCCTGAACCCCGCTCCTACCTCCCTCCCCATCCTATCCCTCTGGGTCATCCCAGTGCACCAGCCCCGAGCACCCTGTATCATGCATCGAACCTGGACTGGCGATTCGTTTCACATGTGATAATGTACATGTTTAAATGCCATTCTCCCAAATCATCCCACTCTCGCCCTCTCCCACAGTTTCTTTTGTTGGTGGCTCTCTGTTTGCAGTTGTAACTCTGCTGTGGTTGTGATCTGGCACTTTCCAATGATAAACCATGGGTTGGAATACAAAAAAATCTAAAGCTATTGCATAAGAGTCTGCGTATCAGCACCTTAAAACTTATTCCTTTCTGTTCTTTTGCTTCTGTTTTTTTTCCCTAAATCTTAAATTTACAGTAGTATATGTTATTAATTTTCCCAGTTACTACAGTGAATGGTATTTACCAGTGTCTCTATTTTACCTGAAAGTGAAAGTGAAGTCACTCAGTCGTGTCCAACTCTTTGCGACCCCATGGACTGTAGCCCACCAGGCTCCTCCGTCCATGCGATTCTCTTTGAAAAATTATCTCAGATTGAAATAACTGATATAAAGAATCGGTTACTTGTTTGAACACTTTGTAGACACTCAACAAACTTTTTTTTTAAATCTCTTTCCTTAATTTTTTTGCTAGTTTGACCTAATGTTTAGAGAACTTTGTAGAAAACTTATCCCTTGGTGGAAGACAGCCAAGGTGACAAAAGCTGGAAATATGAGCAGAGAACTTGAGCATTCACTGGGTTCCAAATGTGTCAGTCATCGCTATTATGCAAAACAGCATAGAACTTAGCATTCCTCTGATCACTTACAGAACCTTGTCCACAGGGGCTGCAAACTTTTGAAGTGGGTAATAGCATAGATCTGTCATGGATAATTGAAGGGAGCTGATTGATATTAACAGATTATGTGGATGACAGCCCTACAAATCAGGACCAATGGCCCACATAATATTTGGATCAGATAATTGCCAAATGCAATGAATACTTTTCAGTCATTATTCGACCTTTGGATGCAGCAGCAACATCAAGTCAAATAAATTGTTAGGCTCCAGTGCAGAGTTGATAATCTGGCCTCTACTCCTCTCTCCATCGGAGAAGACAATGGCACCCTACTCCAGTACTCTTGCCTGGAAAATCCCATGGACGGAGGAGCCTGGTGGGCTGCAGTCCATGGGGTTGCAAAGAGTCGGACACGACTGAGCGTCTTCACTTTCACTTTTCACTTTCATGCATTGGGGAAGGAAATGGAAACCCACTCCAGTGTTCTTTCCTGGAGAATCCCAGGGATGGGGGAGCCTGGTGGGCTGCCGTCTATGGGGTCGCACAGAGTCGGACATGACTGAAGCGACTTAGCAGCAGCACTTCTCCTTCCATAATGCTGCTTCAAGCCATCCCTTTTTCTGTAAAACTTCCTATTCCATTGAGTCTCATATCATTGAATTTCAGCACTCATTACATTCACTATATTTTGCTGATATTAGGCTGGTCTCTTAGCTACTCAATCTTATTCATTAAAGTTCTCATTAAGTTTATTCATTAAAGTTCTCTTAAATTCTTTATTTTGAAAGAATTCTTATTTACAAAAGAGTTGTACAGAAGTATACAGAATTCTTATAGACCAGCTTCAACCAGCTTAAGGTTCCTTCAACCAACAGCTATAGATTCCTTCAACCAGCTTCCTCTGATGTTAACCTCTTATCTGACCATGGCACACTTGTCAAAACTAAGAAATATGCATTGGCACAACACTGTTAATTAAACAACAGACTTTTTGGGTTTCACCAGTTTTTCCACAGATGTTATTTTTCCCAAGATCCAATCCACTACTACTTTGCATTTAGTTGTCATGTCCCCTTACTCTCCTCCAACCCTTCTCTGTAACCTTCCCATCACATCATGTTTGGGATGCATTGTGTCATCACGACTTAGTGCTGGTGATGTAAACTTTGATCATGTGGCTTAGGTGACGCATGCCACATTTCTCCCCTGCAAAGTTACTATTTTTTTTTCTTTTTCATACCCTGTTGTATAGAAGTGAGTCACAATGTCTATCTAGTTCACACTTCAGGGGAAGAGAATTGAGCTGCACTTTCTGGAGAAAGGAATATTGAAAAATACTGAAAAAATCTTTTGTACATACATTAAAGCCACCATAATAATTAATGAATATACGAGGGAAGTAGTTTTGGCCATGTAAATATTGCATTTCTTCTTAATGTTTTGCAGCTCAAAGCTGTGTTCATCCATTCATTCATTCATGCCTAAAGCAAATTCAACTCTGATGATTTTCTATTTCATTTCTTCTAGTTTATTATTTAGAATTATTCTATATGGAAGGTTTGTTCCTTCTCCTGTATTTATTTATATCATCATTTGTTTATAACAGTAGAAAGTAATAGATATTTATTTTATGCACTATAATCCAATACTATCATTGGTTTGTTGCTCAAAAAGCTTTGGACATTGGAAAATTTTCAGGTTGTTTTTTATATCCTTATGACGTTCCCCTCCTCTGTCATTTTGTTTTCACTTAAATTTTGGCATTCATCACAACTTTTGCATTCATTAGCAAAAGATAATCTGTTAATTTTTTCCATTTCAATTTCTAGCATTATTCTGAGTGACTTCCATGTCTTTGTGAGCAATATATCTCAGTTCTGTGACCCTATCAACTCTCAGATGCTTATCTCCACTAAACTTCAGCTACCTACTCCAGTGGCCAATCCCTGTATCTCTCCATCTCCCAGAATTACTCTGCCTTCGTTAATATTAAATTTAAACATCTGAGTCTTCTAGGTCTCTCAATATCTTCCCCCCAACAATTATCCTTTCATTTCATAAGGATCATCCAGTTTATCACTTCCCTTTTTTCTCCCAGTCCATGAATCTTAGAGCTTAGAGCCCACAAACCAGCCCTTCAGTCAGTTGTTGGTGAAATGCACACCTTT
Source organism: Bubalus bubalis (assembly GCF_019923935.1). NCBI lineage: Eukaryota > Metazoa > Chordata > Mammalia > Artiodactyla > Bovidae > Bubalus > Bubalus bubalis. The sequence goes on along the minus strand of NC_059177.1, from coordinate 42,255,089 downwards.
TTAGGCTCTTGGCAGAGTTTGGCAAGCCTTCTGTGTGTGTAGAATCAGCTTTCTCCCACTTTCAACTCTCCTCAGAATAGTTGCTCTGTGCATTCTTATTCTCACCTCTCCTCAGCTGATGAAATCATTTCCTGCTGCACAGAGACGATAACAGTCATCAGATAGGACACCCTCAACTCCAGCCAACAAAATTATAATTTTACCTATCCTCCTCTTACAGCTTTCAGCTTTTCTCTTATTCCTCCCATAGAGAATATATTTACTTAGTTCTCTTCCCATCTAAGGCTAATTCCCTCCATGTGGGCTCTGAATCCCATTCTTTCCCTTAGTTTTGTGACCACCCCCCTCTCTCTTTTATCTTCAAATTCTTCCTTTTTCTTGTTGGATCCTTTACTTGATTTGTAAACAAAGAAAAATGAAACAAAATGTCTCCCTCAGGCCCATGTTACCTTCCCAATACTTCTTGACAGGCACAATTTTGAAAATCATCTACTCACCTGCCTCTATTCATTAATCTATCGTGATGTACTTTCTGCCCTCCTGTACTCTTCAACTGTATTGTTCTTGCCAAAGTTGCCAATGGCCCCCATGTAACTAAACAGGATGGATACTTATCAATCCTTATCTTACTTGATCATCCTTGTTGATCACTCTGATTCTTGAAATCCTCCTTTTATTTTGCTTCAGTAGCTTCTTTTGTTTTTCCTCCAACCTTTCTGGCTATCCCTCTTTTGTTATTCTTTCAAGCTCCGTCTAAGTCCTCTTCTCATGTCAATACATTCCTGGGAGGGATTTGCTCTCTCCAACATCTCCAATCACTATCTCTATGACTTAAAAATCTGTATCTGCAGTCCAGAAGTCGCTCATGAGTCTCAGCTTCATGTGTCCACCTGACCCCTAAGTAGTACTACCACTTGTGTGTTCCTTAGATAATTCAGACTCCACATCCAAAGCTACGGAATACCTCTTCCTCCTCAGGCTGCTTTTATTTCTTCTTTTGGTGAATGATTCCACTACCTTCCTGGAGCTAAACCCAGAAAGCTGGGAGTCTTCCTTGTCTCTTTTATTTCTTTTGTTTCCAAAACACAATACGTCATTTTATTTTTGCCTAGAATACCCTTGTCTGTCCTTTATCTTCTTTCAGTTCTTTCAAATCATTCCGCCTATACCTTCCTTAGAAACTACCTCTCTACCATCATCAAGATTAGTTAGATGCCCCTTCTTTGTGCTTCATGGCATCCCACATCCTTTTGAGGTAGTTAGCACACGAATGCTTTGTATACTTGCCTGTATCCCCAGTTAGTAGGGGAAAATGAATTCTTTTTTTAAAGAATTCTTGGGGGACTTCACTGGTGGTCCAGTGGCTAAGACTCCATGCTCCCAGTGCAGGGGGCATGAGTTCAATCCATGGTCAGGAAACTAGATTCCACAGGCTGCAACTAAAGATCCTGCATGCCACAATGAATATCGAAGATCCCATGTGCCACAACTAAGAACCAGTGCTTTTTACCGCTCTTGATTTCCATCTTTTACTATGAAAAAATGAAATAAAATTGATTTCACTTCAGAAAAAATTTTGACATGTTTCTCCATGGAGACATTATTGTAAATGGTAGTTGTGTTCTCAGATAATCCAATATATTAATTAATTCACAATATAGCTCATAGTAACTTATAATTTCCCTGAGAGTTTACCTGTGTGTTATCATTGCTCTGTGGAAATTCATTTTTCCTTCATGCCTCTTTCCTATTTCTCTCTCATTTTCTTCTTCCATTGCATTTCAGCCACTAATGGGTTAAATAGGCTTGTATGAGTTTACATGGGACCTGTTCGTAATATTGATTGTCTGGGAATGGCAAATGGTAGTTCTTACCAAGAAGAGAATGTGCTAACACAGATAATGTTTATGCCCCTAGTTGAATCAACATCTATAGATTATTCCTTTGTTTATGGAAAAGTGGAGTGGCTAGAGACTTGCCACAATGCCTATGACCCCCTATCTATCACTTACTGAAATGGGATTTCAATTTCTCCATACACAATTTCTGAAGACCACTGTTGGGGGGTTCAGTGACCAACAAGGATAAAAACAGTTATGACCTGGATGTAGGCCAGGTCAGCCACTTATATGTATAAATATTGGTTATTTACAAAATGTTGAGGAGTCTACACACACACACACACACACACACACACCCCTTTTGTAATTAAAAATCATCTTTTTTTAAAATTTAAGTTTATTTAATTGGAGGCTAATTACTTTACAATATTGTATTGGTTCTGCCATACATCAACATGAATCTGCCACGGGTGTACATGTGTTCCCCATCCTGAACCCCCCTCCCACCTCCCTCCCCGTACCATCCCTCCCGGTCATCCCAGTGCACCAGCCCCAAGGATCCTGTATCGAACCTGGACTGGTGATTCATTTCTTATATGATATTATACATGTTTCCATGCCATTTCCCCAAATCATCCCACCCTCTCCCTCTCCCACAGAATCCAAAAGACTGTTCCATACATCTGTGTCTCTTTTACTGTCTTGCATACAGGGTTATCATTACCATCTTTCTAAATTCTATATATATGCATTAGTATACTGTATTGGTGTTTTTCTTTCTGGCTTCCTTCACTCTGTATAATAGGCTCCAGTTTCATCCACCTTGTTAGAACTGATTCAAATGTATTCTTTTTAATGGCTGAGAAATACTCCATTGTGTATATGTACCACAGCTTTCTTATCCATTCATCTGCTGATGGACATCTAGGTTGCTTCCATGTCCTGGCTATTATAAACAGTGCTGCGATGAACATTGGGGTACTCGTGTCTCTTTCCCTTCTGGTTTCCTCAGTGTGTATGCCCAGCAGTGGGATTGCTGGATCATAAGGCAGTTCTATTTCCAGTTTTTTAAGGAATCTCCACACTGTTCTCCACAGTGGCTGTACTAGTTTGCATTCCCACCAACAGTGTAAGAGGGTTCCCTTTTCTCCACACCCTCTCCAGCATTTATTACTTGTAGACTTTTGGATCGCAGCCATTCTGACTGGCGTGAAATGGTACCTCATAGTGGTTTTGATTTGCATTTCTCTGATAATGAGTGATGTTGAGCATCTTTTCATGTGTTTGTGAGCCATCTGTATGTCTTCTTTGGAGAAATGTCTATTTAGTTCTTTGGCCCATTTTTTGATTGGGTCATTTATTTTTCTGGAGTTGAGCTGCAGGAGTTGCTTGTATATTTTTGAGTTTAGTTGTTTGTCAGTTGCTTCATTTGCTATTATCTTCTCCCATTCTGAAGGCTGTCTTTTCACCTTGCTAATAGTTTCCTTTGATGTTCAGAAGCTTTTAAGGTTAATTAGGTCCCATTTGTTTATTTTTGCTTTTATTTCCAATATTCTGGGAGGTGGGTCATAGAGGATCCTGCTGTGATTTATGTCGGAGAATGTTTTGCGTATGTTCTCCTCTAAGAGTTTTATAGTTTCTGGTCTTATGTTTAGATCTTTAATCCATTTTGAGTTTATTTTTGTGTATTGTGTTAGAAAGTGTTCTAGTTTCATTCTTTTACAAGTGGTTGACCAGTTTTCCCAGCACCACTTGTTAAAGAGATTGTCTTTAATCCATTGTATATTCTTGCCTCCTTTGTCAAAGATAAGGTGTCCATAGGTGTGTGGATTTATCTCTGGGCTTTCTATTTTGTTCCATTGATCTATATTTCTGTCTTTGTGCCAGTACCATACTGTCTTGATGACTGTGGCTTTGTCGTAGAGCCTGAAGTCAGGCAGGTTGATTCCTCCAGTTCCATTCTTCTTTCTCAAGATTGCTTTGGCTATTCGAGGTTTTTTGTATTTCCATACAAATTGTGAAATTATTTGTTCTAGCTCTGTGAAGAATGCTGTTGGTAGCTTGATAGGGATTGCATTGAATCTATAGATTGCTTTGGGTAGTATACTCATTTTCACTATATTGATTCTTCCGATCCATGAACATGGTATATTTCTCCATCTATTAGTGTCCTCTTTGATTTCTTTCACCAGTGTTTTATAGTTTTCTATATATAGGTCTTTAGTTTCTTTAGGTAGATATATTCCTAAGTATTTTATTTTTTCATTGCAATAGTGAATGGAATTGTTTCCTTAATTTCTCTTTCTATTTTCGCATTATTAGTGTATAGGAATGCAAGGGATTTCTGTGTGTTGATTTTATATCCTGCAACTTTACTATATTCATTGAATAGTTCTAGTAATTTTCTGGTGGAGTCTTTAGGGTTTTCTATGTAGAGGATCATGTCATCTGCAAACAGTGAGAGTTTTACTTCTTCTTTTTCAATTTGGATTCATTTCTTTTTCTGCTCTGATTGCTGTGGCCAAAACTTCCAAAACTATGTTAAATAGTAGTGGTGAAAGTGGGCACCCTTGTCTTGTTCCTGACTTTAGAGGAAATGCTTTCAATTTTTCACCATTGAGGATAATGTTTGCTGTGGGTTTGTCATATATAGCTTTTTATTATGTTGAGGTATGTTCCTTCTATTCCTGTTTTCTGGAGAGTTTGTTTTTTTTTTTTTTATCATAAATGGATGTTGAATTTTGTCAAAGGCTTTCCCTGCATCTATTGAGATAATCATATGGCTTTTATTTTTCAATTTTTTAATGTGATGTATTACATTGATTAATTTGCAGATATTGAAGAATCCTTGCATCCCTGGGATAAAGCCCACCTGGTCATGGTGTATGATCTTTTTAATGTGTTGTTGGATTGTGTTTGCTAGAATTTTGTTAAGGATTTTTGCATCTGTGTTCATCAGTGATATTGGCCTGTAGTTTTCTTTTTTTGTGGCATCTTTGTCTGGTTTTGGTATTAAGGTGATGGTGGCCTCATAGAATGAGTTTGGAAGTTTACCTTCCTCTGCAATTTTTTGGAAGAGTTTGAGTAGGATAGGTGTTAGCTCTTCTCTAAATTTTTGGTAGAATTCAGCTGTGAAGCCGTCTGGACCTGGGCTTTTGTTTACTGGAAGATTTCTGATTACAGTTTCAATTTCCGTGCTAGTGATGGGTCTGTTAAGGTGTTCTATTTCTTCCTGGTCCAGTTTTGGAAAGTTGTACTTTTCTAAGAATTTGTCCATTTCTTCCACGTTGTCCATTTTATTGGCATATAATTACTGATAGTAGTCTCTTATGTTCCTTTGTATTTCTGTGTTGTCTGTTGTGATCTCTCCATTTTCATTTCTAATTTTATTGATTTGATTTTTCTCCCTTTGTTTCTTGATGAGTCTGGCTAATGATTTGTCAATTTTATTTATCCTTTCAAAGAACCAGCTTTTGGCTTTGTTGATTTTTGGTATGGTCTCTTTTGTTTCTTTTGCATTTATTTCTGCCCTTGCTACTTAGGCTTTATTAGTCTGGAAGAAAAATCTGCTATGATGCAAAATCTCTTCTGACTTGAAATTGTAACTCCTCAATGAGAATCATCCAGTTGAAATCCCCCAAATTGAATTTCTAACTTATTTATTCCAGAGTGGTTAATGTTCATATTTCATTCAGATGTTGAAATCAGCCCAAAAATACACTTGGACTGCCCTCTGACTAGCAGAAATTTCTAAAACTATGGATATTTGCTGTACTGTCCTTCACCTAGTTAGGCTGCCTTATACTTTTGCTGAAATGAAGCAACTCTCTCAAGCTGTCAGGTACCAAAGTTATTTGTCTCCTTGTGTTGATTTCTGGCAATCAACAGGCATGCTGCTGTGCTTCTTGGTGTCCTTGGGTTGAAGCAAGAGCTTGATTGCTCCTGGTCAAACGTGAAGGTTGTATATATTAGTCCGTCATGTACATGCAACTACTCTGTTGCTCTACTCACCTAGACCTAATTGCCTAAGATAAATTTTTAGTACATACTCTTGATGTAGTTTTTCAATAATCTTTATGCCCTGTAGCGTTTCTGTTCAGAAGGAATCATTCGACCTTCATATTTCAGTGGTAGCAGCTTATCCCAAACTTAGCTTATAATTTTGCTGGTATACTCACTAAGCTGTGTGAATAATAATTTTATACATAAGCTTAGCCTGTTGCCTAAGAGATCAGGGATGCTAAGAACAATCCCTGGTCAGGCCCTTCACCTGTAAGTGGGATTCATGCTTGGTCTAAGAATTACAATTTGTTATTCAGTTAATGTGTATGGAACCTGTGAAATGCTTAAAGCAAAGTCCTTGGCATTATAGGGAAGTTTTAAGACTCTACCTTTGATATAGCCACTCCAAACACACACTCATGAAATGCTCCTAAAATAACCCCTGGATGATTGTTCATTCATATAAACTCATAAATTGAATCTGTAGTAAGTGTTGACATTAGAGTCAAGGAGTGATCAGAGTGTTTTCCCTCACTCAATACATTCTAGAAAAGATTTATTGAGTGCCTACTTTGTGCCAGGCACTGTGTTAGGTTGGAGGCTAGGGATACAAAGATAAATCCATACATTCACTTGTCTCAATATCTTCAGAGGAAGAAGACAACATGTAAAAATGACATGGGAAAACTGTAGTAGGAATACAAAGAAAATTTTGAGGAGGGGTGTAACTTTCAGTGGGAGAAAGAGAATCTGTAGAACCCTATGTCTGCAATTCTAAACAGTTCTTTCACTGTTTGGCTCCACTTTGGATAGAAATGACTCATCACACCAACTGTCCCAAACTAGACAAGCTAGAATCTGTTTGTTGTCTCTGTCAACAAACTAGAATTTAGAATCCAGTAAAATATTATAAGAAAGCTGAATTTTGCATACTTTATGTCAGCCTTTAGGGTACTGATTAAATAAAAGCATGAGAAGGGGCTTTGAAATTCAGCCTGTTAAGTATTGTTTGACCAAGTGGGAAAGTATGTTGAACAAATATTTGGACATGTGGTGAAGTAGCACAGGCACTGTCAAGTGGGCCTGGGGAGTATTGGGAGATAGAAAAACAGTGCTAACAGAAGGAGATTCGTCATGACTTCTTACAGTATTCAAATCCATGTGAGCAGTTTGTCTCACTGTGTCATGCTTATCTTCAGGCAGTATCATCCTGAAATATATAGGCCATCACAGCCCATAGAAATACAATATATTTAAAATTTCCTAGTAGTCACATTAGAAAAGGTAAGAAGAAGTAAAACTAAGTTTAGCAATGTATTTTTAACCCAATATTACCAAAATATTATTTCAACAGGTAATCAATATAAAAAGTATTGATCAGATATTTTACTTTTTTTCCAGGTCTCTGAAACCTGTGGTACATTTTATACTTATACCACATCTCAATTAGGGTTAGTCAGATTTTAAGAACTCAGTAGCTCCATGTGGCTAGTGGCTACCATATTGATCAGTGCTGCTCTGTTGCTGCTGCGGCTGCTAAGTCGCTTCAGTCGTGTCCGACTCTGTGCGACCCCATAGACGGCAGCCCACCAGGCTCCCCCATCCCTGGGATTCTCCAGGCAAGAACACTGGAGTGGGTTGCCATTTCCTTCTCCAATGCATGAAAGTGAAAAGTGAAAGTGAAGTCGCTCAGTCGTGTCCAACTCTTAGCGACCCCATGGACTGCACCTACCAGGCTCCTCCATTCATGGGATTTTCCAGGCAAGAGTACTGGAGCAGGGTGGCATTGCCTTCTCCGAGTGCAGCTCTAGACAGATACAAATATATCCTGTTTTAAAGTCTCCACAGGTGATGATTCTTCAGCCTTTTTTTGGAGCCCCTTTGCAGTGTTCATTGTTGCTTGGAAAATGCTCTTAAATGTAACCTAAATTGCATATGGCAGGATTTGACCATTTCTCCTCATCTCAGGCTGTTATTATGTGACAAATATTTAGAATTTCCATGATATACTGGGTTTTATGCTAAGTGTTGGAATAAAATAGTGAGCAACACTACCATTGTTCTTGCTTTCAAGGAGCTTACAGTATGATGTAGAAGGGAAATATTAAATAAATAAGTAAATTAAGTGTAAAATTATGACACATGTTGGGACAGAAATTACAGAGAGCTATGAAGGTTTTTAATAGGAGAACCTCTTGTAGTATGGAGGTGCTGGCAGACTTCCTTCAAGGAAGCAACCTTTAATCTGAAATCAGAATGACATTTGTGAGAAGATACTGAGGCGAAAAAAAAAAAAAAAAAAAAGGCATGCACTTCCAAGGAACTAACAGGAGAATGATGTGTTTCAAGTGGAAAGAGTAAAGGCAAGAGTGGTATAGGATGAGGTTGGGGAATTAGGTAGAGGCCAAAATACATACATCTGTTAGCTCATGTTGCTGCTGCATCGCTTCAGTCGTGTCCGACTCTGTGCGACCCCAGAGACGGCAGCCCACCAGGCTCCCCCGTCCCTGGGATTCTCCAGGCAAGAACACTGGAGTGGGTTGCCATTTCCTTCTCCGATGCATGAAAGTGAAAAGTGAAAGTGAAGTCGCTCAGTCGTGTCCAACTCTTAGCGACCCCATGGGCTGCAGCCTACCAGGCTCCTCCATCCATGGGATTTTCCAGGCAAGAGTACTGGAGTGGGGTGCCATTGCCTTCTCCTTAGCTCATGTTAAGACCATCCTAAGGGCAGAAAGAAACCACTGTGTATTTTCAAGGAATCACTTTACTATAGACTGGAGAATGGATCTGAAGGGAAAAAATGTGAATGTGGGGAGAACTTTCAGGAAGCTGTTTTGTAATCCAAGTAAGAGGGTTAGGAAAATGGCTACCTAAAGCAATAAACTGATGACTTTGAGACACATTTAGTATATAAAACTGATAGACTTGATTGATTGGATGATGGGGAGTGGAAAAAGATAGTGTGGAGCATGGGCAAGTGGAGTGTGCAGGCTGACTCCTGGCTTTTCTGACCTGCTTAATTAAGTGGATATGAGTCCTTTGAAGAGTTCTGTTAGACATGCAAACCAAAATTACTGTGAGGTACCACCTCACACCAGTCAGAATGGACATCACCAAAATATTTACAAATAGCAAATGCTGGAGAGGGTGTGGAGAAAAGGGAACCCTCGTATACTGTTGGTAGGAATATAAATTGGTGCAGCCACAATGGAAAACAGTAAGGAGGTTCCCCGAAAAACTAAAAATACAATTTCCATATGATTCAGCAATCCTACTCCTGGACATATATATGGAAAAAGCTACAGTTCCAAAAGATATGTGCGTATATATGCATCACTATGTTCACAATAGCATGATTCACAGTAGCCAAGACATGGACACAAACTAAACATCTATTTTCAGATGAATGGATAAAGATGTGGTTCATATAAACAATAGAATCCTACTCGGTCGTAAGAAACAATGAAACAATACCATTTACAAAACATGTATGGACCTAGAGATTTTCATACTAAGCGTAGTAATTCAGAGAGAAAAAGACATATACCATATGATATCACTTATATGTGGATTGTAACGTATGATACAAATGAACCTATCTACCAAACAGAAACAGACTCACAGACATAGAGCACAGACTGGTGGTTGCCAAGGGAGTAGGTGGCTGGAGGAGGAATGGATTATGAGTTTGGGATTAACAGATGCCAACTATTATGTATAGAATGGATAATCAAGGTCCAACTGTATAGCACAGTGAACTGTATTTAATATCCTATAGTAAACCTTAATGGAAAAGAACATGAAAAAGAATGCATATATATATATATATTCAGTTATATATACACATTATATATATATATAATATATATATATATATATATATAACTGAATCACTTTGCTGTACAGCAGAAACTAATACACCATTGTAAATCAACTATACTTGAATGAAACAAAGAGTTCTCTTAGTTCTCTTCTGGCATGCTGGAAATTTTAGGGTGAAATATCCATTATCTAAAATAGAAACTATGGTGTTAATTTGCCTGTCATCTTTTTCTTTTTTGCTTGAATCAGAAATTTGTTATTTTTGGTGTTAATGTTAGGATAACATAAAGAAAGAATAATCAATAGTGAGCTTTCCACATCTCTTAAGCTTTACTTACTGAGTAATCACAGGGTGAGTCACTTAACGACTTCACTGCCTTGAATGCCATTGTCTTTTCCTTTTAAGTTATGTAGTCTTTTCATAGACACACAGTATTTTTGCCATGATATTGTCATGAGTAGAGGTTGATGACAGACTTTATAGAGGCGAGCTAAAGGGAAACAATAAAGGAAACAACTTTTCTGACTCTGAAGTTTTTAAACCAATTAAGAAACCACAACAATAAAGCTTTTTTTTTTTTTTTACAACTGCTTTGTACAGGTTTATAATCATTCTTAGCTATCCATTGCATTCTGCATTGCTGTCCTTTTTAACACTAGTTATGAAATAGTTCATTTATTTCATATTCAAAATCTAGTCAACATGAAAAATTCAAACTTTTACATAATTCAAAATAGTTGAACATTGAAAATTATGTTCATTCATCCATAGGATAATTATTAATCTTCAGGATACTTGACAGGATAGATAACCTTTGAGGGGTTTACAATATAGTGTGGAGTCACAATGAATAAACATATAAATAATTATATAATTTAATGTCAGTAGTGATAAGTTCTTTTAAGAAAGAAAAAGAGATAAACAGCTATAGAGCAATAGTGGGAGTTATGTAGAGATGGTAATGAGGAAAGAATTCTCAATAAGGGAATATGTGAATAGTGCCTTGGAAGGAAGCCAGTGATGCTAACTCTTGTGAGAAAGAGAGCAACTGAGATCAAAAAGGTAATGAATGACCACATTACAAAGAGCCTTAAGGTGAAATAAAGATTTTGGATTTTATTCTAAGTATTATGGGGAGTTATTGGAGGGTTTTGAACAGGGGGTAGATTTGAATTTATATGTAGGGTACATGAGAAAGAGGAGAGACAGGCATGATTCCTAGGTATTTGGCTTAAGCATTTGGATGCATGGTGATGCCATTTATTGTGGTGGGGGAAAACTAGGGAGAGTTTGTAGGAGAAATTAAATTAGCTCAAGTTGGGACATGTTAAATTTGAAATGCCTTTTAGAAAATGTGGTACACACTCTCACTTACAAAATACAGGAGTCACAGGCATGAAATGTACAATATGTGGAGTCCATGATTATATAATATCTTTGTATGGTGACAGATGGTAAATAGACTTATCATGGTGATCATTTTGAAATACACTAAAATATTGAATCACTATATATCAGGAGCTAATGTAGTATTATAGATCATTATATTTCAAAAAAACTGCAAACTCATAGAAAGAGAGATTAGAGGCAAAGTTGGGGAGGGAAGAATTAGATGAAGGTGGTCAAAAGGTACAAATTTCCAGTTATGAGATAAGCAAGCCTAGGATTGTAATGTACAACATGATAAATGTAATTAGTGCTGCTGTATATTATATATGAAAGTTGCCGAGAGTTCTCATCAGAAGAAACTTTTTTTTTTCTATTTTAAAAACGTTGTGTCTATATGAGATGATCAGTGTTCGCTAAGCTTATTGTGGTAATCATTTCATGATATATATGTCACATCATTATGCTGCACACCTTAGTGCTGAATGTCAATTATATCTCAATAAAACTGGAAGAAAAAAAAGAAATTCAAGTGGAATAGACATTTAAATTTGTAGTACAGGTTGAAAGCTAAAGATATACATTTGAAACTAACACCTAGAATTTAAAGTAGCTGTTGAAATTCTTGTCCATGGATCCCACGGGGTGTATTCTGCGGCCACTACTACCGTTTTATTTCTCTCCCTACCTTGCCCTATTTTTTACCCCCATCTTTGACCTGATTGAGACACAGAGAAGATTCTTCCCATAGGAGAAGGATTGTAGTCCCTAGAAGATGATGGTAGTAGAGAGTGGTAATAGTTGCTCATTTGTTGGCATTTGTTGGATGCTGAAACTGTGTGTGCGAGAGCAAACAGAGTTGTCCTTGCCCTCACTGCGCTTATCTGGTGTAAGATAGGGCCTAGGGAGTTTAACAGACACTAATCAAGTAATCACAAAAACAAGCATATCATTGTAGTGGCAGTATGTAAAGGGACTGAGATGCACGTTGCCAGAGTGCTTTTAATAGGAGGAGTAATGTCTTCATATGGAGGTCAAGGAAGGCTTCCCAATGCCATGATTATGAGTTGTTATGTGAAAGGTAAGTAGGAGTTAACTAGGCAAAGAGTGATCCTGGAAGACGGAACAGCATATACAATGGCCCTGTGATAGGAGACAGTATGGTACATTTTCATGTGTGATGAACCTGTGTGTCAGGAGCCCCCAGGATGAAGGGTATCATCGTGCAGGATGAAGGGTCAGATCAGATCAGATCAGTCGCTCAGTCGTGTCCGACTCTTTGCGACCCCATGAATCACAGCACGCCAGGCCTCCCTGTCCATCACCAACTCCCGGAGTTCACTCGGACTCACATCCATCGAGTCAGTGATGCCATCCAGCCATCTCATCCTCTGTCGTCCCCTTCTCCTCCTGCCCCCAATCCCTCCCAGCATCAGAGTCTTTTCCAGTGAGTCAACTCTTCGCATGAGGTGGCCAAAGTACTGGTTTCAGCTTTAGCATCCTTCCTTCCAAAGAAATCCCAGGGCTGATGTCCTTCAGAATGGACTGGTTGGATCTCCTTGAAGTCCAAGGGACTCTCAAGAGTCTTCTCCAACACCACAGTTCAAAAGCATCAATTCTTCGGTGCTCAGGCTTCTTCACAGTCCAACTCTCACATCCGTACATGACCACAGGAAAAACCATAGCCTTGACTAGACGAACCTTTGTCGGCAAAGTAATGTCTCTGCTTTTGAACATGCTATCTAGGTTGGTCCTAACTTTCCTTCCAAGGAGTAAGCATCTTTTAATTTCATGGCTGCAGTCACCATCTGCAGTGATTTTGGAGCCCCAAAAAATAAAGTCTGACACTGTTTCCACTGTTTCCCCATCTATTTCCCATGAAGTGGTGGGACCAGATGCCATGATCTTCGTTTTCTGAATGTTGAGCTTGAAGCCAACTTTTTCACTCTCCACTTTCACTTTCATCAAGAGGCTTTTGAGTTCCTCTTCACTTTCTGCCGTAAGGGTGGTGTCATCTGCATATCTGAGGTTATTGATATTTCTCCCGGCAATCTTGATTCCAGCTTGTGTTTCTTCCAGTCCAGCATTTCTCATGATGTACTCTGCATAGAAGTTAAATAAACAGGGTGACAATATACAGCCTTGATGAACTCCGTTTCCTATTTGGAACCAGTCTGTTGTTCCATGTCCAGTTCTAACTGTTGCTCCCTGACCTGCATACAGATTTCTCAAGAGGCAGGTCAGGTGGTCTGGTATTCCCATCTCTTTCAGAATTTTCCACAGTTGATTGTGATCCACACAGTCAAAGGCTTTGCAATATGAAGGTGGATAGTAATGTAGCAAACAGATCATGGCTTATAGGCCACATGGTTTGAATGGATCATAGTGGTTACAGTGTGGAGAATGGATTGAGGCCAGGGGAGTGGGTGGAGGAAAGGGACATAAAGAAAGAGTTAGGAAGACCTTGAGACTCATAGATAGGAGTCTACTGCAGAAGTCTAGGTGAAAGGTGAGGGTAGTTTAGACACAGTGGGACAGAACTAGGGCAAGTTCAACTAACCAGTGGAAGCTGAAAAGTAGGGGGGAACCAAATCCAAATCTGTGTTAAAGGCAGACCCTGATGCTAACACACAGTCAGCAGGATGGTTAAGACTTTGGACTTTGGAATAAGTTCTTCCTTATTTCATAGGTTTGAAACATGGCTTTTCTACCTACTGCCATGTGACTTTAGACAAATTCCTTTTAAACTGGGGATAATAGCATGTATATGACAGATTATTGTAAGGATTAGATCAGACTAATATATTTTGTTATAATATAATATAATTTTGTTATATAAAAATTATATAAATATAATTTTGTTATATTAATACAACTATAATATTTTGTTGTATTAATATAACAAAATACCAGGCCAGCATTCAATAATTACATTATTGTCACTTTATGAAATTTAGCAATCACCTCCAGAAAAAGATGTTAGAAGAAAAAACAGCTTTTTCAAGTGTGTTGGAAATCTTTATAGAAGAAATCCACAAATATGTAAATTTGCTGAGCATCCACTTTGTGTACTCACTTGCAAAAACAATATATGCTTGTTATTGATTGTAGTTTTGATTTCAATATATGCTTTCACAGAAAATGGAGCCCTATGTAAAGATATTGAGACAGATATGATATTTGCGATTCTAACTCTGTGATCAGTGTGATTAAAATTTTTCTCCATCTTTATTTTATGTAACATAAAAAGCAAACAAACAAAACCAAACTGTGGAAAAGAGTCTCTTTAAACACAATTATGTTCTATCGTTTTCAAAACTTAATTATTTACTTACTATTAAAGGCTTATATGAGTTAATTAATGTCCTGTGAATCACAAATCAATTATTTTACAATGAAGCATAAAATTAGTTTAAGAGATTTATACATCAGCAGGACATGGTGTATTGGCTTCTCTTCAGAAGTGGATCAAATAAAAATGTGTGATGAAAAAAAAATAGATGGCATGTTAGGTGGTGGGTAACTAATTGTGCTTTTAGCGTAAGAGCAAAAAATGTCTGATTGGAATTCTAAAAAACATGCTTTAGCATTTTTGCCTTAAACTTACAATGGCTTCAGAAACATAAAATTACTCTCCAAATGTGATTCAATTCAAGGACGTTTATTTTACACACCTAAACGAAATGATGCATGTTAGATGCCCAGCCCAGTGACTGGCATCCAGTATTTGTAGAATATTCTTTCTCTTCCTCTAAGATGCCTTCTGCAGCACATGAATGTAAATTATTTAATTGTAAACTTTACCAAAATCACATTTTATTTTATTATTATTTTGTTACCTTTTGAAATTCTATGTGTACTACATGCTCATTGTGGGTAACTTGGAAAATACAGAAAGCAACAGGAAGTTCACCTGTGATTTCACCCTAGAGAGAGGTACTTTTGATATTTAAGCATATGTCCATTTTACACATTTTTCTAGAATATTCAATTTGGAATTCATAATCTTGGCTTTTAGACAGTCTGTTCAATAAAGCACATGATGAGGAGACTTAGCTAATTAGTAGATAATTGTTACTTTTGAAGAGCAGAATAGACCCTAATTGCTAAATTGCCAATCTGAATATATATATATATTTTTTTTTTTCATTTGTTCAAAATTTTGAAAATAAGCTTTATTTTAAAAAGTAGTTTTAGATTTACAGAAAAATGCAGAGATAGTACAGAGTGTCCACATACCCTGTTTCTAGTTTCCTCTATTATTAGCACCTTACATTAGTGTGGCATATATGTTATAATTAATAAACTAATACTAATATACTATTTGTAATAAAGTTCATACTTTATTCAGGTTTCATTAGTTTTTACCTAATGTCCCTCCTCTGTCTGGAATCTTATTCAGGATATTATATTTAATTATCTATTTTTAGGCTCCCCTTGGCTGTAACCATTTCTCAGATTTTCCTTATTTTTGTTGACCTTGACAGTTTTGAGGAGTACTGGTTGTATATTTTGTAGAATGTCCTTCAACTGGGATATGTTGATGTTTTTCCTCATGATTAACCTGGAGTTAAGAGTTTTTGGTCAGAAGACCAGAAAAGTAAAGTACCATTTTCATCCATCACGCCAAGTAAATATTATGAACATGACTTTCTCATTATTGATGTTGACCTTGATTACTTAGCTGAGGTAGTGTTTGTCAGGTTTCTCCACTATAAAGTTATTCTTTTGTCCTCCTTTCCATAATGTACTTTTGGGAAGGAAGTCACTATACACAGCTCACAGTAAAGTGTGGAGTAGCTATAGAAATTATTTGAAATTCTTTTTCTTCAGAAATTTGTTCTTTCTTTCCTCTTGCTTTCTTTCTATCAATATGGACTCATGTATTTAATGTATACTTTGGGCTAATCTAATATTCCTTGATTTTGTTGCTAAAATTCTTACATCTTTGACCATTGTGAGCTCTTTCAGTTGGCTTCTATATCTCTTTGTCATGTACCCATTGTTGGAATTCTTTTTGGAGTACTTTTTTACATTCTGTTACTACAAGATGCTTCAGATTCATTTTAGAAATTTCCTACCCTGTTCTCTATCTATAATTAAAATTAAAATCAGTAGGCTCTGGGGCAGGGTTTTTTTTTTTTTTTTGGGTCTCCTTTTCTCTAGTGTATCCCCATTACCTAGAATTGTGTCCGGTGCCTAGTGGTGTTCAATAAATATTAATAGGTATTTGTTGAATGAATACATTAAAAGTGGGTAGGAATATTAGTCTATAAATTCAGATAAACAATAAAATATGGCTGTTCATTCTTCTTTTGTCCTGAAATATCTGTCTAGTTTATTATTTTCAAATTAATTTCATTAGCATTAAAGTTATATGTGCAAATAGCTTAAAGATTCAAATAGTTGTGCAAGATTTTAAACAAAAGGATAGTCTTCTAACTTATTCTGTAAGGCAACCATTTTCAGTTTCCTTAGGTGATTCTTTTGATGCTTATCTCTCTATGTTTAAATAGCATGCTTTTATTGTTGCTTCTTGGTTTATATCTTATGCATCATCTATTCACTTCCAACTATGGAGGATAAGAATCTGTCACCACATACTCTATTCTTTCTGTCTTCCCATTCTTCTTTCTATATCAGCAAGAGACTGTTAGGAACACACCTGAAATCAGCAGTTAGTCTTATTATTTGCTGCAGCAAAGGAGACCCCACATTATGCAGAACAAAGATGAGTCTCAATAGGAGGTAGGAAAGGGGTATTATAAAATTTATGGTGATTTTAGCACAGATTGGTCAGACCTCGCTTATGGAATATCAATGATTTTATTTTTTAGAAACCTTGAGACCATGCAGAATTATCCTTGCATCAGTTTATCTGTGGTCTAATCTTGTAAATAGGAGTCTGGTGTTCATTGTGGCAGTTTATTGAATATGATTGTTCAGTTTTGTATAACTCCACGAGTCAACGTAAATTTTATAAGATGTGATTTCTGACTTAATTCTTAATTTCTCTCTAACATCCTAGCTTCTGGAAAATAGAGAGTATTTCAATTCATCCCTTGATATAGTTCTATCACAACTGTGATTAAATTAATTTTCAGTGTTTAAATTTCTACAACTGTGTTAGCTGTTAAGCCCTGTATTATATATTCCTTTTACTTTTTTCACTTTGCTGTCTTACATACAGACTTGTAGTTGACAAGTGTTGTTAACAAAGCAGACTCAAAACAATTCTTACAACCTGGGCTGTAAACTTGATAAAGTCCCTGCTCTCTGTGTTTTAATTTGTTCCGCATTGTGCACGAAAGGTTGAACTGAAATGAATTTAAGCAATATTCCTGAAACTGGATGCTTTTACCTCTACCAGTGTCAAGCAGTCAGCAGTCCTGCTAAGCTCTGGTCATGGGATCAGGTTTGGACTCAGAATACATGTGTGCGTGCTCAGTTGTGTCTGACTCTTTGTGACCCCATGAATTGTAGCCTGCCAGGCTTCTCTGTCCATGGAATTTCCCAGGTAAGAATACTAGAGTGGGTTGCTATTTCCTACTCCAGGAGATCTTGACAACCCATGGATCAAACCTATATCTCCTGCATTGTAGGCAGATTCTTTTACCTCTGCACCACCTAGACTCAGGATAATAGATATCATTTCATAAGGGGTATAGAGTAGTGGCCTCACTGAGTTCTTTAATGAAATCAACCTTATTTTTATTGATTGCTAGTCTTATTCGGAGAAGGCGATGGCACCCCACTCCAGTACTCTTGCCTGGAAAATCCTATGGATGGAGGAGCCTGGTGGGCTGCAGTCCATGGGGTCGCGAAGAGTCGGACATGACTGAATGATTCCCTTTCACTTTTCACTTTCATGCATTGGAGAAGGAAATGCCAACCCACTCCAGTGTTCTTGCCTGGAGAATCCCAGGGAGCCTGGTGGGCTGCTGTCTATGGGGTCACACAGAGTAGGACACGACTGAAGTGACTTAGTAGCAGCAGCAGTCTTATTGAGTGCTAAAGTATTCCTTATAAATTCTTGATACTAGATCTTTTTCAGATATATTTATTTAGATATTTTCTTTTTTTTTGATGTGAATATTTTGTTAGTCTGTGGCTAGTAGTTTCACTTTCTTCATTATATGTTTTAAGGATGGAAGTTTTTCCTATTGTGAAGTCCAATTTATCATTTTTTATAATGAGATATTTTTGTGTTTAATTTATGACAGACACATCTGATCCAAAAAACACAAAGATTTTTTCTTATTTAAGTTTTATAGTTTAAAATTACAGTTTATGACATTTTTGAGTTTATTTTGGCATATGGTGAGAAGTGGGGATTGAAGTTCATCTTCTGTTTTTTTCTTTTCCGATACAGAGATCCAGTTCTAGCTCCATTTATAGCTACTGCTGCTGCTAAGTTGCTTCAGTCATGTCTGATGCTGTGCGACCCCATAGATGGCAGCCCACCAGGCTCCTCTGTCCCTGGGATTCTCCAGGCAAGAATACTGGAGTGGGTTGTCATCTCCTAGAAAGAACTATAATCACACTATTGAATTGTCTTGGAATCTTTGTCAAAAATCTGTTGATCAGATTTATGTGGGTCAATTTGTGGACTCTTCCACTGATCTATATGTCTATCTTTATGTCATACTACGCTCTTGATTCAATTCAGTTCAGTTCAGTCGCTCAGTTGTGTCTGACTCTTTGTGACCCCAAGAACCGCAGCACACCAGGCCTCCCTGTCCATCACCAACTCCTGGAGTCCACCTAAACCCATGTCCATTGAGTCAGTGATGCCATCCAGCCATCTCATCCTCTGTCATCTCCTTCTTCTCCTGCCCTCAGTCTTTCCCAGCATCAGGGTCTTTTCCAATCAGTCAGCTGTTCACATCAAGTGGCCAAAGTATTTCCACATCTATTTGCCATGAAGTGATGGGACCGGATGCCATGATCTTAGTTTTCTGAATGTTGAGCTTTAAGCCAACTTTTTCATTCTCCTCTTTCATTTTCATCAAGAGGCTCTTTAATTCTTCTTCACTTTCTGCCATAAGGATGGTGTCATCTGCATATCTGAGATTATTGATATTTTTCCTGGAAATCTTGATTCTAGCTTGTGTTTCCTCCAGCCCAGCATTTCTCATGATGTACTCTCCAGTTCAGTTCAGTTGCTCAGTCGTGTCCGACTCTTTGCGACCCCATGAATCGCAGCACGCCAGGCTTCCCTGTCCATCACCAACTCCCGGAGTTTACCCAGACTCACGTCCATTGATTTGGTGATGCCATCCAGCCATCTCATCCTCTGTCATCCCCTTCTCCTCCTGTCCCCAATCCCTCCCAGCATCAGAGTCTTTTCCAATGAGTCAACTCTTCGCATGAGGTGACCAAAGTACTGGAGTTGCAGCTTTAGTATCATTCCTTCCAAAGAAATCCCAGGGCTGATGTCCTTCAGAACAGACTGGTTGGATCTCCTTGCAGTCCAAGGCACTCTCAAGAGTCTTCTCCAACACCACAGTTCAAAAGCATCAATTCTTCGGCGTTCAGCCTTCTTCACAGTCCAACTCTCACATCCATACATGACCACTGGAAAAAACCATAGCCTTGACTAAACGGACCTTTGTTGGCAAAGTAATGTCTCTGCTTCTGAATATGCTGTCTAGGTTGGTCATAACTTTCCTTCCAAGGAGTAAGCGTCTTTTAATTTCATGGCTGCAGTCACCATCTGCCGTGATTTTGGAGCCCAGAAAAATAAAGTCTGACACTGTTTCCACAGTTTCCCCATCTATTTCCCATGAAGTGGTGGGACCGGATGCCATGATCTTCATTTTCTGAATGTTGAGCTTTAAGCCAACGTTTTCACTCTCCTCTTTCAACTTCATCAAGAGGCTTTTTAGTTCCTCTTCACTTTCTACCATAAGGGTGGTGTCATCTGCATATCTGAGGTTATTGATATTTCTCCTGGCAATCTTGATTCCAGCTTGTGCTTCTTCCAGCCCAGCATTTCTCATGATGTGCTCTGCATATAAGTTAAATAAGCAGGGTGACAATATACAGCCTTGACGTACTCCTTTTCCTATTTGGAACCAGTCTGTTGTTCCATGTCCAGTTCTAACTGTTGCTTCCTGATCTGTATATAGGTTTCTCAAGAGGCAGGTCAGGTGGTCTGGTATTCCCATCTCTTTCAGAATTTTCCACAGTTTATTGTGATCCACACAGTCAAAGGCTTTGGCATAGTCAATAAAGCAGAAATAGATGTTTTTCTGGAACTCTCTTGCTTTTTCCATGATCCAGCGGACATTGGCAATTTGATCTCTGGTTCCTCTGCCTTTTCTAAAACCAGCTTGAACATCAGGAAGTTCACAGTTCACATATAAGTTAAATAAGTAGAGTGACAATATACAGCCTTGATATACTCCTTTTCGTATTTGGAACTATTTTGATTACTATAGCTTTATAATAAACCTTGTAATCAGATCATTTAAATACTCCAACTTTGATTTTTGAAAAGTAGTTTTCACTATTTGAGGACCTTGGATTTCCATACAAAATTTTTAAAGACTGGTTTTTTAAGAGCAGTTTTAGGTTCACAGCAATACTAAGCAGAATTCACTGGGATTTCCCATATTCTCTATGCCTCACATATGCTAAGCCTGCCCTATTATCAATATCCCCTCCAGAGTGGGACATTTGTTACAACTGATGAACTTACACTGATGTATCATAATAACCTTGAGTCCACAGTATACCGCAGGGTTCACTCTTGGTGTTATACATTCCCTAGCTTTGGACAAATGTATGATGACATGCACTGTCATTATAGTTCCATACACAGTATTTTTTCAGTCCTAAAAATCCTCTGTGCTCCACCTATTCATATCTTCCTTCCTAAACCCCAGCTTCTGGCAAGGACTGAATTTTTAGTGTCCCCATAATTTTTTATTTTTTCTAAAATGCTAATAATTTTACAGTTTATAGCTTTTTCAGATTGGAATCATACAATATGCAGCATTTAGAAATGGAATTTTTGTCACTTAGTTATATGCATCTAATTTTCTTCTGTATTTCTTTCATGGCTTCACAGCTTATTTCTTTTTAGCATTGACTAATACTCTCTCATGTAGATACAGGGGCTTCCCAAGTGGCTCAGTGGTAAAAGAATCCACCTGCCAATGCAGGAGACAAAAGATGTGGGTTTAGTCCCTGGGTTGGAAAGATCTTCTGGAGTAGGAAATGGCAACCTGCTCCAGTATTCCTGCCTGGAAAATTCCATGGACAATGGAGCTGACAGGCTACAGTCTATAGAATTGCAAAAACTCAGACACTACTAAGCTATTGAGCCCACAATCACATCTAGATGGACCACAGTTGATTTATTCATTCACCTGCTGAAGGGCATCTTGGTTCCCCCCAGGCTTTGACAATCATGAGTAAAGCTACTGTTAACATCCATTGCAAGTTTTTTTGTGGGCATAAGTTTTCAACTCTTTTGGGTAAATACCAAAGAGTGTGAATACTCAATTGTATGGTAAGAGTATATTAAGAGTACCTGCCCTGGTGGCTAGGATGGTAAAGAATCTGCCTGCAATGCAGGAGACCCAGGTTCGATCCCTGGGTTAGGAAGATCCCTTGAAGAAGGAAATGGCAACCTGCTGCAGTATTCTTGCCTGGAGAATTCTATGAACAGAGGAGCCTGGGAGGCCACAGTCCAAGGGGTCTCAAAGAGGCAGACACAATTGAGCGACCAACACACACACATGGTAAGAGTATATTTAGTTTGTGAGACATCACCAAACTACCTTCCAAAGTGACTGTACCATTTGCATTCCTACCAGCAATGGGTAAGAGTTCCTGTTGTGCCACTTCCTCTCTTTTAATTTTTAAAAAGTTTTTAAAATTTAAAAATTAAAAAAAATTTTTTTTTTAATTTTTTAAAATTTAAATTTTTAAAAAAAATTTAAAAATTTAAAAATTTAAAAATTTTTAAAAAGTTGATATGATTTCTTCCATCAATGTTTGGTAGATATCACCAGTGAGGCCATCTTGGCCTGGTGATTTCTGTCTTAAAAAGTTATTAATTTTTGATTAAATATCTTTAATAAATATAGGCCTATTCACATTGTCTATTTATTCTTATTTGAGTTTTGGTCTTCAAGGAATTGATCCATTTCATCTAGGTTGTCAGATCTGTGAGAATACAGTTAGCTGTTCAGAATATTCCTTTATTATCCATTAATGTCCATGGGTTTTGTAGTGACATTGATAATTTGTATAGCTCATTTCTGACATTGGTAATTTGTGTCCTCTTTGTCTGGAAGCTTATCAATTTTGCTGATCTTTTCAAAAAAGCAGGTTTTAAAAAATTTATTTATTTACTTTTTGATTTATTTTTTAGGCTGCCATGGATCTTTGCCGCGTGTGGACTGTGTTTAGCTGTGGTGAGTGGGGACTACTCTCTGGTGGCAGTGTGCTGGCTTCTCACTGCAGTGGCTTCCCTTGTTGGGATGCACAAGCTCTAGGGCACTCAGGCCTCAGTAGCTGTGGCACGTGGGCTCAGGAGTTGCAGTCCCCGGGCTCTAGAGCACAGGCTCAGTGATTGTGGCACATGGACTTCGTTGCTCCACAACATGTGGGATCATCCTAGACCAGGATCAAAGCCATGTCTCCTTCACTGGCAGGTGGATTCTTTACCACTGAGCCACCAGAGAAGCCCCAAGAAACAGGTTTTGATTTCATAGCTCTTTATCTATTGATTTCCTGTTTTCAGTTAAATCTATTTCTACTCTATTAGCATTTCTTTTCTCCTGCTTGATTTAGTGTAGTCTTCTTTTTTTAGAGGTTTCTAATGTGGAAACTGAGATTATTAATTTACACTTTTATTCTGTTCTATTATGTAGATTCATATAAATATCCTTCTAAGTACTGCTTTCACTGTATCCCACAAACTGTAATGAGTTGTGTTTTCATTTTCATTTAGTTAAAAAATAGTTTTAAGTTTTTCTTAAGATTTCTTCTTTGACCCATGTGTTTATTTAAAAGTGTGTTAGTTTATCTCCATATATTTTTGAATTTTCAGTTAGGGAAGAATTGGTAGCTTATTAACATTGAGTCTCTTAACCCATGAATGTGCTCTCTCTCCATTTACTCAAACATTTTGTAATTTCCTCCAGCAGTGTTTGTAGTTTTCTATGTGTAGGCCTTGCACATATTTTGTTAATTTTACCACTACATGTTTTATATTTTTTTGTTGCTTTGATTATTAGTGTCACTTCTTCTAAATTTTACTTTCCAACCATGTATTATTATTCTGACCCACCCTCTTTACTAAGTATAGGAAAACTCATTTCACCTAAATATGAGTACCAAAAAAGGGATTACAGTTATTAGAAGGAAAAAACCTCTAGTAAAGTGAGCAGAATAATGTTCCTATATATAAGTGAAGTCGCTCAGTCGTGTCCAACTCTTTGCGACCCCATGGACTGTGTAGCCTACCAGGCTCCTCTGTCCATGGGATTTTCCAGGCAATACTACTGGAGTGGATTGCCATTTCCTTCTCCAGTGGATCTTCCCCACCCAGGGATGGAACCCAGGTCTCCCGCATTGTAGACAGACACTTTACCGTCTGAGCCACCAGGGAAGTCCGGCCTACCCCCATATATAAGAAGACAGTATTTGGGACATATTTATACTAAACATGGCAACTATAAACACACTATTAATTACATTGTGTTGCAATATTAAGCAAATCACTTAAGTGAGTTGTGTCCTGGAACACAGCTCTGAGGCCTCTGAAGGTGGCAGCACGTAGATAGGAGAAAGCAGTTAGAAGCATAAGAATTTGAAAAAAAGAAAAATGATCTCTATTTTCAGATGATATTCTTAGTTATCCAAAAAGCCCTAAGCATCAGTGGAAAGCTAATACTAGGAATAAAATGACTGAGTAAAGTAGTAGATTATAAATCAACATTCAAAACAATAGCTTTATTATATAGAGAAAGAAATTGTGTAGGAGATGTAATGGAAAAGAAGAGGGATGGTACAGGGAGGGAGGAGGGAGGAGGGAGGAGGGTTCAGGATGGGGAACATGTGTATACCTGTGGCGGATTCATGTTGATATATGGCAAAACAAATACAATATTGTAAAATTAAAAAATAAAATAAAAAAAAAGAAAAAAAAGACTCACTTTATTATACCCAAATTAAAATAAATAAGAACAAATTTAAAAAGAAACATCCAAAACATATAATGAAGAAATGGAGAAGGGAATGGCCATCCATTCCAGTGTTCTTTCCTGGAGAATTCCATGGACAGAGGAGCCTGGTGGGCTACAGTCCATGGGGTCACAAAGAGTCGGACACAACTGAGCAACTAACACACGTAATGAAGAAAACTATAAAATGGTCTCAGTTCAGTTCAGTCGCTCAGTTGTGTCTGACTCTTTGTGGCCCCATGAATCACAGCACGCCAGGCCTCCCTGTCCATCACTAACTCCCGGAGTTCACTCAGACTCATATCCATTGAGTCAGTGATGCCATCCAGTCATCTCATCCTCTGTCATCCCCTTCTCCTCCTGCCCCCAATCCCTCCCAGCATCAGAGTCTTTTCCAATGAGACAACTCTTCACATGAGGTTGCCAAAGTACTGGAGTTTCAACTTTAGCATCATTCCTTCCAAAGAAATCCCAGGGCTGATCTCCTTCGGAATGGACTGGTTGGATCTCCTTGCAGTCCAAGGCACTCTCAAGAGTCTTCTCCAACACCACAGTTCAACAGCATCAATTCTTTGGCGCTCAGCCTTCTTCACAGTCCAACTCTCACATCCATACATGACCACTGGAAAAACCATAGCCTTGACTAGACGAACCTTTGTTGGCAAAGTAATGTCTCTGCTTTTGAATATGCTGTCTAGGTTAGTCATAACTTTCCTTCCAAGGAGTAAGCATCTTTTAATTTCATGGCTGCAGTCACCATCTGCAGTGATTTTGGAGCCCAGAAGAATAAAGTCTGACACTGTTTCCACAGTTTCCCCATCTATTTCCCATGAAGTGATGGGACCGGATGCCATGATCTTAGTTTTCTGAATGTTGAGTTTTAAGCCAACGTTTTCATTCTCCTCTTTCACCATCATCAAGAGGCTTTTGAGTTCCTCTTCACTTTCTGCCATAAGGGTGGTGTCATCTGCATGCAAAAATTATTTGAACATATGGAATGTCATATTGTAAACTTGAATGGATGGAGGAAACATCATATAGAGGTCAATTTTCCCTAAGTTAATTTATAAGTTTAACAAAGCCCCCCTCCAATGACTATCAGATTATTTTTCTTGGAAATAGAAAAATGGATTATAAATTTAATTTAACATAATCATATAATATATATAGGAAGTCACTGGAAAAGTAGAGCAATGGGAGTGGGATAGACCAACTACATATTAAAAAAAAAAACTTATCTAAAACAGAGTGATCATGATGTCTGAACAGATGGCCAGACTAATGGAACAAGATGGAAAACCCATGGACTTCATTGTGAATGGCATCACTATATGTTATTATGTACACTATAAAAGCAGCATACCAAATCTATGGGAAATTATGAACTTTTAATAAGTGGTATTGGAATAAACTAAACAGCCATAGTGACATATATAAAATTGGATATATTCCTCATAATGAATATTAGGAGAGATTTCAAATACATGAGAGATTTAAATGGTAAAAAAAAAAAAAATCATATGAGTAGTAGGAGCAAACATGAGTGGAAAGTTCATGAAATCCAGAAGGGAAAAGAGTGGTTAGCATGGTAAAAAGAAAGAACTTAGCATGGCAAAAACAAACAAAAGAAATATTTTTACCAAACATAGAAACACAAAAGAAAAATTGAAAAAAAATTGCAATTTTTATCACAGACCAAGTATAAAGAACCTCTAAAGTGGAGAAGAAAAAAGTCAACCACTCTGTAGAAAAAAAGGGCTAGCAAATTAAATAGCTCATGAAATTGTTCTTAACAGTAAAACAATGCTCTACTTCATTTATAATAAGAGAAATGCAAATTAACATACTGTGAAAACTAATTTTTACCTATCATATTGGCAAAAATTCAAAAGTTTGATAACGTACGTTATTGGTGACACTATGGGAAAAATGGATATTCTTATATATTGCTGATAGGAATCAAAATAATACAATAATTTGGAGGGGAATTTGTCAACATCTAGCAAAATTACAGTGGCCCAGATGGCAAAGAACCTGCCTGCAATGTGGGAGACCTAGGTTCGATCCCTGGGTCTGGATGATCCCCTGGAGAAGGGAATGGAAACCCACTCCAGTATTCTTGCCTGGAGAATCCCCATGGACAGAGGAGCCTGGCGGGCTACGGTCCATGGGTTCGCAAATCGTCAGACATGACTGAGTGACTATGCACACACAGCAAAATTATATGTACATAACCTTTGAGCTAGTGCTCTAATTTCTAGAGCTCTAGAAGGTACAGTAGCAAAATGCAGTAAAGTAGCAAAAATGCAAAGAACCCAAGTGAAAAGCTCTTCATTTCAGCATTATTTGTGATAGCACAAGTCTGGAAATTTCTAAACTTTTCCCTGTTCATCAACAGGACACTGTGGATGCTGCACAGTAAATTATCATGCAGCCGTAGAAAACAATGAGGAATATCTTCTATAGAGGATCTCTAGTATATGTAGTATCATGGAAAAGAAAATGAGGTGGAGAAAGTGTGCATTTATGTTACTGTATTTTTAAGGGGAGAAAGTAGAGAATATGCACGTATTTGACTGTGTGTGTGTGTGTGTGTGTCTTAGTCACTCAGTTGTGTCCATCTATTTGCAACCCCAAGGACTGTAGCCCACCAGGATCCTCTGTCCATGGGATTCTCCAAGCAAGAATACTGGATTGGGTAGCCATTCTCTTCTCCAGGGGATCTTCTTAACCTAGAGATGGAACCTGGATCTCCTATAGTACAAGTGGATTCTTTGCCATCTGAGCAACCAGGGATGTGTATATATTTAATGGAAAGTTAAATAAGCAGACAAAAATACTTATTATTCTTTGGGAAAGAACATGGTATGAAGGAGACAGAAGCTACATTTCTGTGAGCATAATTTGATTTATAGATTTGACTTTGTAACAATGTAAGTATTTTATATCATTATAAACAAAACAAAATTAAAAATAATACTAAAAATAAAAACAACATAAAATAAATTAATCTAAATGTATGAAATTGGTGAAAGTGTTAGTCACTCAGTCGTGTCTGACTCTTTGTTACCCCATGGACTGTCCCATGGAGTTTCCCAGGCAAGAATACTGGAGTGGGTTGCCATTTCCTCTGCCAGGGGATCTTCCTGATCAGGGATAGAACCCAGATCTCCTGCATTGCAGGCAGATTCTTTACCATTTGAGACTGGTAGCACAATCACAAAGAAGGGTGTTATGTCTATTAAATTTGTATTATAGTTAACTAAACCAAAGTTGACTGTATATTTCCAGTGTATTATATACAAAGGAACAAAGGAATAAACAAAAAAGACAAAATAATATTAAACTGGTTTTGGTAATCATAGTTGATGGTAATGCAGGTGCTATTTTGAGACTGGTGAGTATGTGTTGTGGGATAAAATATAATAACTGGATATTGACAGCTGGAATATTTTACATAGGAGAAAGAAAATACAGATACTAAGATGAAGTTCCAAAGAATAGCCTTAATAGAGATAAGAAAGCCTTCCTCAGTGATCAATGCAAAGAAACAGAGGAAAACAACAGAATGGGAAAGACTAGAGATCTCTTCAAGAAAATGAGAGATACCAAGGGAACATTTCATGCAAAGATGGGCTCGATAAAGGACAGAAATGGTATGGACCTAACAGAAGCATAAGATATTAAGAAGAGGTGGCAAGAATACCCAAAAGAACTGTACAAAAAAGATCTTCACGACCCAGATAATCACGATGGTGTGATCACTGACTTAGGGCCAGACATCCTGGAATGTGAAGTCAAGTGGGCCTTAGAAAGCATCACTACGAACAAAGCTAGTGGAGGTGATGGAATTCCAGTTGAGCTATTTCAAATCCTGAAAGATGATGCTGTGAAAGTGCTGCACTCAATATGCCAGCAAATGTGGAAAACTCAGCAGTGGCCACAGGACTGGAAAAGGTCAGTCTTTATTCCAATCCCAAAGAAAGGCAATGCCAAAGAATGCTCAAACTACCGCACAATTGCACTCATCTCAATTGCACTCATTACTTTACACTAGTAAAGTAATGCTCAAAATTCTCCAAGCCAGGCTTCAGCAATACATGAACCGTGAACTTCCACATGTTCAAGCTGGTTTTAGAAAAGGCAGAGGAACCAGAGATCAAATTGCCAACATCCTCTGAATCATGGCAAAAGCAAGAGAGTTCCACAAAAACATCTATCCCTGCTTTATTGACTATGCCAAAGCCTTTGATTGTGGGGATCACAATAAACTGTGGAAAATTCTTCAAGAGATGGGAATACCAGACCACCTGACCTGCCTCTTGAGAAACCTATATGCAGGTCAGGAAGCCACAGTTAGAACTGGACATGGAACAACAGACTGGTTCCAAATAGGAAAAGGAGTACGTCAAGGCTATATACTGTCACCCTGCTTATTTAACTTCTATGCAGAGTACATCATGAGAAATGCTGGGCTGGAAGAAGCACAATCTGGAATCAAGATTTCCGGGAGAAATATCAATAACCTCAGATATGCAGATGATACCACCCTTATGGCAGAAAGTGAAGAGGAACTCAAAAGCCTCTTGATGATGGTGAAAGAGGAGAGTGAAAAAGTTGGCTTAAAGCTCAACATTCAGAAAATGAAGATCATGGCATCTGGTCCCATCACTTCATGGGAAATAGATGGGGAAATAGTGGAAAGAGTGTCAGACTTTATTTTTCTGGGCTCCAAAATCACTGCAGATGGTGACTTCAGCCATGAAATTAAAAGACGCTTACTCCTTGGAAGAAAAGTTATGACCAACCTAGATAGCATATTCAAAAGCAGAGACATTACTTTGCCAACAAAGGTCTGTGTAGTCAAGGCTATGGTTTTTCCAGTGGTCATGTATGGATGTGAGAGTTGGACTGTGAAGAACGCTGAGCATTGAAGAATTGATGCTTTTGAACTGTGGTGTCGGAGAAGACTTTTGAGAGTGCCTTGGACTGCAAGGAGATCCAACCAGTCCATTCTGAAGGAGATCAGCCCTGGGATTTCTTTGGAAGGAAGGATGCTAAAGCTGAAACTCCAGTACTTTGGCCACCTCATGCAAAGAGTTGTCTCATTGGAAAAGACTCTGATGCTGGGAGGGATTGGGGGCAGGAGGAGAAGGGGACGACAGAGGATGAGATGGCTAGATGGCATCACCGACTCGATGGACGTGAGTCTGAGTGAACTCTGGGAGTTGGTGATGGACAGGAAGGCCTGGCGTGCTGTGATTCATGGGGTCACAAAGAGTCGGACACGACTGAGCGACTGAACTGAAAGATGAAGTATCTTACAAAATTAATAAAAGTTACACTTACTTATGAAGTATCTTGATGAAGTTAAAAAAAAGTCCTGTAGTTCTGGATTTGAATTGGAAATATCAGTGAAAACACATGCTTTATTATATCATTAAAAAAAAAAAACAGTTTCCTAGCCTTTTCCACTAAAGTCGTTTGCAAAACAATGATGATCTTCATTGGTTCTTGACATCCTATATCAAGAATCAACTAGGTGTTACACACCTCCTACTGAAAGTAAATTATGTCACTTATGAGATACCTTTGCCAAGAAATTAAAAAAATCTCTAGATTTAGTGTCCAATTCACAGGAAATCCTAGAAGGAGAGGAACATGCTGAATTATACCTTGGGGATGTAATCAGCAAAATCATACTGTGGAATAATCCACAGGGGAATAGACAACACTTCTTGAGCAAATAAATTGAAAAGAAAGAGATAAGAGAAGGCACATAACCAATTACAACATATTGACCTTATTTGGATTCTGATTGTAGCATAAGAACATAAAGAAAGTGGTGAGGAAAAGAGGGACAGAAAGAAAAAGACACAGACATGCAGAAATTTGACACTTCTAGAGATTTGAACATTGTATTTTTAATAATATTAAGGAATTATTATAGACTAGAAGCAAGATACCCTAATAACAGTAAACACATCAAATGCCATGTTTTCTAAATATCATCCTCTACTCAACAAATGGCTGATTCCAGGTCTGGTTCGGGGAAAGGACAAAATGTCTAGTGCTGAAAAGCGAGAAAGTATTCAAAGACTAATGGTGATATTTCAAAAAGAAACAGAAGCTTATAGAAAAGTTCTTACACTGTCAGAAGTTGGAATGCTTTGGGCATCAAAAATGAAAGATGTAAGTAATGGCTTACACATTAAATGCAGGAGATTTCTGAGTCCATGATGTACTTGCTGTTGTGTCAGTCACTCAGTTATGTCTGACTCTTTATGACCTAATGGGCTGTAGCCCACCAGGCTCCTCTGTCCATGGGATTCTGCAGGCAAGAATACTGGAGTCGGTTGCCATTGCCATCTCCAGGGGATCTTCCCAAACTAGAGATCGAACTAGCATTTCCTGCATTGGCACGCAGGTTCTTTAGCACTGAGCCACCTGGGAAACATGATGTACTTAAAAAAAGATAAATATAGAGAAAGGGAAAATGGAGAGAAACTCCTTTTTTGGAGTGTGGGGAGGGAATACAAACTAATAAAAGTAGAATAGGAGATTCTTCTTTTGAAACTGTGTAATACTTGAGTTAGGCAAAGATCATTAATAAATGCTATAACTATTGGATCAAAGGTTGCTGGGGAATGGAATATTCATGTGATAGTGTGGTATCTTCTCACAGATTAACTTCTTATCACAAAAAGGAAAAAGCATGCCTTTAGCAAGTGATCAAATTTATTATTACTAGTACAAGTACTGCTACCAGTGACAATAATATCATGACTTGATATCAAGCAATAAGAAGTGCATATCATTTATGCACTTAGTGTTCTTGGGGGAAAAAGTTTGAATTTGAATCTAGTACTGAGAAAATAATCTGACATCTCCGTATATGAGATAGGCATTAGGACAACTGTTGTGGACTCTTCATTAAAAAAAAGAAAAAAGAAAAAAGAATGTCATAGGAAAAAAAAAGGAAATAAAAAAAGCTGCTCTAAATTAAGAGATTAAAGAGACATTACAAGCAAATGCATTGTGTAAAACTTGACTTGGCTTTTGGATGTGACAAAAAGAACTATAGAAAACATTTAAGAAGCTTCTGGAATATTTAAATAAGGACAGTATATTAGATGATATTATTGATTATTATCAATATGATATTAGTGCTTTGTTCATGTAGGAGAATGTCTGTACTCTTAGGAATGCTGGCTGGAGTATCTAGGGGTGAAGTGTTTCAGTTTCAAATGGTTCATAAAACATGCACATATGTATGAATATATGTGTCAGTTCAGTTGGGTCACTCAGTTGCTGACTGTTTGTGATCCCATGGACTGAAGCACTCCGTATATGTATCAGATCAGATCAGTCGCTCAGTCGTGTCCGACTCTTTGCGACCCCATGAATCACAGCACGCCAGGCCTCCCTGTCCATCACCAACTCCCGGAGTTCACTGAGACTCACGTCCGTCGAGTCAGCGATGCCATCCAGCCATCTCATCCTCTGTCGTCCCCTTCTCCTCCTGCCCCCAATCCCTCCCAGCATCAGAGTCTTTTCCAATGAGACAACTCTTCGCATGAGGTGGCCAAAGTACTGGAGTTTCAGCTTTAGCATCATTCCTTTCAAAGAAATCCCAGGGCTGATCTCCTTCAGAATGGACTGGTTGGATCTCCTTGCAGTCCAAGGGACTCTCAGGAGTCTTCTCCAACACCACAGTTCAAAAGCATCAATTCTTCGGTGCTCAGCGTTCTTCACAGTCCAACTCTCACATCCATACATGACCACAGGAAAAACCATAGCCTTGACTAGACAGACCTTTGTTGGCAAAGTAATGTCTCTGCTTTTGAATATGCTATCTAGGTTGGTCATAACTTTTCTTCCAAGGAATAAGCGTCTTTTAATTTCATGGCTGCAGTCACCATCTGTAGTGATTTTGGAGCCCAGAAAAATAAAGTCTGACACTGTTTCCACTGTTTCTCCATCTATTTCCCATGAAGTGATGGGACCGGATGCCATAATCTTCGTTTTCTGAATGTTGAGCTTTAAGCCAACTTTTTCACTCTCCACTTTCACTTTCATCAAGAGGCTTTTGAGTTCCTCTTCACTTTCTGCCATAAGGGTGGTGTCATCTGCATATCTGAGGTTATTGATATTTCTCCCGGCAATCTTGATTCCAGCTTGTGTTTCTTCCAGTTCAGCGTTTCTCATGGTGTACTCTGCATATAAGTTAAATAAACAGGGTGACAATATACAGCCTTGACGAACTCCTTTTCCTATTTGGAACCAGTCTGTTGTTCCATGTCCAGTTCTAACTGTTGCTTCCTGACCTGCATAGATTTCTCAAGAGGCAGATCAGGTGGTCTGGTATTCCCATCTCTTTCAGAATTTTCCACAGTTTCAGAATTATTCCACAGTTGACTGTGTGATCCACACAGTCAAAGGCTTTGGCATAGTCAATAAAGCAGAAATAGATGTTTTTCTGGAACTCGCTTGCTTTTTCTATGATCCAGTGGATGCTGGCAATTTGATCTCTGGTTCCTCTGCCTTTTCGAAAACCAGCTTGAACATCAGGAAGTTCACGTTTCCCATATTGCTGAAGCCTGGCTTGGAGAATTTTGAGCATTACTTTACTAGCGTGTGAGATGAATGCAATTGTGCGGTAGTTTTGAGCATTCTGTGGCATTGCCTTTCTTTGGGATTGGAATGAAAACTGACCTTTTCCAGTCCTGTGGCCACTGCTGAGTTTTCCAAATTTGCTGGCATATTGAGTGCAGCACTTTCACGGCATCATCTTTCAGTATTTGTATGGAGATATATAAAAAATGTGGCAAAATAGTAAAGCTGGTGAAACTTGGTGAAAGTATAGAGGTGTTTATAGTTCTGTGGATGTATTTTTTCCTATAGATTTGAACACTTTTCTAATAAAAATTTGGAAAAAATGAAAACCAAAAATAATAGTTTGTGTGTATTAAGAATTTAATGTTTACTTAAATTTGTATGAATAATTTAAAAAAATCTTGTAAAGTAGGACTAATTCTTTCTCTTTAGGCAAGATATAGTCAATTGGAATTTTGGATCTATCTTGCATAAATCCTACCATAATTATAAGAATGTCCATTTTCAGTTATTGTAAAACTAAGTAAAGTCATTTCTAAAACAATGAGGTAAAATTACACTAAATGTATTTTGTTCCTTTAATATTTTACATTTCTTTCCCACAATTCGCTTTTATTTGAATCTTTCCAAGGCATTCAGACTAGTTTTTTATAAAAGAAACAACTCTTTCTTCTCACATTTACATTTCATTAGTCTACATGATATGTAATTAAATATAATTAAAACAACAGGTACAACAAATATTAGCAAGTCTGAGGACAAATACATTTAATGCTTGGTTTAATATACAATTCAACTAGTGAGATCTGAAAAAGTACATGGATGTCTAAAAATACTATACCAGATGTAAGCATTTAATACACTGTAATATTAGCTGAGATATTTCACAATAACACTGTGAATAGCTGGTTAATTCAACAGATTGCTTCAGTGGTAATTGGTTAGAGAGGGTGCAGCATAGTTAGATACTCCCCAAACCTATGTTGCAAACAGGAGTCAATATTGTTCATACACAGTTAAGTTCTGTTTATATTCATCCTCTGGTCAGATTAGTTTATGAGTAATCTCTTCTGTCTAAATTACTGTCAAGGCCCTTCCCATAATTGAGCTAAATAAAATGGCTTTAGAGTTTGTGACGGTCACAAATGGGCACTTTATGTCACTTTTCTTTCCTTTTATTCTGTAGCGCTCCACCCACAATAAATTGAAGTTGCTCACTTAGGAATTACTTAGCTTCAGTATCGCAGAGAGCGTTGCATAGACTCTTAGAGCTGTTAGTTTTAGTAGTTTCATTGGTTGTTTCTGAGGCAACTCCAACGAATTTCTGACTCTGTTAAAGCAGTATTGTAAGTTTTATAGCTGCCACATCAGAATCCTCTCAGAGCTGGGGCTCACTGTGAGAGGACTGTTGCTTTTCCTATTTGACCTTTCCTTCTAAGACAAGTTTTCCCTGCTCTTTGAGCCCGGAGAATGCTGTCCTGAGGAAGACCCTTTCCTGCCAGAGGCACTCCAGACAGCAGGGCTTAGGTTTCTGTCTCTGTTCACTGAACTCGCTGTTCTGCTCTCTGAGGAGACAAGGCTGAGAAACTGTTGAGGGAGGCTTTCAGCAGATTTGTTAAGAGCCAGCATTTCTCTTCTCTAGAGCATATTGTGCGTAAATGCTACTCTTCCCCTGAGGGCACCTTTCAGGTTCTGGCTTTTTCGGGCAAAGCAACAGACCTTAATTATTTCACTTTCAATCAATTCTGAAGCCTCAAAGACCAAAATTGTCTCTTCAGATCCACTCAGACACCAAAGAGAGGTGTAGGAAAGAAATTGCTGCACATCTATCAGCAGCTGTAAAACTCAAATCCATCTCTGGCTTTCATTTTCTATGTGGTGGTCAGGAATTGAAGCTAACTCTCAAATTAGCAAAAATAAAATGTTTCAGGAAATACCTTGGAGAATACATGAGATTTTGCATGGGAAAAGCTCCTATAGTCACTATGGCAGGCTTTACTACTTACTATTCATTAACCTGCAAGCCAAGCGAAACAGCCAAAAAAAAAAAAAAAAAAAGAAAAAAGTTGAATGCATATACTCTTTCCCCGGTGGCTCAGTGGTAAAGAATCCGCCTGCAGTGTGGGAAACATGGGTTCAATCCCTGGGTCAGAAAGATTCCCTGGAGGAGGAAATGGCAACCCCTTCCAGTATTCTTGCCTGGAAAATCCCACAGACAGAGGAGCCTGGCAGGCTACAGTCCTATAGTCCGTGGGGTCACAGAGTCGGACACGACTTAGTGACTAAACAAGAACACCACCACCAACAACAAATTCAATGTCCAGTTCACTTCTTATACATGGGAGAATTATACTGTCTCTACCCTTAAAGTCAGATGTGATCATCAGACTTCCCTTTGGCCAGTGAAATGTGGATGCATTTAATTTCCAAAGCTTGAATCTCTACCTCTCTGACTATTGACAAACATAGTTTTCATGTAGTCTTTGAAGATTAACTATCCATATTCTGAATCTGATCACTTGTTCCTTTTGGAAACTAACTGAATTTGTTATCTGTTTTATACATATACCTCAATTTACTTTTTAGGGGGAAAAAAACAGGAATAAATGGATTTTTAAAAAATGCTTATGCCTTAAGGAAGTCCTAGTGAATTCTTTTGTGTAATCAAATATGTAAATATGCATATTACAACATTTTCACACATTGACTTTGTGTAAAGGAGAGCATATCAGATAATCTTCCGTCCTTAGCTGTTGTGTAGCTGTGCTTACTCATCAAACAAATGCTTCTTGAGCACCTGTCACATTAAGAGTCCTGTGGCAAGTCCTGGGTGTACATGTTTAGATGTCGCTATAGCTGTGCCTAAATACTGTGTGTGATTTGCTGCTCTGGACTCGGTCGGTGCCCCCTTCCTCAGTTGATTTGTTGAAACCCTAATCTCCAGTGTGGCTGTATTTGGAGCTAAGGATTTTAGGTAAATTGAGGTCGTAAGGATAAGGTCCTAATGAGACAGTATTGGTGGCTAAAAATAAGAGAACTTTCTCTACCTCACTCCACATGCACATACTAAGAAAAGTTAATACGAGCACATAGCGAGAAGGCAGTAATACGAAGAAGCGATAGCTTTAGCTTAGCCCCCAAGATGATAGCTTACACCTTGTCTTGGGATCCCGGGCGAGATGATAGGTGAAAGATGATAGATAAAGCTTATGGTGTTTGGTGAATGCTGGATTTGTGGTCTCCACAGAAGATTTAACTCTTGGACCAAAGACAATCTCAGTCACTTATAGCTTTGTGTACTAGAAATTTTATTAAAGTGATAGTAACAGAAAAAGAAAAGCTTCTGACATAGACATCAGAAGGGGGTAGAAAGATTACCAGCCTTGCTAGTTTAAGTAGAGCATTATATACTTTTGTTAGCTGCTGAGAATAGAAAAAAATGCCTCAAGGATGTGAACATTTTTCCCAGGCCCTATCCGTAACATAACCTTGTGATGACATCAGCACAAGAGTAGCCAGAAGGAACAGGTTAACCCAGAGCTCAAGGCTGTGGAAGAAACCAGAGCTCAAGGCTGTGGAAGTTTTACCCAGACCTTCTCCCATAACATACATTCTGAGCTTAAAAAAGCATGTTCTTGAGCAAGAGATACTGCTGCCCATGAGGTCTACGTGTCTAAGATAAAAGAATGAAAAAGGAAGAATGTTCATCTCCTCCTTAAAGGGCCTTGGTCTCCCTAGCAACATGCCTAAGTTAACTCTCAGAAGTCTGTGAGCTTGGAAGAGGGTGTTCATCAGAAACCAACCATGCTTATCTTCTCCCTATGATCTTCTAGCTTCCAGAACTGTGAAAAAATAAATTTCTATTGTTTAAGTCAGCTAACTTATGGTTCTTGTCATGGCAGCCTGAGCTGACTAATGCATTTGTCAAATCCAGGGATTTAATAACTAGAGCACCTGTGAATCTTATAAGGAATTAAGGGAAACAAAATAATATAGAACTATAATTTGTATGAATAGCTGTAAACTTATGAAATTTATAATCCTAAGAAGTATTAAAGGGAAATAAGATTATAACAAATCTAAAGAACAGACAAATTCATGAACATCTGATTCACACTAGTATATTAAGGGAAATCAGAATTCTAACCTTCTAAAAATAAAATGGGGAAGAATTTAAAAAAATGTAGCAATGTAATCAATTCATTTTTTTTCTTGAAAAGGTATTTTGAAGTGTCCTTAGACAATAATATCTCTACTATAGTTCAAAACTACCTGAGTCAGAATCACATTGGTGTGCTGTTAGATGGATAGTTCTCAGGACAGTATCACAGCATATTCAATTTCTCTGAGGGAATTTTCATTTTAAACAAGTTCTCTCAGTGATCCTTAGACACACTAAAGTCTGAGATCTCCTATTTTAGGCATTGTGGGGCTGCATAAAAATGTTAGTCTTTGTCCCTGCAATGAGTCATCTACTGATGCGTGAAGTAAAGGCAGACCAAGACGGAAAGTGATCAAGTGTTCTAACGTATGATATAGAATATAGGAGTAGTATTTTTAGCTGAAGAGATCAATAGGGAATAGAAAGTAGCTACTAGTAATCTGTTCTCAGAGCTCTGGGACCTGAGAAAGAAAGGGACAGTGGACTAGAGCAGTCAGGCAGGCCTCAGTGGCACGTGCCACCACTTGAAGAGTAAAAATGCTCTCTCTCTTCAACACTTCTTAGAAAAAGGCAAAAAAAGAATAAAATCAAGTTTTTCTTTCACGAGGACAGAGAGTGCAGAGAGGCTATAGGCGTGGATGAAAAATTTTTGGAGGACAGAAAGAAATGAGGAGGTAGGACTGACTAGACTAGAAGTATGCCAACTACCCTAGATTATACCCGATTACTATAAGTATACCCTGAACACCCTCTGGAGGCTCAGCCCTTGGAGTGCCACATGTTGCAGAAGATGAGGGAAAGGGATATATAAAGATAAAAGGGGACATGTAAGTGGTTGGACCCTGGCCACCTGTGTTTCAGGAGCAGTAGATTTATTCTCTGGATTTAAACTGGAGGAGACTTGAAGTCAGTGACATTAAGCAAAGTAGAGTGAAGCGGCAAGGCAAGGACTGAAACAGGAATTATTGATCCATTTACTGAACAGTGAGACTCTCAGCACCATCTCTCATCTGTACTCTAATCTCAGATATCTGACACACAGATATAGTCTCTCCAGTCCTTTACCCCCATCCTTAATACTAAATGGCATTGATTTTTCAAATCTAAGTAAAGATTTGAAGTATCCATTCAGGTATGACCTAAATTAAATCCCTTACGATTATATGGTGGAAGTGACAAATAGATTTAAGGGATTAGATCTGATAGAGTGCCCGAAGAACTATGGACGGAGATTCATGACATTGTACAGGAGGCAGGGATCAAGACCATCCCCAAGAAAATGAAATGCAGAAAGGCAAAATGTTTGTCCGAGGAGGTCTTAAAAATAGCGAGAAAAGAAAAGATGCGAAAGGCAAAGGAGGAAAGGAAAGATATACCCATTTGAATGCAGAGTTCCAAAGAATAGCAAGGAGAGATAAGAAAGCCTTCCTTGGTGATCAATGCAAAGAAATAGAGGAAAACAATAGAATGGGAAAGACTAGAGATTTCCTCAAGAAAATTAGAGATACCAAGGAAACATTTCATACAAAGATGGGCACAATAAAGGACAGAAATTGTATGGACCTAACAGAAGCAGAAAATCCCATGGATGGAGGAGCCTGGTAGGTTGCAGTCCATGGGGTCGCTAAGAGTTGGATACGACTGAGCGACTTCACTTTCATGCATTGGAGAAGGAAATGGCAACCCACTCCAGTGTTCTTGTTTGGAGAATCCCAGGGATGGGGGAGCCTGGTGGGCTGCTGTCTATGGTGTCACACAGAGTCGGACACGACTGAAGTGACTTAGTAGTAGTAGTAACAGAAGCAGAAGAGATTAAAAAGAGGTGGCAAGAATACACAGAAGAACTATACAAAAAAGATCTTCATGATCCAGATAACCACGATGGTGTGATCACTCACCTAGAGCCAGACAACCTGGAATGCAAAGTCCAGGGGGCCTTAGGAAGCATCACTACAAACAAAGCTAGTGGAGGTGATGGAATTCCAGTTGAGCTATTTCAAATCCTAAAAGATGATGCTGTGAAAGTGCTGCACTCAATATGCCAGCAAATTCGGAAAACTGAGCAGTGGCCACAGGACTGGAAAAGGTCAGTTTTCATTCCAATCCCAAAGAAAGGCAATGCCAAAGAATGCTCAAACTACCACACAATTGCACTCATCTCATAGCTAGTAAAGTAGTGCTCAAAATTCT
Source organism: Bubalus bubalis (assembly GCF_019923935.1). Taxonomy (NCBI): domain Eukaryota; kingdom Metazoa; phylum Chordata; class Mammalia; order Artiodactyla; family Bovidae; genus Bubalus; species Bubalus bubalis. The sequence goes on along the minus strand of NC_059177.1, from coordinate 42,215,867 downwards.
CCAAGCCAGGCTTCACCAGTGCATGAACTATGAACTTCCAGATGTTCAAGCTGGATTTAGAAAAGGCAGAGGAACCAGAGATCAAATTGCCAACATCCACTGGATCATGGAAAAAGCAAGAGAGTTCCAGAAAAACATCTATTTCTGCTTTATAGACTATGCCAAAACTTTTGACTATGTGAATCACAACAAACTGTGGAAAATTCTTAAAGAGATGGGAATACCAGACCACCTGACCTGCCTCCTGAGAAACCTGTATGCAGATCAAGAAGCAACAGTTAGAACTGGACTTAGAACAACAAACTGGTTCCAAATAAGGAAAGGAGCATATCAAGGCTGTATATTGTCACCCTGCTTATTTAACTTATATGCAGAGTACATCATGAGAAATTTTGGGCTGATTGAAACACAAATTGGAATCAAGATTGCTGGGAGAAATATCAATAACCTCAGATATGCAGATGATACCACTCTTATGGCAGAAAGTGAAGAAGAACTAAAGAGCCTCTTGATAAAAGTGGAAGAGGAGAGTGGAAAAAGTTGGTTTAAAACTCAACATTCAGAAAACTAAGATCGTGACATTTGGTCCCATCACTTTATGGCAAATAGATGGGGAAACAGTGGTCAATTTTATTTTTTTTTGGCTTCAAAATCACTGGAGACGGTGACTACAGCCGTGAAATTAAAAGACACTTACTCCTTGGAAGAAAAGCTGTGACCAACGTAGACAGCATATTAAAAAGCAGAGACATTGCTTTGCCAGCAAAGGTCCATCTAGTCAAAGCTATGGTTTTTCCAGTAGTCATGTATGGATGTGAGAGTTGGACTATAAAGAAGCTGAGCGCTGAAGAATTGATGTTTTGAATTGTGATGTTGGAGAAGATTCTTGAGAGTCTCTTGGACTGCAAGTAGATCCAGCCAGTCCATCCTAAAGGAAATCAGTCCTGAATATTCATTGGAAAGACTGATGCTGAAACTCAATACTTTGGCCACCTGATGCGAGGAACTGACTCATTTGAAAAGACCCTGATGTTGGGAAAGATTGAAGGTGGAAGGAGAAGGGGACAACAGAGGATGAAATGGTTGGATGGCATCACTGACTCAATGGACATGAGTTTGAGTTAGCTCTGGGAGTTGGTGATGGACAGAGAAGCCTGGCGTGCTACAGTCCATGGGGTTGCAAAAGTCAGACTGAGTGACTAAACTGAACTGAGCTGAAGAATTGATGCTAAAAAATATTGGAACAATACCTTCAAAATTTTAAGAGTCTGTGCCCATGCTCTTAAGAGATTAATCAAATAGGATAAATCAAGTAGGTAGAATAAAAGTATTTTTCAGATATATATGTATTCCAAACACTTATCTTTCTAGGAGACAGTTGGAGAATGTATTTTAACCAGAATAAGGGAATAAACCAAGAATAGGAAGACACTGAATCCAGGAAATGGGTTTGAATATAGGAGAATTTCAAAAGCAAATTCAGCATACATCTACACAACCAGGACACAATTAGGTCTAGAGTGCAGTTAAACATAGATTGGAAGAGGGGTTAAAAGAGATGGGACTAAAGATGAATTCAGATGCTCATAGCTTTTGAATCATGCATATATTCAATAATATTTCGAGAGACTGCTAGCAGTGTTCCATCCTTCCATTTTCTTTTTACTGTACTTGGCTTTGTTCCCTTTTTCCCCAAAAGGGTCAGACACGCTTTAGTTTAGAGAAGAGAAAATAAATATTTTTATACTTATCTTTTCATCTTTCTTTATGGCTTCCATTTTTAATATAAGAAGTATTCCTTCTTAAATGATATAATCAAACATTATCAGTGATTGGAGTGATTAGCACATAGTTTTTTTTAATATTACAATTTGAATCATTTTTCATGGACCGTATTAAAGAGTAAGAAAAAAAAGCTACTAACATTTACATGAATAAATCTAGGTGATTTTTTGTTACCTTTTATTTACAAATATTTTAGAAGTTTAGTACAGTATTCTCCAGATTGGTCCCTAACTTGGTAAATTGGAAAGACTGATTTTCCATTTTTATGGGGAAAAAGAACAGTAACCACCATTTACAGCAAGGAATTTGCATTAAGCAATGCCTTAAAATAATTTTGAAAGTTATTTATTTACATCTCAAATATGACTTCTTTCTAAAATGTTCAAATTCTCATTTCACAGCTGCAATTAAATGACTTTTTAGGATAAGGCTTCATTTGGCTCTATTATGTTAATAATCAGCTAGATGATGTATATCTTTTCCATCCTTATGTACCCATGAATTATTCAGAAGTGTTCTCTTGCAAATGAACAGTAGAGAAATTCAGTTCCCTTTTCCCCCAAAAGGTTCAGACACGCTTTAGTTTAGAGAAGAGAAAAAGAGAAAACGTAGATTCTTTCCTTTTTAGATCTTTTAAAATTCATTGAACAGTCAGAAATTACCTAAAAACCCAAAAATGAGAAAATGCCCAAGTAAACTATAATACTTCTACATGACAAAATGATGCAGCTCTCAAAAACTGATTGGAAAGGCAACATAGCTATATGGAAAAACGTTTACATCAAAAAATAACCAAAAAAAGAAAACCTTTGACATAAAAATGTATGCACATGATCATTTCAACTGAAAAATAGTCATAGAAAAAATTCCAAAAAATACAACAAAATAGTAATGACAGTCATGTTACTACAATAGGTCTATAGGTGATTTGTTTCCTCTCTGTTTTCTGAATTTTCTTTAACCTGATAGTATCTTTATGATGAGAGAAAGCAAAACAAGCACACCCTTATTGAATGACTAGTGTTTGCTAGAGACTGGACTGTATGCTGAAGATATAAAGATGAAAAGATATGCATAGCGATATATAAGATAAATCAAACATTGCCTGGTGATACTAAAATGTATTCTGTCAAATTACCACAAATTTTATTGATATTTTGTTAAGGAGAATGTTAAATACCTAGTAGGTGCTTTTCATGTGTCCCTTGTCCAGTCAACTCGACAGTCATATGAAGAAGGTGATTCTATTTTATAGACAGGAAAGTCGATCATAGAGAGGCTGTGTAACATGTCCAAAGTGACATTAGTTAAAAAGAAACTGAGTTTGGCCTGATTAAAAGTCCATCCTCAGTCATTTAACAAGAATGCATTAAACACCGACTCTGTGTTTTAACTATGGAGATTGCTCTAGATTGCTGCTGCTGCTGCATCATCGCTTCAGTCGTGTCCGACTCTGTGCAACCCCATGGATTGCAGCCTACCAGGCTTCTCCATCCATGGGATTCTCCAGGCAAGGACACTGGAGTGGGTTGCCAATTCCTTCTCCATGCTCTAGTACTGAAATGAGGAAATCAAACACCTTGTCTTCCTGGAGTTTGTATTCTAGTGTGAGAAGACATAAACAACAACAACAAAATTTTAAAATGGTATATTAGAAGCTAAGAATGCTTTAGAGAAGACTAAAGCAGAGAAAGGGGATAAAGTTGTGGAGCAGGGAAGGAGGGGTTGCAGGTCTGTGTAGGATAATCAGGGAAGGCCTGGCTGAGAAAGCAAAGTTTGCGTTGAGGCCTGAAAGAGTTCAGGGATTGATCCAACTCTGTGAGAGAGCTTTTAAAACAGGGGAATGGTAAGCATTAGGGTTTTGAGACCAAGGAGACCAGCATGCAACAGTGAGGAGAGGAGAACAAAATGAGATAAAGGAACAGGAAGCCCGAGACTTAGAGTTTTGTAAGGCAGGAAACCACTGTGGGTTTAAGCAGAGGAGCTGCTTTATCTGACTTAGTTTTGAATGGGTCTTTCTGGCATGCATGTGCAGGAAAGCCTGTAGGGAGACCTGAGAGGAGGTAGGAGATTGATTAGGAGGCTACTGAAGTGAGAAATGATGGTCAGCTGTACCTGGATAGGAGAGGAGCAGTGGTAAAGGACACCCCTGCCAATTCAGGAGACACTGGTTTGATCCCTGGGTCGAGAAAATCGCGTGGAGGGGGAAATGGCAACCCATTCCTGTATTCTTGCCTGGAGAATCCCATGGACAGAGGAGCCTGGCAGGCTATAGTCCATGGACTCTCAAAAAAGAGTTGGACATGACTGAGGACTAAACAAACAAATGCCAAGAACTATGAGAACCAGAGCTGTCAAGTTAGTCTGTTTCTTGCATTTCTGGCAGAAAATGAGTGTCACGTTTGTTTCATCCCTAATAGCAACCTGTAATAATATGAACACCTGTATGACTTCACTAAGTTTCACCAATTTTAATATTTTGTCACATTTTTAAATCTCTCTCCATATTTGTATACATATGTACACACACAATATGTGTATGTTTTATGAACCATTGGAAAACAGGTTGTAGATACTGCAGTATCTACAGGTCGTAGATACTGCAATACTGCATCCCTAGTCTCATGGGGGATGCAGAATAGCCCAAGTGGACACTGTGCATACAGTGGGTTTGTGTCACAGCTGAGGGCCTGCAAACTTAGGAAACCCCAGTCTAATGGACCACGTGCAAACTTGCCTAGCCTTTGCTTTCTTTGGCAATGTTATCTGTGTTATTCTGGGAGGCAAACAGACCTGTCCTCTGTTTTAGAGTGGACGTTATCACTATCTTCCAAGGATGTTTGCTACACAAACCTTCTTGAAAAGATAGTCCAGGACAAAACCTACCAGTGTCTTCCCTTGTAAAATTGGCAGAAGTGTAATGGAGAATTGTCTCCCAAAAAGAATATAGTGTAAAGTGGCTTAATTCTGGAGGTATTTTTCAAATAGAGTCCAGACCAGATGTGATATGTAAGAGAGAGTCCAGAACAAGGCTATGGTTTTTGCCAAGCCCTATAGTCGGTTCTCCAGGTATGGTGGCAAATGAGATATTCCCTTGGAGTTTACCTCCACACTGAGAGGCAGACCCGAAGTGGCTATACATGCCACATAAGTGAAATAATTAACTTATATTACATATAGTTTCCAGGGATTTCATTTCTGTTTAAAAACTTGTGGTTTTATTTAAACAAGATAAAATTACAGCCAGCCTAGAAAGGGAGGGGCAGATTAGGTCCCATCCATGTAGTCAAGTGTGCTGCCCTCTGGAGTTAATTTCATCCTTGTCATCTTTTTTTTTTTTTTTTGAGAAATACTTTTCTTAAATTTTTGCCTTTTTTTAGTAGATACACTTAGCATTTATTTTTGTCAGTAACCTAGAGAGGCTTAATTTGGAGAAAAGACATTAAAATTGTAAAAGATTCTATTTTAGGAACAAAATTATTTTACTCAACTTGCTTACAGACGTATTTGGAGGTTGACTGTAATGAGACATTGTCATATGTGGAAAGCCATCATTGATTTTATTTCTTAGTGGTTTCTTGTGTATCTCTACCAAATAGAATAAAATCTCTGAAAAGGAAGTTTGTTTTGTTTGTGGACACATTCTCAGCTCATAGAATATTGTCTGGTATACAATAGGTGTTTAATAAGTAGCTTTTAAATGAATATATGATATATATGTATTATTTTGTATTTTTCTTAAACAGATTTATTTCCCTAGTATTAATTTCATTTGTAGATGTTTTAATGTCTATTAACTTTTTATTTCTTTTTTGTACCATTGCAGTTCGTTAAGTATTGGGTATTTAGATGTTTCCCAAATGTTTACAGTGATACAGAATAATGAATGTTTTTATGTATATTAACTTTTTTTTAATTTATTTTTTATTATTATTTTTTAAATTTTATTTTTTTTTAACTTTACAATATTGTATTGGTTTTGCCATATATCAACATGAATCCCCCACAGGTATACATGTGTTCCCAATCCTGAACCCTCCTCCTTCCTCCCTCCCCATACCATCCCTCTGGGTCATCCCAGTGCACCAGCCCCAAGCATCCAGTATCGTGCATCGAACCTGGACTGGCAACTCGTTTCACATATGATATTATACATGTTTCAATGCCATTCTCCCAAATCATCCCACCCTCTCCCTCTCCCACAGAGTCCAAAAGACTGTTCTATACATCAGTGTCTCTTTTGCTGGCTCGTATACAGGGTTATTGTTACCATCTTTCTAAATTCCATATATATGTGTTAGTATACTGTATTGGTGTTTTTCTTTCTGGCTTACTTCACTCTGTATAATCGGCTCCAGTTTCATCCACCTCATTAAAATTCCTTTTGAATTGTCTCTTAAGTATAAACTCAGAGGAATGAATCAGAGATAGTAACATCATCATTACGTTCCCTGCATGTTGTCTTTTCCAAAAGGGCAGGGACAGTTTTCACTGGACAAGTGCCCCTGTTTCACCTCAACCTCCACTCCATTAGTACTAGTGGCGATTTTTCTCTTAAATCTCTCCCTCTTTGCAGGCAGAAATAGAGGATCAAGTATGGTTTTATCAGTTTTTACTTCTTGTCTCTTGATGCTGTATATATTTCCATGTTTATTAATTTTTTCCTCTGATGTGAGCTGTCTGTTCATACACTTTGCCCAGTGAGCTGCTTGTTAAATCATCTAGTTCCTAAGTTGTAGGCAGAATGAGGACATTTAGGTTTTCATGAAACGTTCTCCTTGGTGGCGGGATTGTCTCAGATGGCAGCTCCAGGTGAAGTTCTCCTGGTGAGGCTGGGAGGCAGGAAGCTAAGAGAGGGCCTCTTTGAAGCTAACCCCCCGGGCATAGAAGATTTCCTTGCCTGGTGAAAACCTCAAGCTACCACCATTTGGTTACATTTCCTCTTTCAACAGATATCTATGGGGCTTTCTGCTTTGTAAATGGAAAAGTAAATACCCAGTTATATTGTGTTGTAAGTATGATACAAATGGGCAAGAGAACATAATGAGGAAGGGATGTGTGCTCGAAAGCCTTACTCAGTCAGCGGAGTCTTTCTGAGGAAATGGCGCTTAGCCTGAAACACAAAGGAAGAGATATCCATAAGGTTATCTACTATGGCATATCTCTGGTAGAAGCACAGTGTGAAATGCCATTACTCTAGCCTACAGGACCAGCCTGTTCAGCTGAGTTGTAATATCCTGTGGGTCAGAAAGTCGCTTTCATCTTCATGCCACTCCAGATGATTGTGCTAGGTCAGAGAGATGAAAGAATAATGTTCCTCTTTAAGTCCCTCACACGCCCGGCCGCTCAGTGATATATAGGAAATAACCTGTGCTTATTTGAGACTGGCCATTTAGTTAGATAACCTCTGCTTGTCTGAGGATCAAATAATAAGATAATCGCTGTGTGTCTTTTCCTCCCATTCTTTCCATATGATTGAAATGGTTACAATCATCAGAATTCAGACGGATTCACTTTCTCCTGATTTTATGAATCATGCTGCAAGAGCAGCTAACACAGCATAATACACAATACAGCATAAGGCAGTCTGCATAAAAGCAATCTCAAGTCACATAAATGCTTCATAAAGAGTCCCTATCTGTACACAACATCTCCTACAGTATGCAGGAAAAATGATAATCAGTATCTTATAGCTGACTTCATTTGGTTTTCTGACTTTGATTACTTCTTCTGTATTTTGTCTTATCTGTTTACACTTACACTTAACATATGGATACTTGGGGGCCAGGTTGGTCCTTTAGAGGTAGGAAGGGTTTGAAGCCATCTTGTTATTACTGTTAATTTAAATATTCCTATAAAAGTCCACACTGTAATGAAGCAAGAATACTGCCAAGTGTAAAATAGGAGATTTTATTTTTAGAACATTTATCAGTTTATTTCACATTCCACATGTAACTCTCTCTCTCTATTATAGTCTGTAATGTCTGAGGAAGCATGCGTGTATAGTCCATTGACAAGAAAAAAATATGGTCTCACTGGTAACTGCAAACATTCTCAGAATCCGGTGCACACGTGTGTGCTCAGCTATGTCCGACTCTTTGCAACCCCATGGGCTGCAGCCCACCAGGCTCCTTTCTTTATAGGATGTTCCAGACATGAATCCTGGAGTGGGGTGCCATTTCCTTCTCCAGGGGATCTTCCTGATCCAGGGATTGAACCCACATTTCCTGCATTGACAGGCAGGATATTTCACTGTTCTCATTGCACTCTGTTAGTCTGTTTGAGTCCGTTTTAGCTCCCTTCTCCCCACACATCTTCCCTCATCCCTTCTTCTTTTACTCGTCTGCCCACTCCATGTGGCCAGAGCTGGGAAAGCTACTGTTCCTGGGTCTATTCTGGAAGGCAATGAGGAATCAGAGTTGGTGGCAGCTCAGAGCCTTCCCTGGGATTTGGGTTAAACTTTTCAGATTCTATGGAATGGAATCTGGTATATAAGATCAGTCTCTCTGGTGTTACTAGCACAACCCTCATAGCAGAAGTCTGATGTAACTGTGTCAAAAAGGACCCTGTCTACTGAGAGGGAGGCAGAGGAAGAAAAAAAAAAAAAGGTGAAGGGGACAGAGAACCTGTATCTGTCATAGATGATTTGCCAGACTTCTTTGAAGTCGATGAATTCCTTGGTAAACCTCTCAGAGCCACTTCACCAGAAGCACATCTTTACTAAAAAATGCTTTTTAAGTTCACACAAGGTAATCACAGTTCCATCCTAGCAAAGAAATTTAGTGAAGCAAGCACAATCAAGTTATTCGCACAATCAATAAAAATGACTCGGGTACTTATCTTTTCTCGGTTCTCTGTAATGTGTGTAAAAGAAATTATTAATCCAACAGCAAAACATAGTTTTACTCCATAGGTGGGAAGAAAACAATTATTCTTAGAAGCTGCTATTTGTTAGTCTGAAAGAGTCATTTAAAATCGTAGTTGCACTGATACAGCATGGTTAACTTGACAGCAAAAGTAACCACAAGTTAAGCTCTCACACACTCTGACCAGCTCTCCAGGATGCCGCTAACTGCAGACTTCCCAGTGGCATTCTCAATGATTCATCCTCGTATAAAAGACAAACTAAACACTGAGCTATATTCAAATCTTAATTCTTTCAAGTTTAATCCATCATTAAAAAATATACTGGTGAAACTGTCTAAACCTTAACATTTTGCTGCATTAAAACTAACTTGCATTAAGATAAAAGTTACTTGTCTAAATTGTTGAAATATGTATTCATGAATGCCTAATTTTCTAGATTTTTCCTGAAAATATATTAAAGTTATATCATGACCAAGAATTTGTATGCATTTATCTTGTAATTATCTTAATTACACTAAATATCATCATTGCTTTTCAAAGAGACTGCCATCTAGACTTTATATCAAGCTTTTACTCCAGGAACTGAAGAACTTTTTCCTTTGTAAACTATATAAAAAGATGCTGCATATTTTGTACCAAGAAAAATGGTTGTTTTTGTTCCCCCTAAAGTGCCAAAAGAATCTCTTTCATCTCCTGGCATGCTCTCAAGCTCATTACTGCTTCAACATTTGAACTTGTCACCTCTCCAGACTCATCTATTTGCATTTCATCATCTTCTGACAAACCGTAAGGTTTTCTAAAAAAACTCCTTGGATTTTCTGTATAAGTCCTTTTTGTGAGATTCAGAAAGTGAATTTTCTGAATTCAGATTCAGAGATTCTTTAAAGCTAATTTTTAGTAGATTTGAATAAAATAAGTCTATGAAAGGATGACCACACTTTAAATATCTGTCCATATTTCAATTTTTATTAGAACATTTTTCTTTGCTTACAACTTTGACTCTGTTAGAACTTATTTTTTTATCCTACCCCTAAGAATGTGAGAAGATGGGAATATGCCTTGATATCTCACCAGAAACAAACATCAGAAAGCCCTGGGGATCCAGCATTTCCAACACTGCATTCTAGTGAGAAATATATAATTAATTTTAGAATTACTCAACTCATTGAATTTGCAGCTCCTCTACTACCTTAATTTATTTTTTCTCCTTTGCCCACCTTTGGAGAATTACTCCGCTTTGAACTTTTCCTTTCATGTACCTTTTAGGTTCTCTGAGCATGTGGAGAAGGAAATGGCAACCCACTCCAGTATTCTTGCCTGGAGAATTCCATGGACAGAAGACCCTGGTGGGCTGTAGTCCATGGGGTCGTAGAGTTGGACATAACTGAGCAACTTTCACTTAGGTTCTCTGAGTATGGTCCTGCGAATTTCTGGGGCTGTTATTATACTCTGAAGGTGAAGGAAAGACTGTCTTTACATGTGTTTGTTTGAGTGTCCTCAAGCTGGGCCTTCTTCATCCTGAGGACCACAGTACTACTAGGCGCAGTAAATATTGCTAGAATAGGGTTCAATATATTCTGTGTAGCCTGCAGGCAACGTTACATATTCAAAGGATCATTGCTGGGTTCATGTCTTTCAGAGCGTTTCATGTTGACCCCATCCCATTGCATAGCTGGAGCAACCCTCTCTATGAGGAGCAATCCACATTTGCTTAGGTGCTGTGGTCCATGAGGTCGCAAAGAGTTGGACACAACTAAGTGACTGAACTGAATTGAACACCCTCTTTCTGTATCATTTATTTTAATAGATTAGAAGAATACTTCTCTTTGTGGCAGCTCATTTCTCAATTTAGACAGAAGAATATCAGTTTCCAAGCCTTTGGCCTCTTTCAAAGCCTTTCCGCTATGGTTTGGAATGCTGTTTTGAAGATGTGGCAGGGTCAGCTGGAAAAGCCAAGGGCCTATCTAGGTCTTATCCTCAAATTGCCACTGAAGCAAAGTACCTCAGGACTCCTTGGTGAAAGTAAAAAGGTCCCTAAATTCAAAGAAGTATTTCTGGAGGAAATAAGAACATTTATGATGAAGTGACAACATTTTGCTCTCTACTTCAAGAAGTTGAGGAAATATTGCTTTTGTGGGAGACTCTCTCTCTGGGCAGGGCTACAGCTGAGTGGACCACTTCAAACACTTGGGAAAACTTGTGAACAATTGAGAGAAATCACTAAAAATCAAGAAATATTGCCTTGCTTACAAAGATTTCCATTCTCCTTCCTAAACATCCCCAACTCCTTTGATTTGTCATAAAAGCATCTGCTCTGGCAAACGTAATTTCTCTCCACACAACCTGACCTGCATGAAAATGAAAAACAAAGGAACAGAGTTAGACAGGTTTATTTAAAGTTGATTTATTAATTCTCATTAGGATTTCTCTGACATAGAGCCCTTAAGCATAAGTTTATATCCTGTCAACATCCCTTTATAGAGTTTTTATAGTTTAGGAACATTTTCTAAGGGAATTATAAAGAAATAGAAGATATGGCCACTAATTTCCCCTACTAACTGGTGGTGGAAAACATAACTGAAGTGGCTTGAAACTAAACATGTCAATACAACATAATAATTCCACTATGCAATTAAGATAGAACAAGCTCTCAGGTGGCCTAGATGCTCCCAGATTTAAAGAGCTTCATGCTATGCATTGAGGTCTTAATAACCTCTCCCTCTGCCTCGGAACCACTCCATCAGAGTTTCAGGTGCCCTAGAGCCGCTGGGCCCTCAGATTAGGTTCAGGTCCCACAGTGTACGCCTTTCTTTGACATTATGAGGGTCATTTTATTGGCCAGGGAAGCTGCCTCATGTTGTTGGTTTGGAATGATAGTTCAAAGGTGACTTGAAGTATGTTGGATAGTCAACTAGAACACTTCTGTAAGTCTGGATGCTGCTGCACACTTGGGTGACATTTTTGGGGTATTAATTAATATTGCTGTCAAGAGTTTTTATTAGCAATGTTATTTTTAAAAATTCCCTTTGTTTCTCAAATTCCAAATATTATATGAACTTGTGAATAATGCAAATGATTCAAGTTATGTGTGTATGCAGATGTGTATATGCTTTATATGAAAATTGAACAAATCTGTATCTCTCTCTCCTGATAGCCTGAAATAATACATTCCATAACCTTCTCCTTCTGTTTATAAATATGTTGAAGCATACAAGCACAGATTGTTATTGAAATAAAATCATGCTGTATACTATTTGCTTTTTCACCTAAAATTACAGTCTTACAACTCATTAGTCATGGTACTAATATTATTTTTAAGGACTTACCAACACATATATTTTAATTTTCTATAATTGAGATCTTAATACTTCCTGTAGGACATTTACTTTTGATTTTAACTTTTATGATTATTAATGTTGTAAATTTTCATTTCAATAATGCTGTACAGATCACAAACTCTTCTCACATATACCATTTTATTTATTATTAAACACTCTGTGAGATGGTTATTATTACTTCTATTTTACTTGATCAGAAACCTTAGAGAAGTTGACGCCTTCCATGCATCTTAAAGCTAATAAACATAGAATCAAGATTCAGATAGGTCTTGTCTTACTCACTCATCTCTTCAGTTTAGTGCAGTTCAGTCGCTCAGTCATGTCCGACTCTTTGCGACCAAATGGACTGCAGCATGCCAGGCATCCCTGTCCATCACCAACTCCCAGAGCCTACCCAAACTCATGTCCATTGAGTCGGTGATGCCATCCAACCATCTCATCTTCTGTCATCCCCTTCTCCTCCTGCCTTCAATCTTTCCCAGCATCAGTGTCTTTTCAAATGAGTCAGTTCTTCACATCAGGTGACCAAAGTATTGAAGTTTCAGCTTCAACATCAGTCCTTCCAATGAATATTCAGGACTGATTTCCTTTAGGATGGACTGGTTGGATCTCCTTGCAGTCCAGGGGACTCTCGAGAGTCTTCTTCAACACCACAGTTCAAAAGCATCAATTCTTCAGCACTCAGCTTTCTTTATATGCAACTCTCACATCTATACATGACTACTGGAAAAACAATAGCCTTGACTAGATGGACCTTTGTTGGCAAAGTAATGTCTCTGCTTTTTAATATGCTGTCTAGGTTGGTCATAGTTTTTCTTCCAAGGAGTAAGCGTCCTTTAATTTCATGGCTGCATTCACCATCTGCAGTGATTTTGGAGCCCAAAACAATAAAGTCTGCCACTGTTTGCATTGTTTCCCCATCTATTTGCCATGAAGTGATGGGACCAGATGCCATGATCTTAGTTTTCTGAATGTTGAGCTTTAAGCCAGCTTTTTCACTTTCCTCTTTCACTTTCATCAAGAGGCTCTTTCGTTCTACACTTTCCGTCATAAGGGTGGTGTCATCTGCATATCTGAGGTTATTGTTATTTCTCCCAGCAATCTTGATTCCAGCTTGTGCTTCCTCCAGCCCAGTGTTTCTCATGATGCACTCTGCATATAAGTTAAATAAATAGAGTGACAATAGACAGCCTTGACGTACTCCTTTTCCTATTTGTAACCAGTCTGTTGTTCCCTGTCCAGTTAGGACTGTTGCTTCTTGACCTGCATACAGGTTTCTCAGGAGGTAGGTCAGGTGGTCTGGTATTCCTATCTCTTTCAGAATTTTCCACAGGTTGTTGTGATCCACACAGTCAAAGGCTTTGACATAGTCTATAAAGCAGAAATAGATGTTTTTTCTGGAACTCTCTTGCTTTTTCCATGATCCAGTGGATGTTGGCAATTTGATCTCTGGTTCCTCTGCCTTTTCTAAAACCAGCTTGCACATCTGGAAGTTCACAGTTCACATATTGCTGAAGTCTGGCTTGGAGAATTTTGAGCATTACTTTGCTAGCGTGTGAGATGAGTGCAATTGTGAGATAGTTTGAGTATTCTTTGACATTGCCTTTCTTTGGTATTGGAATGAAAACTGACCTTTTCCAGTCCTATGGTCAGTGCTGCGTTTTCCAGATTTGCTGGCATATTGAGTGCAGCACTTGAACAGCATTATCTTTTAGGATTTGAAATAGCTCAACTGGAATTCCATCACATCCACTAGCTTTGTTCATAGTGATGAGTCCTAAGGCCCTCTTGACTTCACATTCCAGGATGTCTGGCTCTAGGTGAATGATCACACCAACATGATCATCTGGGTTGTGAAAATTATCTTTGTACGGTTCTTCTGTGTATTCTTGCCACCTCTTCTTAATATCTTCTGCTTATGTTAGGTCCATACCATTTCTGTCCTTTATTGAGCCCATCTTTGCATGAAATGTTCCCTTGGTATCTCTAGTTTTCTTGAAGAGATCTCTAGTCTTTCACATTCTATTGTTTTCCTCTATTTCTTTGCACTGATCATTGAGGAAGGCTTTCTTATCTCTCCTTGGTAATCTTTGGAACTCTGCATTCAAACGGGTATATCTTTCCTTTTCTCCTTTGCTTTTCGGGTCCCTTCTTTTCACAGCTATATGTAAGGCCTCCTCAGACAGTCATTTTGCTTTTTTACATTTTGTTTTCTTGGGGATGATCTTGATCCCTGTGTCCTGTACAATGTCATGAACCTCTGTCCATAGTTCATCAGGCACTCTGTCTATCAGATCTAGTCCCTTAATTCTATTTCTCACTTCCACTGTATAATCATAAGGGATTTGATTTAGGTCATACCTGAATGGTCTAGTGATTTTCCCTACTTTCTTCAATTGAAGTCTGAATTTGGCAATAAGGAGTTCATTGTCTGAGGCACAGTCTACTCCAGGTCTTGTTTTTGCTGACTGTGTAGAACTTCTCCATCTTTGGCTGCAAAGAATATAATCAATCTGATTTCGATGTTGACAATCTGGTGATGTCCATGTGTGGAATCTTCTCTTGTGTTGTTTGAAGAGGGTGTTTGCTATAACCAGTGCATTCTCTTGGCAAAACTCTATTAGCCTTTGCCCTGCTTCATTTTGTACTCCAAGGCCAAATTTGCCCATTATTCCAGGTGTTTCTTGACTTCCTACTTTTGCATTCCAGTCCCCTATAATGAAAAGGACATTTTTTTTTTTCGGGTGTTAGTTCTAGAAGGTCTTGAAGGTCTTCATAGAACTGTTCAGCTTCAGCTTCTTCAGCGTTACTGGTCAGGGCATAGACTTAGATGGCCCTTAATTTTCTGAGAATGTTTGAAAATGATAATGGGACAGTAGCCCTACTGCATGACATTTGTAATTCCCTTCACCATTGTCAATATCATTACTATTTTATATTTGACCAGTCAGCCTCCAGCAACAGCCATCACCTTATCTACCATATCAGTTTGTTTTACCATGTCTGTTGTATAGACGAGTGGATTCTATGAGGATTTTTCTGCCTTAATTCTTAAAAGAGCTTCCTAGCTATTAACCTGAAGCATTGTTCCATATAATATGTATTTTCACATCTTATTATTTGCTCCTAAACTCGTTTTATCTCATTTTCTCTGGACTGAGCTCAATTTACTGTACATTCGTCCCAGAACCCAAATGATTCATATGAATCCAAGTGCATTATTTCTAATCGTATCTTTCTTTTCACAATTTCAGTTAGCCTGTAAGCTTGCTTTCCATGTATCCTCCAAATTAATAGCAGAAAAATAAACTTTTAAAGATGAAAACAAAGCTTGCTTTTGGCCTCGTAGGAACATAAATATTGGTCTGAGAAACGACTTGGCTACCATCCTGTTGTATCTCAAGGGGAAATTCCTTTTTCTTTTTTTATTTGTTAATGGCAGTATAAAAAGGATTGATTATAAGGCTGAATTTTAAGTATCCAGCCTTGGAGATCTAGCCAGTAATGACTGTAGGAACTTTTAGGCAAAGATGCTGGTAATTAGTTAAAAAAACAGATGCCTGCAGGTCCTTCGCCTATTTAAAAAATTGGATTGTTTGTTTTGGATATTGAGTTGTTTGAGTTTTAAAATGTTACGGATAGTTACCCTTATTCGACATATAATTTGCAAATATATTCTCCCATTCTGTAGGTTGCCATTTTGTTTTGCTGATGATTTCCTTCACTGTGCAAAAAGGTTTAAGTTTGATTCAGTTCCATTTGTTTATTTTTGTTTTTGTTCCCCTTGCCTGGGGAGACAGATTAAAAAAAAAAAAAAACTCTAAGACCAATATCAATGCACATACTGGCTATGATTTCTTTAGGAGTTTTATGGTTTCAGGTCTTACATTTAGGTATGTAATCTATTTTGAGTTTGTGTATATGGTGTAAGAAAATGTTATGATTTTGTTTTTTGTAAGTAACTGTCCAATTTTACCAGCACCACTTTTATTAAAGAGACTGTTTTCCCATTACATATTCTTGCCTCCTTTGTTATAAAATTAAAAGATGCTTTCAATGAAATTAAAAGACAGTTGCTCCTTGGACGAAAAACTATGACCAATCTAGACAGCATATTCAAAAGCAGAGACATTACTTTGCCAACAAAGGTCCATCTAGTCAAAGCTATGGTTTTTCCAGTAGTCATGTATGGATGTGAGAGTTGGACCATAAAGAATGCTGAGTGCCGAAGAATTGATGCTTTTGAACTGTGGTGTTGGAGAAGACTCTTGAGAGTCCCTGGACTTCAAGGAGATCCAACCAGTCCATCCTAAAGGAAATCAGTCCTGAATATTCATTGGAAGGACTGATGCTGAAGCTGAAGCTCTAATACTTGAGCTACCTGATGCGAATAACTGACTCATCAGGGAAAGACCCTGATGCTGGGAAAGGTTGAAGGCAGGAGGAGAAGGGGATGATAAAGGATAAGATGATTGGACAGCATCAGCAACTTGATGGACATGAGTGAGTAAGCTCCAGGAGTTGGTGATGAACAGGAATCCTGGCATGTTGCAGTCCATGGGGTCACAAAGAGTTGGCCACATCTGAGTGACTGAACTCAACTTGTCATAGGTTAATTGAGCATATGAGGGTTTCTTTTCTAGGCTGTCTGTTCTGTTCCATTGATCTATCTCTCTCTCTCTCTGTGCCAGTACCATGATGTTTAGATAAATGTAGCTTTGTAGTATACACTGAAGTTAGGGATCATGAGACTTCCAGGTTTATTTTTTTCTCAGGGAAGACCTTTTCCCACAGAACATATACAGATGGCCAACAGGGCCATTAAAAAGTGCTCAACATTACTAGCTATAGGGAAATGCACATCAAAACCACAATGAGATACCACTTCATAACAGTCAGAATGGCTATTCTCAAAAAGATTTCTTAACAAACATTGTAGAGGATGTGGATGAAAGGGGTATTTATATACAGTTTAAATTAGTACAGCCACTATGGAAAACAGTGTGGAAATTCCTCAAAAAATCAAAAATAAAACTACCACACAACCCAGCAATTCCACTCCTGGGTATGTATCTGGAGAAAACAAAAGCAAATTTGAAAAGATACATGCATGTTAATATTCATGGCAGCATTATTTACCACAGCCAAGCTATGGAAGCAACCTAAGCATTAATGAACAGATTCATGGATAAAGAAGATGAATGGGTAACATTCCACTGTAAATAGTGGCATATTACTCAACCATAAAAAAGGATGAGATTTTGCCATTTGTGAGAACATGGATGGACCTGGAGGGTATTATGCTTAGTGTAATAGTTCAGAAAAAGGTAAATATTGCTTTCACTTATATGTGGAATCTAAAAAGTAAAACAAGCATACAAATATAATAAGACAGAAACAGACCCATAGATACAGGGAACAATCTAGTGGTTACTGGAGGGGAGATGATTGGGTTACTGGAGGGGAGGTGAGTAGGCACAAAATATGTGAAGGATAGAATATCAAATTAGTGCTTTGTACACCTGAAACTAATATAATATTATGTAAACTGTGCTTAGTAAAAACAAACACAAAACACATGCTTACAGAATGTAAGGTAATATAGAAACAGAAAGGGCTGTGGAGATTGAGATATTCAGGCTTGAATCTTTCCTTGCTTTGGCACTGGCTACCTACCTCTTTAATATTGGAGAGTATGGTTAGTTTCTCTAAGCCTCTTCAACTGTAAAATAGGGATAATCCTCATAAGTTTGTTGGGAGCATTAAATGATATAGTTTGCCAGTTACCATCACAATGTCTTGCACTTAGGAAATCTTGAGTATGTGGAAAGTTTAACCACAAGTAATTATTGATTTTAAACTCTTTTTACCTGCAAAACAGCTGTTTTATACCTATTAGACTTACTTACATGCCTAATATAACTAAACAGGTGAAAGTGTGTTTTTAGTCAGATTCTTCTATAAATATTTCTTTTATTTTTTGTCTCTTTTCCTGACAATATAATATTTTCCCTCATTTTTGAAGACACATTTTGGTACAAAAGTCTTCTTAAATATACCTTAATTCTTTCTGTTAAATTAGTAACGATGGGCTTCTCTGGTGGCTCAAATGGTAAAGAATATGCCTTCAATGCAGGAGACCTGGGTTTAATTCCTGGGTTGGGAAGATCCTCTGGAGAAAGGAATAACTGCCTATTTCAGTATTCTTGCCTGAAGAATTTCAAGGACAGAGGAGCCTGGGGGGCTACAGTTCATGGGGTCACAAAGAGTCAGGCAGGACTGAGTAACTAACACTTTCAGTAATAGTAGTCACATTATTAAACTGAATCATCATAGTATTGTAAAGGAGTTACAAAATCCTCCTTCCCATATCCTTACCAAGTATGGATTCAAACTTTGATGACTTATGGTTCAATTGCATAGTTTATTATGGACTTGAAATCAGATTTTACAATATTCAATTAGCAAAAGAAGGTCACAAATTTTCAAAAAAATTTTTTAGTCTTACTTTTTCATTTACTTTGAATCTAGACCTGAGGATCTAGTGTTTTTCTAAATATTTCTTTTGGTTTTAAACTTGATTTGAGTGAGCAGTTTCATTTTTTTTTTTTTTTTTCACATTTAAGGATAGTGGTATAATCCTTTGCAACTTAGTTAGCTACCGTGTTGTGGTTAGTCACTCAGTCATGTCCAGCTTTTTGCAGCCCCATGGACTGTAGTCCACCAGGTTCCTCTGTAGGCTCCTCTGTCCATGGGGATTCTCCAGGCAAGAATACTTGGGATTCTTCCCAACCCAGGGATCGAACCCAGAAGTCTCCCCCATTGCAGGCAGATTCTTTATCAGCTGGGCTACTATATCTATATCATTTCTGAGGGCTGAATAAAAACTATATTCTTGTTGTTAAGGAGTTTACAATCATTTATAAGTCTATATTGGACCAGGTTCTATTTTAAGCACAAGCAGTAGTGGTAAACAAGATAGATACCCTGGTTTTGATGAACTAAGATTATAGTTGGAAAGAAACAGAAATCAACACATAAATATGTGCATAAATAAGAATTTGAAGACAATATAGAGTAAAGTGGCATGAACTGAAGGCCTGTCTTTGAATTGAAACCTGAGTGCTATGGAAGCTGGGAGGTGCTGACCCAGGAAAGAATATTCTAGGCAGAAGGGAAATACTGTGCAATGCTCTGAAGTGGACACAAGATAGTTGGTATGGGGATAAGACGAGTGTACAAACAACTCTCACCTAGACAAAATGTGAATGAGAACTGTGAGGAACTCAAAAAATGCATTTGTACCTTTAAAGTCCCACATACTCAAGGTTGATGAATTCTTCTTCAAAATTCCAATTAAAACATCAATTGGTATTCTATTTTGCATCCTAAGGGAAATTTTACAAGTGCAATAGAAGAAAGAGGTTGTCCTTTCATAAAGGAAAAGACTGATATGCTTACAGATGTGAAAACAGTTTCTAGGTCATATGTACCTTTAGCTTAATGAATTTCAACTGAAATTGAAAAGCCTGAATTTCAAGATTGACTCTAGAGCTTCGACCTGTCACTTTAGTCAAGCTGCATTTTGTCCTGCTACTAGGCAGGAAACGGTATACCTGGAATTATAGATCCTACAGAAAAATCCCTAAGAGTGTTGAATCTCTGTTTCCTTCTCTAAATTGGCATATTCTAAGATCATCAAATTTTGGTACCAGCCTCTATGAAAATAAAGCCAGAAATATTAAAAACAACTATTTTTTCACTCTTGCTCCTCCCCTAATAAAAGACATGTGTTTTAACTAGGTTAATGTTTTTCCTGGTTCTCCAATTATAGTACATCTTCATTTTAAGCATGAATAGCTTACATTTTCATTTCCTGAATTATCAGAGCTGAAAAAAAAAAAAGCAGTTATGTAGTTCAACTGAGCCTCAGTTCTTTTTAAAGAAAGTTTTTCCCCAAGAGAGAAAAGAAAGCAGAAGGATTTGGGGTCTGTATGAACAATGTCATTGGCAAACCTTGTAATGTGTCAAATTTTGAATATAAAGAACTTAACACAAGTAATAATTTTTCTCTAGATTCCTTAAGCAGAAAGTTTTAACACCAAGACAGAATACAAACTAAAAGTCTCCTCACCTATATTTCTTCCTCTACTCACCCAGGAAAAACAAACCATATGTGAGAAAAAATTTGTCCTCCTACTTTAATACATTAAAGCATTATTATCTCATTCTCTACACTGTATTTTTTTTATTCTCAACATGAGCATTTCTAAGCAAGGTTGTAGAATAACTGGCATTAGTGGAGAGTGAAATTAATATTAGATACTGTAGTAAATAATTGTTTATTTTAGCTGAACATTTCTGAGGTAGATCATTTGTTATTACCAAAGAAATCCAGTTTGCCAAATGTATTTCCCTTAGAATTAAAAAAAAAAAAAAAAAAAGGCAGGTAGAATCTGAAACAGTAGTGAATTATATAGATACCGAAAATCAGTGCATCTGTGATTTGCTCCTGGCTGCGGTTGTGACACAAGAGCACAGAGCTGGTTTTCACTGGTAGTTGAAAGTCTGATACAAATAGGTAGAACTACATTTTGCTTTTGTTGCTAACTGGCAGTTATAGAAGGTCATAGAAAATGGAGTCATGGTCGTGGAGCTGAATCTGTAAGAGGGATTATTTATTATCAAAAATGTAAGAAATGACTATCATGCAAAACATCTAGCCCTGATGGATAGAGAGTAGATTTTAATTTTACTGTGAAACCAATCAAAACAAATAAAGAGGTACAGTGAAAAATCTCACTCCTATATTCTCCCTTTCATCCTTTTTTTCTCTCTTCTCCCTAGGCTAAGAAACTATACTATTTTCTACATAGGATGAGATGGCTGGATGGCATCACTGACTCAATGGACGTGAGTCTGGGTGAACTCCGGGAGTTGGTGATGGACAGGGAGGCCTGGAGTGCTGCGATTCATGGGGTCGCAAAGAGTTGGACACGACTGAACGACTAAACTGAACTGAACTGAATGGTTTCTTTGTGCAAATTCAAGCAAATACATCTATGTATTTACATTCCCCATTTCTTACTACTGTATTTTTATGAATGGTACAATTATATTGTATATGTTTATGAAATGTGTAGACCTGGCATGCCGTCAGTGTATTCTTAATGCTCACAACAATCATAAAGTAAATAATCTTTTCTCCATTTTGAAGAATGGAGAGGCTCAGGGGAGTTAAAACATGCCCCAAGTTTACATATCATTGTAGCTAGGATTCAAAGCCCCTCTCTTTGCACTGATGTACTTCTTGGTGTAACCTCAGCTATTTAGCAGTTATGTATTGAAATGTCAGGATTCTGTATCTTTTGAACAACTAATTCTATTATTATTTTATTCAAACAACTTTATGGAAAGTTTAATCTTTTAATTTACCACTTTAAAAATATTACTTAAAATGATAGTTTATTCATGTATATTTTCCCTCATTTTGGGCTACAGATTTTTTCTTTAACTTTTATTTTCCATTATACTTTCCATTCCAAACTATGTATTTAAATTTCTAAGTTACTCCCACATTCATAGTCTTATTTCCTTTCTTTCTGCCTCTTGGCTCCAGCATCCTGAGACTTTAGCAAGCGGGAGTCAGTTGTCCCCTATGCCAAGCATCACTGGAGCACCAGTGAAAAGAGCACCAATAGAGAGAAGAAATTGATGGTCTCTTATCCAAGGTCTCTTATCCTTTTTCTTGGTGATAAGATTCTGTTTGTGGTTAGGCATAAGCCAAACAGGGTGACTAGACACTGGGCTATGAGTTTAGACTTGGATGGGATCAGAGGCAATAATTTATTCTTCACTGCTTGTAGTAAGTCAGGGTGGGTCTTGCCCACGTGCTTCCCAGAAACTTAGCTGGTTTGGGTGAACCATCTACCAATAACACCGATGCGTCCATTTTACATGGGTATTTAGCATGTGCATTCAGGCAGGGGGAAGACACCAATTCTTCCACCTTCTATGCAGTTCCACCCCAGAACAATCTACTGTTAATTCTAGGAGTGTCTTTGGTTTCCTGGGAGTGAGGATACGTCATGGATTAGAACAGATCAGAGGCTCAAAGGGAGACTTCTTCAGAAGAAGGAAACTGATAGAAACTTGCTCTGTATATCTTGAGAGGAGAATTAGAAAACCAACAAAGAGTTAGGGCTTGAATTAGTGATGAAGATATAGAATGTTAAATAAATAATGACAAGTAATATAATTATTAGCTCCATTTTGAGAGAACAATATCATAGCAGGGAACAGTATAGTTTGCTTCATACCACATCTGTGGATGTTACTTATATAGTCATAATATCAAAACACTTGATTATTGATCTTCCCCATTTATCATCTACATTAGTAATAAGCAAGGGCTTCCCAGGTGGCACTAGTGGTAAAGAACCCACCTGCTAATGCAGGAGACATAAGAGATGTGGGTTTGATGCCTGGGTCAGAAAGATCCCCTGGAGGAAGGGATGTCAACCCACTCCAGTATTTTTGCCTGGAGAAGCTCCATGGGCAGAGGAGCTTGTCAGGCTACAGTCCATAGGGTCACACAGAGTCAGGCACAACTGAAGCAACTTAGCACACACACACGCATGTAGGGAGCAAAGGGACAAATGTGTGAGTGTGTGGCAGGAGTAGGAAAAGGTGCTAAATCTTCCATAGGAGGAAAATTAAAAAGGAAGATTAAAAATGATACATGTTATTTAGAGATATGGAGGCAATTCTAGAATAATTGCCTGAAAGAGAAGCAAGTTATTATCTTCAAAAGGGGAAAAATCAGGGTAGAAAGGCCCAAGAAACTGCTATTTTTCATAAGCAACTCCCCTCCCTTCATAGTGTCATTTGATTCTTTCAACTATGTCTCAGGTATAACTTTCATAAACTCAACTAAAAGATAAAAATAATGTTTACATGAAAAAGTTAATAATGTTCAAATTAAAATTCCCCAGGCACATTTTGTCATATTTTAAGTTATATGAATGATTATTTTGATAATATTTAAAAATATTTTTAAAAGTAGCATGAACTTTAGCAACTCCAGCTTTCCTTAATAACAGCACAGTTTCAACATTGAGCACAGGCTCTTAGATCGCATGCATACGTCTTTCCCACCACACTAGGATGAGTATGTAAATACTTTGAGAAATGTAAATACGAGGTGGTGGTTCTGACATAGGAAATGATTCAGGTAAGTAGTTTTTCACTCCGGGTTCATTTTCAGTTTGTGGAAACACATATAAAAAGCAAGCACACCTGCTCTATTTTTGTTCTTGTTCCATTGCTGCTGCTGCTGCTAAGTCACTTCAGTCGTGTCCGACTCTGTGCAACCCCATAGATGGCAGCCCACCAGGCTCCCCTGTCCCTGGGATTCTCAAGGCAAGAACACTGGAGTAGGTTGCCATTTCCTTCTCCAATGCATAGGAGTGAAAAGTGAAAGTGAAGTCACTTAGTCGTGTCCAACTCTCAGCGACCCCATGGACTGTAGCCCACCAGGCTCCTCCATCCATGGGATTTTCCAGGCAAGAGTGGGGTGCCATGCTGGCCTTAAGCAAAAGTACTGAAAATTGATGAGCTATTCTGAAATTTCCAAGTGCCAGTGTTCAGATTCAAGACGTTAATAAGTTCAAGTCAGTTTAGGGAAAGGCAGCTCAACTCTGATTCAGATTTCTGTCTTGGGAAGATTGACTCTCTGCTTTTCATCTTCTCACATCTTTTAAAAAGATATTTTCTCTCTTATACAAGCCTGCTATTAGTTTATATCAAAGCCTTTTTCTTTTCTTTCTAAACAGATCTGTTCCATGAAGATTTCAGGAGCAAGTGACCAGCTACTATTTTATGCTGTCTCATTAAATGTGTCTCTGTGTCTTTATGCACTCTTGTAGGTTTTTAAATCTAAAGTCCCTCAACAATGGTGTCCTCGTTCCCTATTCTCTGAATGCCTCTTAACTATTGGGAAGCAGGGTTACAGAGAGGTGAAGGGATGGCGTTAATTGATGTAATTCAGATTCGAGAAGTGTCATTCTGACACATAAGTGGATAAAATGTGACTTGGGTAAATGTATATATCCTTTAATAACTGACAAATTGTAATGTAATTTGGTTTCACATTTTGTTGATATCCTACATATGCTTTTTTCCCGTTAGTTATCAGTTATGTCATAAAGCCTTGGACATTTTTGGACATGGCTATTTATGGTCTTATGGTTTAGTTCTCCCCCACCAGTCACTGCCTATGTGTTTGATCAACTATCTGTAAATATATAATACGTTACATAACTAGGGAGAAAGAATCAGGATCCCTGCAATTCACATACTTCTCTTTAACAATAACCATTGCTTGTTGAAAATATTTGCATCCACGCTGATAAATATGTACAATTGAGTACACAAGTGAGTTCTAATATTGCTAAGTGAGTTCTTCTTCTTTCTTCTGACTTGCTAAGGTAACTGGTGATAGCCCTAACAAGTATGGCTAAATGAATATTTTGTTTCAGTACAGATACTCTTCTCTATTTTCCCTTTCCAATTGGTCTGATTTATATTGTGATGCCCATTTCTTGCTTCCAGACCTTTACAGCTGAATATTGTTACCTGCTCTTGTACTCATTCAAAGTGTGGCCATTAAGGCCTGAGATTTTATCAGCTCATGTCTTTGTGAGGCTTTGCTCCTCCCATGTGTGCCTTGCAGGTTGCTCTAAGGGTCACTAGAGTTCTGTGTCCTTTCCAGAACACCTCAAGTTTGTATTTTTTTTCCATTTTCCTTTGATGCTGGACTCTCTTTGCAGGATTAGCATGCTAGTGTGCTTATGTCCTTTTTGCCCCCGTGTCCATTGCAGAGGATATTGAACACTCCTTTGATGGGAAGAGTCTTTTCCTACTTAGAGTCTTGTCTTAAAGCTCGTCTGTTATTAATATTTATTCAAGCCTGAGCACTTCCTGTAAGCCAACATTAGCTCTGGTCTGTACTGCATCATTCCTTCCAAAGAACACCCAGGGCTGATCTCCTTTAGGATGGACTGGTTGGATCTCCTTGCTGTCCAAGGGACACTGAAGAGTCTTCTTCAACACCACAGTTCAAAAGCATCAATTCTTCGGTGCTCAGCTTTCTCACAGTCCAACTCTCGCATCCATACATGACCACTGGAAAAACCATAGCCTTGACTAGACGGACCTTTGTTGGCAAAGTAATGTCTCTGCTTTTCAATATACTATCTAGTTTGGTCATAACTTTCCTTCCAAGGAGTAAGCGTCTTTTAATTTCATGGCTGCAATCACCATCTGCAGTGATTTTGGAGCCCCCAAAAATAAAGTCTGACAATGTTTCCACTGTTTCCCCAGTTTCCCCATCTATTTCCCATGAAGTAATGGGACCAGATGCCATGATCTTTGTTTTCTGAACGTGCAGCACCCCAGGCCTCCCTGTCCCTCACTATCTCCTGGAATTTGCCAGGTTCATGTTCATTGCATCGGTGATGCCGTCCAGCCGTCTCATCCTCTGACACCCTCTTCTCCTTCTACCCTTAATCTTTCCCAGCATCACAGACTTTTCCAATGAGTCATCTGTTCACATCAGATGACCAAAATACTGCAGTTTCAGCTTCAGCATCAGTCCTCCCAGTGAATATTTAGGGTTGATCTCCCTTAAGATTGACTGATTTGATCTCTTTGCTGTCCCGGGGAGTTTCAGGAGTCTTTTCCAGCACCACAGTTCAAAGGCATCAATTCTATGATGTTCTGCCTTCTTTACCATCCAGACTCACAACTGTACATGCCCATAGCCTTGGTTATATGGACCTTTCCCGGCAGAGTAATGTCTCTGCTTTTCAACATACTGTCTGCATTTGTCATCACTTTCCTTCCAAGAAGCAGTTGTCTTCTGATTTCATGCTGCAATCACTGTCCGCAGTGATTTTGGAGTCCAAGAAGAGGAAATCTGTCACTGCTTCCACCTTTTCCCCTTCTATTTGCCATACAGTAGTGGGGCCAGATATACATATTCAGTTCAGTTCAGTTCAGTCACTCAGTTGTGTCCGACTCTCCATGACCCCATGAACTGCAGCACGCCAGGCCTGCCTGTCCATCACCAACTCCTGGAGTTCACCCAAACTCATGTCCGTCGAGTCGGTGATGCCATCCAGCTATCTCATCCTCTGTCGTCCCCTTCTCCTCCTGCCCCCAATCCTTCCCAGCATCAGGGTCTTTTCCAGTGAGTCAGCTCTTCGCATGAGGTGGCCAAACTATTGGAGTTTCAGCTTCAACATCAGTTCTTCCAATGAACACAGGACTGATCTCCTTGCAGTCCAAGGGATTCTCAAGAGTCTTCTCCAACACCACAATTCAAAAGCATCAATTCTTCAGCACTCAGCTTTCTTTATAGTCCAACTCTCACATCCATACATGACTACTGGAAAAACCATAGCCTTGACTAGATGGACCTTTGTTGGCAAAGTAATGTCTCTGTTTTTTAATATGCTGTCTAGGTTGGTCATAACTTTCCTTCCAAGGAGTAAGTGTCTTTTAATTTCATGGCTGCAACACCATCTGCAGTGATTTTGGAGCCCGAAAAAATAAAGTCTGACACTGTTTCCACTGTTTCCCCATCTATTTGCCATGAACTAATGGGACAAGATGCCATGATTTCGTTTTCTGAATAATGAGCTTTAAGCCAACTTTTTCACTCTCCTCTTTCAGTTTCATCAAGATGCTTTGTAGTTCCTCTTCACTTTCTGCCATATATATATATATATATAATCATGAAAATGTGGAATATTATACTGAGCATGCCAATGGTAATGGGTCTTCCAGCTCAGTATTCTTTTTTCATGGCAAGAACTCTGAGGGGATATTTTGAGAGAGAATATAGGCTTTATTCTCACAGTTTTTGTCTCAAAATGGGTAGAACTTGTGGCTGTTCCCTAGTTACCTGTTATGAACCACCTCTTCCCACCATTATGCTCTATATTAGTTTCTGAGGGCTGTAATAAAAAAATTATCACAAATTGGGTGGCTTAAAATAACAGAAAGTATCCATTCCCAGTTGTGGAAACCAGAAGTCCAAAGTCAAGGTGTGATCAGGGCCATACTCCTTCTGGAGGCTCTAGGGGAGAGTTGACTCCACTTTTTCCAGCTTCTGGTTGCTGTGAGCCTTCCTTGACTTGTGTCTGCATCACTGTGAATGCTGCCTCCATACTCACATTGTCTCCTCCCTTCTATAGGTGTTACCTCCCTTGGCCTTTCTCCTGGAGGACGCTTATGATGTCATTTAGGGCCCACTCAGATTCTCCTCAACTCCGGATCATTTATTTAATTACACCTGTAAAGATCCTCTTTCCAAATAAGAAAACAAGATCTGGCCATTAGGGCTTCATATCTTTGAGTGGCTATTATTCAACCCACTACATACTTTGTCATGGCCTTCTGATCATATTCAGAATGCTTTTCTTAAACAGAAAAGTATATAGATACAGATATGTTGTGCAAGGAGGCCCAACCAGTCCATCCTAAAGGCGATCAGTCCTGAGTGTTCATCGGAAGGACTGATGTTGAAGCTGAAACTCCAATATTTTGGCCACCTCATGCGAAGAGCTGACTCATTTGAAAAGACCCTGATGCTGGGAAAGATTGAAGGTAGGAGGAGAAGGGGACTATAGAGGATGAGATGGTTGGAGGGCATCACTGACTCGATGGACATGAGTTTGGGTAAACTCCAGGAGTTGGTGATGGACAGGGAGGCCTGGTGTGCTGTGGTCCATGGGGTCGCAAAGAGTCGGACACGACTGAACTGAACTGAACTGAGGTATGTTGTCAGTTTCCCTTAGACCAGCATTATCTAATACAATGAGAGCCACATATATAACTTATATTTTTCTCATGTTCATGCTAAAAAGTGAGAAGAAATACATGATATTAATTTTAATAGCATATTTTATTTTACTCAGTACATCCAAAATATTATCATTTCAACATGCAGTCAACATAAAAATTATCACTGAGGTAGTTTCCACTTTTAGTACAAAGTCTTTTAAATCTGATGTGTATTTTATACATCACAGCACATCTCTGTTTAGAGAAGCCACATTTCATGTGCTCAATAGCTGCAAGTGGCTAGTGGCTACTGTTGACTTGCACAGCCAACTTTAGACATGGAAAGTTGTCTTTTCAGGGCCAGCACAGTGATTGGAACATTGGCATGCATGATATACATATTTACTGGATGAATAGTTATTAAATGAGTAAAAGGAGACCAGGAAAATGTCATGTTAAGCTGTATCACGATCCCTGTAACTTAGAATGGGTATGTATTTACAGAATCATATTTATTTGAATTTAATTGAATAAAAAGTAGTAGTGATTATGATACTTCTTTGTTTCTAGACCAACTCACATTTTTGTTTGCACTGTTTCCTTAGATGATAAATTTTACAAATTTGTATTCTATAAGAATATTTGAATTTTAGAGGCATTTGTGAATGTTTAATATTCTGGGATTTGGTGAAATGGATCTTAATATATATTTATTGCAATATTTTTTCTTAGTTATGGTGAATTCTATTAACCAAAATTGCTGTGAAATTCATCCTCTTAAATATTTATTGTCACATAATATTTTAGATTCAAGCAGAGAGGAAATAACAGCAGCTCGTAGAGACATTAGAAGACTAATGAAATTCAATCTATAATAGTTTATACATCATTTTGAACTGAGTAATGCTAGGCAAAGCATGCATATTCTGTTAAAATATTAAAAGTTATTGAGGGAAAATTTTAATTTAATATTAAAATATAAAATCTCTTTAATCACTGGGAAGAATCCTCAGAAGTGAAAGGAAAACTCTACATCAGTTTAAACATTTCAAGACAACCAATTTTACTAATTTAAAACAACTTCCAGAGCTAAGGATCTAAGCAAATGAACCATTTTCTTTAAAAATTCTGACTCATCTTGGGAGCATTAAAATTAATAGAACTTATGATCTTGAGTTCTACTCATTTATGAATGTGTTTTCAGTAAGTACACATAATTGGGGTTGGGATCTGACAGTCCCTTATATATAAAACCATCATGAATACACATAGAGTTTTATACCATTAATATTTCAGGGGTTTGATTCACAACTTTATAAAATGAACATACCCATGAAATGAACTAATGCAGAAAACAAATCTTTTCCAAGACCAGTGGAATGCACTATGCTCATATAAGGTCAGGGTTATAAGTACTAAGACAATATAACAGCCCAGAGACTGATTCTTTTGTGTAGAACTCTGGACGAATTGGGAGAGTAGCTTTGACAAATAGTCACTACCATATGTAAAACAGATAGCTAGTGGGAAGCTGCTGTGTAGCACAAGTAGTGAGATGACCTAGAGGAGGGGTTGGGGGAGCGAGAGGGAGGCTCAAAGGGAGGGACATACAGATGCACTCAGCTGATTCATGCTATTTTTCAGCAGAAACCAGAACAACTTTGTAAAACAATTATCCTCCAATTGAAACAAACAAACAAACAAACTCTGGAGCAAGGACAGTGACAGAGGGGGTCCAGTGAAGTGAAGGAAGAAAGGGTCAGGGAAATTTTATCTTCACATTTTGTAAGGATCTCATGGATGAGTAGGTCTGTAATTTACTTCTGGGAGCCAAGCTTGTAGCAGTGATTATCACCATATCTTTCTCTAGGCATGATTACTTTGCTTTCCATCAAAGTGTTCATTCCTCAGTCCTATCTCCTGGAGTTTCTGATACCTTCCTTCTGGAGGCCCAGCCTGGCTCAGATTCTGAGCCAGTTTTGGTGAAAGCAGGAGGAATATTAATATAGTGCACCTCAATTCTACTAGTCAGCAGTGTGTGAATTTAGTTTAACTGCAACAGAATCATTGTGCCTAGGAGGATCTTGAAGGGTTGGATGAAGCCACCTAACATGGTACTTTGCTTAGCTGTTCTCCTTAGTACTCTGGTTTCCTAGTGGGACTCTGGTAGTCTGTCTTTGATAGAACCCTAGTCCCAGAGGGAATTCCCAAGAGATCACATTGCCAACATTCGCTGGATCATAGAGAAAGTTAAGGAATTAAAAAAAAACAAAACACCATCCATCTCTGTTTCATGGACTATGACAAAGCCTTTGACTGTGTGGATCATAATAAATTGTTGAAAGCTCTTAAAGAGATGGGAACACCAGACCATTTTACATGTTTCCTCAGAAACCTGTATGCCAGTCAAGAAGCAACAGTTAGAACCCTGTATGGAACAACTGTTTGGCTCAAGATTGAGAAAGACGTATGGCAGGGCTGTCTGCTGTCACCATGTTTGTTTAATCTGTATGATGAGCACATCATGAGAAAAGCCAGGCTGGATGAGTTAGAAGCTGGAATCAAGATAGGTAGGCGAAACATCAACAACCTCAGATGGGGATGATACCACTCTAATAGCAGAAAGCAAAGAGGAACTAAAGAGCCTTTTGATGAGGGTAAAGGAGGAGAGTGAAAGAGCCAGCCTAAAAGTAAACATCAAAAAAGCTAAGATCATGGCATCTGACCCCATTACATCATGGCAAATAGAAGGGGAAAAGTTGGAAGTAGTGACTTCCTCTTTTGGGGCTCTAAAATCACTCTGGATGGTGACTGCAGCCATGAAATCAGAAGATTTTTACTTCTTGGCAGGAAAGCTGTGACAAACCTAGACTGTGTGCTGAAAAGCAGAGACATTACTCTACTGACCAAGGTCCGAATAGTCAAGGCTATGGTCTTTACAGTGGTCACGTACGGTTGTGAGAGCTGGACCATAAAGAAGGCAGAGTGGCAAAGAATTGATGCCTCTGAACTATGGTGCTGCAGAAGACTCCTAAGAATCCCTTGGACAGCAAGGAGATCAAACCAGTCAATCTTAAGGGAAATCAAGTCTGAATACTCATTGGAAGTACTGATGCTGAAATTGAAACTCCAGTATTTTGGTCATCTGATGAGAACAGCTGACTCATTAGAAAAGTCCCTGATGCTGGAAAAGGTTGAGGGTAGAAGGAGAAGAGGGTGTCAGAGGATGAGATGGCTGGATGGCATCACCAATGCAATGAATATGAACTTTGGCAAACTTCTGGACATGGTGAGGGATGGGGAGGCCTGGCGTGCTGCAAATCCATGGGGTTGCAGAGTCAGACATGACTGGGTGACCGAACAACAAATTCTCAGAGGTGAATATTACCCTCTAATTAAAACAAAAGGCAAACAGCACAAAAATCTTAGACCTATGTTTTCAAGGTTTAACTCTTCTGTCTTTGTTTATTGACTCTGTGGTTTTTATGTTGCTAAAATGGACCTTCAGCAATTTATAAAAGCCATGTCTAATAACATAAATGTTAGTATCAAAAATTGAGAGGTAGGGAGTGACTGCTTTAAGAATTATATAAATTTCTGAGTAATAAGTGCAAATTTAACCAATATCATATTATGAGCTTAATATAATATCTAAACAATTTATAAGAATTTAGTGTATTTATGAAGAACTTTTGCTAAAAGAATTTTAGAAACTTTCAGTATTTACTTATGTAGTCAAAGATGTAAAAGTTTTAAGAAATTTATAATGCTTAACCCTGAGAACTTCTGAGAATTTGTAAAAGAAATGCTAATGAAACATTAAAGGAGAGATCAAATATATCAAGTGTCAAGAATGAAAGTTCATCACACTGAAGAAAAATATTTATGAAGAAAGAAAAATGACTGGGAATGAGAAGAAAAACTTCATAGGACTAAAGAAATAGAAAGTGAAAGTCAGTTGTGTACAACTCTCTGTGACCCCATGTAGTATATAGTCCATGGAATTCTCCAGGCCAGAATACTGGAGTGGGTAGCCTTTCCCTTCTCCAGGGGATCTTCCCAACCCAGGGATCAAACCCAGGTCTCCCACATTGCAGGCAGAGTCTTTACCAGCTGAGCCACAAGGGAAGCCCAAGAATGCTGGAGTGAGTAGTCTATCCCTTCTCCAGCAGATCTTCCCGACCAAGGAATTGAACTGGGGTCTCCAGCACTGCAGGCAGATTCTTTACCAACTGAGCTATCAGGGAAGGGTATCCATAAATGATCATAAGCTGTAATTGTGCAGAACAGCATAAAAATAGAAAATTTGTGTTATAATGTGATTTTACTGTATATTATAGAGTATATACTGTGTATTATATTACATTCAGTTCAATTCAGTTGCTTAGTCGTGTCCAACTCTTTGTGACCCCATGGACTGCAGCATGCCAGGCTTCCCTGTCCATCACCAACTCCTGAAGCTTGCTCAAGCTCATGTCCATCAAGTTGGTGAAGCCATCCAACCATCTCATACTCTGTTGTCCCCTTCTCCTCCTGCCTTCAATCTTTTCCAGCATCAGGATCTTTTCCAATGAGTCAGTTCTTCGCATCAGGTGACCAAAGTATTGGAGCTTCAGCTTCACATCAGTCCTTCCAATGAATATTTAGGATGGACTGGTTGGATCTCCTTGCAGTCCAAGGGACTCTCAAGAGTCTTCTCCAACACCACAGTTCAAAAGCATCAATTCTTCAGTGCTTTACATAATATTGTATTACATAGATACATATATGTCATAATACTTAAAGATATAATTTTGGTAATAAATATATGAACCCTGAAATATATGTTGCATTTACCTGATACAAATATATAGTCATATTAAGAAGAACATAGTTTTTCATATGATTAGCTGTTTCAGTGTCATTCAGAATAGTACAGTATTAGTCACAATTTGCAGGGACAGACTTGACTTTATCTGTTTTTATTTTTAAAACCCCATGAATGTAGACAATTCGAATTTTGGTTATTGGATTAAGATACTGTATCTAATAAGAATTTGGTATTTAATATCCTAATAATAAACTTTATAAATATATAATTAAAATATATTCGTTTTGTTAATAATTATTAGTATCTGCAAGAATGGTAAATATGTCAGGATGGTCCAATGTTCATAAATTCTGTCTACTGTTTGAAATCAAGACGTGTTTGCTTTATAATTATCACAGCTATGAAAACTAGTTGAAATTTGTATGTCATGTCCTTTTCCATCCTTTGTTGAAGCTCTCTCACAAAGTTAGACCTCCTTGGAATATGACATCTGCAGGAAGTGGGTTCAAACTGACCAGAGTTATTCGCACTATTCACTGCTCTAAACTAGGACTAACCCTACAATAGCCAAATCAGTTTTGTTAGCTGTCCCATTTCTTCATATTTTCTGCTCATTCTTCTCCTAAATTCTAAATTAATTAGGCAGTGAAAAAGACAAAGAATAATTTTTCTTTGTGTTCTTACAGATTCAGCTATTGTCCCTAATTGAATCCCCCAAGTTAGCAACTTGGTATCTCTCTGCACATCTCAAGACATGTTGCAAAATTCTCAAGACTCTTGGTGCATGTGTGCTAAGTCACTTCAGTCATGTCTGACTCTTTGTAACCTTATGGACCGTGGCCTGCCAGGCTTCTCTGTCAATGGGATTCTTCAGGAAAGAATACTGGAGTGGGTTGCCATGCCCTTCTCCAGGGGATCTTCCCTAATCAGGGATCAAACCTGCATCTCCTGTGACTCCTACATTGCAGGTGGATTCTTTACCGCTTAAGACTCTCAAATCCCATTTAATTTTTATTTATTTTAATAATGAGGTGTCAGGGCTCCCCAAAGTCTGGAGCTCATGAATATTGACATTGAGAGTGGCGAATCTACCCAATAGCACAGTGGTTAAGACCTATTCGTTTCCAGGAAGAGGAATAGTTGAGCTGCTTTTCCTCTAGTTTATACCACCACTGGGGCATCTGACAGTGGGGTGTCATGTCATAGCCACCCTCTAGTGATGCACATTCTGGAAGGGACTTCAGAGTTCACAGAGGCATCAGCAATAAGTTCTGCCTGTGAAAGCTTCCCTGCTTCCCTAAGTAGATGGGTTGGGGTGGATCTAGAACTATGCTGAAAAAGGAGATCAGCCCTGGGATTTCTTTGGAAGGAATGATGCTAAAGCTGAAACTCCAGTACTTTGGCCATCTCATGCGAAGAGTTGACTCATTGGAAAAGACTCTGATGCTGGGAGGGATTGGGGGCAGGAGGAGAAGGGGACGACAGAGGATGAGATGGCTGGATGGCATCACCGACTCGATGGACGTGAGTCTGAGTGAACTCCGGGAGTTGGTGATGGACAGGGAGGCCTGGCGTGCTGCGATTCATGGAGTCGCAAAGAGTCAGACACGACTGAGCGACTGAACTGAACTGAAGATTTTACAAATTATAAAGTCATGTGTGCACTGGACATCTTCACTCCATTCTAACTTACTCCTTATTCCACCCGCTCCGCTTCCCTGGTGGATCAGACAGTAAAGAATCTGTCTGCATTGCGGGAGATCTGGGTTCTATCCCTGGGTTGGGAAGATCCCCTGGAGAAAGGCATGGCAACCCACTCCAGTATTCTTGCCTGGAGAATCCCTGTGGACAGAGGAGCCTGGAGGACTGTAGTCCATGGGGTCACAAAGAGTTGGACATGTCTTATCGTCTAAGCACACCACAACCCATACTCTATCTCTGACTCTGCCCTTGAGCTTCATTCACTCCTTGTTCTCCATTCAACCCTGAGCCTGACTCCATGTTTTACTCCATCTCTGAGTGAGGTGCTAGACACTCAGTGTTGGATGATGGATTAAGTGAGGATGAAGTTAGGGTGAGGGCCGAAGGGAGCCTCTCTTAAGGTAAACGATAGGGATATTATTGCAAGCATTGTTTGTAATTTTTCATAGTATTTTTACATTCTGACTCATATCACTCAATATGACACTGTTGGAACAGCTGCATCAAAACATGCTGTCACTCAACCACACAAAAAGTGTCTTTCTTAGCCATCATTGACCTCAACACTTCATATTGAAAACTGATAGGAAAGAGAATATTGATGCTGTTAAATATTGCTTTATAAATTTATTACAAAAAATAAATAAAATTGCGATCCTTGGAATCGCTACCAGGATAATAGTTTACCTTTATATCACTTCAACTGCCTTTGGCCTTTTGTCTCACAATCTCTGCCCGCTGTGGACCTGTGTAACTGCTGCCTGCAGTGTTTGCTTTGTCAAAGACATCACTCCCAGGGGTAATTATTTACACACGGAAATGGGTACACAATTAGGTGTCACTGAAAGGCTGCTTTACACACTGCGGTTGGATGAATGTGGTGGTGGTTTAGTCACTAAGTCGTGTCCGACCATTGCGACCCCATGGACTGTAGCTCACCAGGCTCCTCTGGCCATGGGATTTTCCAGGCAAGAATACTAGAGTGGCTTGCCATTTCCTTCTCCTTCCCGACCCTGGAATTGAACTGGGGTCTCCTGCACTGCAGGTAGATTCTTTACCAACTGAACTACCAGGGAATTCCCAGGATGAATGTAAATATATCAATTCATATTGAACAAATGTAAAATACCAGTTTAGATGAGTGGTGAGTTGAGCTGGTCATCATCCAGAATTTCACAAGGTAGAAGGGGCCCTGAGAGGCAGAAAGTGGTACCTAAAATCTGAGCTCAAACTCATTTATAACGTCCTCAATAAACTGTAAGACACAGGTGACCAGGAATGCCTACCTCATAAGACGAAATACTCCATTTCCAGATGGTTCTAATTCAAGCTATTGCTTAGTTTGGGCTGAAATATACTCTCCTCATCCTTCTTTTAGTCCAAATGTAGCTCTGCAACCATGAGTTGAGACTAACCGATCTCCCCCATAACAGCTGTTCAAGTATTTGAACACAGATATAGCTGATTTTTGGTTTAAATTAAAACTTCCCTTTAATTTGCACACTAGATGGCAGGTCAACAATAATAGAGTTTTCTGATGTTGATCAATCAAATGCTACAATTTTGATTTTTTCTCAGAATTCACCACTCTATCCATTGCAGCATAAATATCCATGACGATGTTGGAAATCAAGTGATTGTTTCTAAAATTCCTGATTTATGCCAATTCTTAGAACATATAGTTTCATTTATGCATGAGTGCTCAGTTGTGTCTGACTCTGTGTTACCCCATGAACTGCAACCCAACAGGCTCCTCTGTCTACGGAATTCTTTAACTAGTCAAATATTACATGCTAGTAGACAAGGGGAATTTCAAACAGTAAGAAAAAACTTTAGAAGACAGCTGCAGCTCCAGATCAATGTGAAATTTTTTGAAAGGTAGTTTTCAAATATTCTGGTACTTGAAAATAATATATAAATTAACAAATATTTAGGTGAATATTATCCAACTACTTCTAACTTCATTATAATTCTGAATCAAGGGAGTTGGGAATTTTGTCTCTTTTCATAGAAAATACTCAGTTAAAATAGATTTGCAGTCTGTGTGCTATATATTTTTATTAATTTCCTCTTTCTGAAATTTCTCATTTTTTGTGTATTATCTGAGTTAAAATTCTTGAGACTTTGCCTCAATATTTTGTATTTTAATGTAAAGCTAAAAGTAATCCTTTTTGAAATTATGATGACAGTAAGCCATGATGAAATATTTATCAAACATACTCTTAACCTCTTTATTACGTGCCTTGCTTATTTAATAACTGAAACTTGTTTTAGATAGAAAAGGATAAGCTTAACTGTTCTATGAAGAGAAATGAGAAGGATACATGTATATGTACATAATTTGCTGCTACTCTTTGAGTTCTTAATTACCAAAGAAAAGCAGTGAAAATACTTGCAAGAAAATTGGAGAGAGAACCTCTACATTTTGGGATGATGAAATGTTTTCTTCTTAGTTATCTGTAAGGATGAGTAAATTACTTTCATAGAGTTAAACATATATTTCAAATTTTCACAAACTGAGTTAGGGGAACATTTTTAGGAAGAATTGAATCTTTGTAAGGAAAGTGTGACGCTTATAGAAAAGTTTATACTATCTGCTTTTCATCATTTGTTCAGTATTTATGATCATCAACAAAAAGTTATTTTAATAGTATTTAATCATATTTTATCTTAGGATACTCTATATTTCTTATAATTTCTTGATGCAGGGTCTATGTCTTGTTGGCTTCCCTGATAGCTCAGCTGGTAAAGAATCTGCCTGCAATGAAGAAGACCCCAGTTTGATTCCTGGGTTGGGAAGTTCCCCTGGAGTAGGGATAGGTTACCCATTCCAGTATTCTTGGGCTTCCGTGGTGGCTCTGACTATAAAGAATCCGCCTGCAATACGGGAGACCTGGGTTCAACCCCTGGGTTGGGAAGATCCCCTGGAGGAGGGCATGACAACCCACTCCAGTATTCTTGCCTGGAGAATCCCCATGGACAGAGAAGCCTGGCAGGCTACAGTCCACGGGTGGCAAAGAGTCGGTCATGACTGAGCAACTAAGCACAGCTATGTCTTGTGCATATTTTCGTTAGCTCTTTCATGTATTTTTTTAAATTGAAATATAGTTGACTTAGAATATTGTGTTAGTTTCGTGTATACAGAAAAGTGACTCCATTTTATATATATATATATATATATATATATATATATATATATGTGCGTGTGTGTGTGTGTGTTCAGTTCAGTCGTGTCCAACTCTTTGCAACCCCATGGACTGATGCACGCCAGGCTTCCCGATCCATCAGAGCTTGCTCAAACTCATGTCCTTTGAGTCGGTGATGCCATCCAACTATCTCATCCTCTGTTGTCTCCTTCTCCTCCTGCCTTCAATCTTTCCCAGAATCAGGGTCTTTTCCAATGGGTCAGTTCTTCACATCAGGTGGCCAAAGCATTGGAGTTTCAGCTTCAGCATCAGTCCTTTCAATGAATATTCAAGACTGATTTCCATTAGGATGGACTGGTTGGATCTCCTTGCAGCCCAAGGGACTCTCAAGAGTCTTCTCCACATCACAGTTCAAAAGCATTAATTCTTTGGTGCTCAGATTTCTTTATGGTCCAACTCTTACATCCATACATGACTACTGGAAAAACTATAGCTTTGACTAGACGTACCTTTGTTGGCAAAGTAATGTCTCTGCTTTTCAATAAGCTATCTAGGTTGGTCATAACTTTCCTTCCAAGGAGTAAGCATCTTTTAATTTCATGGCTGCAGTCACCATCTGCAGTGATTTTGGAGCCCAAGAAAATAAAGTCTCTCACTGTTCCATTGTTTCCCCATCTATTTCCCATGAAGTGATGGGACCGGCTGCCATGATCTTAGTTTTTTAAATGTTGAGTTTTAAGCCAGGTTTTTCACTCTCCTCTTTCACTTTCCTCAACAGGCTCTTCAGTTCCTCTTCACTTTCTGCCAAAAGGGTGGTATCGTCTGCATATCTGAGGTTATTGATATTTCTCCCAGCAATGTTGATTCCAACTTGTGCTTCATCCAGTCCAGCATTTTGAATAAATTTACACAAAATGCTGGATGGGATTTCACATATATTTCAGCATATATATATATACACACACATATGTATATATGTGTATAATACATATAAAAATATATACATAAAAATATATACATATATATACATATAAAAATATATGTATATATATAATATATATACATATGTATATATACATATATACATATACATATATATACACATATATATGTGTATATATACACATATATATTTTTTCCATTATAGGTTATTACAAGATATTGAATATAGTTTCCTGTGCTATACAGTACATCTTTGCTGTTTATCTGTTTTTTATATACTGATGTTGATCTGTTAATCCCACACTCCTAATTTATCCCTCTTCTGTCCTTTTCCCTTTGGTAAACATAAGGTTGTTTGCTGTATCTGTGAGTCTAGTTTGGTTATGTGAATAAATTCATTTGTAACTTTTTTAGATTCCACATGTAAGTGACATCATATAATACTTTTCGTTCTCTATCTAATTTACTTCACTTGGTATGATAATCTTGAGGTCTATCCATGTTGCTGCAAATGACAATATTTCATTCTTTTAATGGTCAAGTAATATTCCATTGTGTATGTATGCATATGTATATATATACATATAAACATATATACCCCATACCCCATCTTCTTTATCCATTTGTCTGTTGACAGACACTGAGGTTGCTTCCATGTCTTGGCTATTATAAATAGAATTGTGTGAGTACTGGGGAATCATGTCTTTGCAAATTAAACTTTTCATATTTTCCAGATATGTGTCAGGAATAGGATTGCTGGATCATATGTTCACCCTATTTTTGTTTTGTTTTTTTGAAATCTTCATACTGTTTTTCATTGTGGCTGCACCAAGTTTCATTCCTATAACAGTATAGAAAGATTCCCTTTTCTCCACACCTTTATTATTTATAGACTTTTTTCCTTATTATAAATTTATTTATTTTAATTGGAGGCTAATTACTTTACAATATTGTATATAGACTTTTTGATGATGCCTATCCCTAACAGAAGCAGAAGATATTAAGAAGAGATGGCAAGAATACACAGAAGAACTGTATAAAAAAGATCTTCATGACCCAGATAATCACAATGGTGTGATCACTGACCTAGAGCCAGACATCCTGGAATGTGAAGTCAAGTGGGCCTTAGAAAGCATCACTATGAACAAAGCTAGTGGAGGTGATAGAATTCCAGTTGGGCTATTCCAAATCCTGAAAGACGATGCTGTGAAAGTGCTGCACTCAATATGCCAGCAAATTTGGAAAACTCAGCAGTGGCCACAGGACTGGAAAAGGTCAGTTTTCATTCCAATCCCAAAGAAAGGCAAGTCCAAAGAATGCTCAAACTACTGCACAATTGCACTCATCTCGCACACTAGTAAAGTAATGCTCAAAATTCTCCAAGCCAGGCTTCAGCAATACGTGAACTGTGAACTTCCTGATGTTCAAGCTGGTTTTAGAAAAGGCAGAGGAACCAGAGATCAAATTGCCAACATCCGCTGGATCATGGAAAAAGCAAGAGAGTTCCAGAAAAACATCTATTTCTGCTTTATTGACTATGCCAAAGCCTTTGACTGTGTGGATCACAATAAACTGTGGGAAATTCTGAAAGAGATGGGAATACCAGACCATCTGACCTGCCTCTTGAGAAATCTGTATGCAGATCAGGAAGCAACAGTTAGAACTGGACATGGAACAACAGACTGGTTCCAAATAGGAAAAGGAGTACATCAAGGCTGTCACCCTGTTTATTTAACTTATATGCAGAGTACCTCATGACAAATGCTGGACTGGGAGAAACACAAGCTGGAATCAAGATTGCTAGGAGAAATATCAATAACCTCAGATATGCAGATGACACCACCCTTATGGCAGAAAGTGAAGAGGAACTAAAAAGCCTCTTGATGAGAGTGAAAGAGGAGAGTGAAAAAGTTGCTCAACATTAAAAGCTCAACATTCAGAAAACGAAGATCATGGCATCGGGTCCCATCACTTTATGGGAAATAGATGGGGAAACAGTGGAAAGAGTGTCAGACTATTTTTCTGGGCTCCAAAATCACTGTAGATGGTGATTGCAGCCATGAAATTCAAAGACGCTTACTCCTTGGAAGGAAAGTTATGACCAACCTAGATAGCATATTCAAAAGCAGAGACATTACTTTGCCAACAGACGTTCATCTAGTCAAGGCTATGGTTTTTCCTGTGGTCATGTATGGATGTGAGAGTTGGACTGTGAAGGCTGAGTGCCAAAGAATTGATGCTGTTGAACTGTGGTTTTGGAGAAGACTCTTGAGAGTCCCTTGGACTGCAGAGAGATCCAATCAGTCCATTCTGAAGGAGATCAGCCCTGGGATTTCTTTGGAAGGAATGATGCTGAAGCTGAAACTCCAGTACTTTGGCCACCTCATGCGAAGAGTGGACTCATTGGAAAAGACTCTGATGCTGGGAGGGACTGGGGGCAAGAGGAGAAGGGGACGACAGAGGATGAGATGGCTGGATGGCATCACTGACTCGATGGACGTGAGTCTGAGTGAACTCCGGGAGTTGGTGATGGACAGGGAGGCCTGGCGTGCTGCTATTCATGGGGTCGCAAAGAGTCAGACACAACTGAGAGACTGATCTGATCTGATCTGATTCTGACCAGTGTAATGTGATACCTCATTGCAGTTTTGACTTGTGTTTCTCTAGCAAAATTGAGCATATTTTCACAAATCTATTTGCCACCTTTATGTCTTCTTTGGACAAATGTCTATTTAGGTCTTATGCCCTAATTTAATTGTGTTGTTTTGTGTGTGTGTGTGTGTGTGTGTGTGTGTGTTTATATAGAGCCGTACGTGCTCTTTGTATATTTTTGAAATTGTCTGTGTCTGTTACATCATTTGCAAATATTTTCTCCCAGATTGTAGGTTGTCTTTTTGCTTTGTTTATGGTTTCCTTTATCATGCAAAAGCTTATAAGTTTTATTAGGTCCCATTTGTTTATTTTTGCTTTTATCTGTATTCCCTATGGAGATTGACCTAAGAAAATATTAGTACAATTTATTTCTGAGAATGTTTTGCCTATTTTATCTTGTGGTACATGTTTTATGGTGTCATGTCTTATATGTAACTCTTCAAGGAATATTGAATTTATTTTTGTGTTTGCTGTGAGGGAGTGTTCTAACCTTATTGATTTACATGTGCTGTTCAGCTTTTCCAACATCACTTCCTAAAGATACAGTTTTTCTCCATTGTGTGTTCTTGTTTCCTTTGCTGAAGGTTAATTGACTGTAGGTTTGCAGGTTTATTTCTGGGCTCTCTCTGTTCTGTTCAATTTGTGTGTCTGTTTTTGTACCAACACCATGCTGTTTTGATTATTGCAGCTTTGTAGTATTGTCTGAAGTCTGGAAGGGTTATAACTTCTGCTTTATTCTTTTTCCTTAGAATTGCTTTGATAATTCTAGGTCTTTTGTGGTTCCATATAAATTTTAGGATTATTTTTCCAGTTCTGTGAAAAATGTCATGGGTAATTTGATAGCAATCATATTTAATCTGTAGATTGCTTTGGGTAATTTAGCCATGTTAATGATATGAATTCTACCAATCCAAGAGCATGTCTTTTCATTTCTTTGAATCATATTTAGTCTCCTTTATCTCCTTTTATAGTTCTTGTGCATAAGTCTTTTACCTCCTTGGTTAGGTTTATTCCTAAGATTTTTTTTTCTTGTTAAGATTTTAAATTGGGATTTTTTTTTTACTTTTCCCTTCTGATATTTCATTGTTAGTGTAAAGAAAAGCAACAAATCTCTGTGTATTAATCTTATATCCTGATATCTTGCTGAATTTGTTGATCAGTTCTAGTAGTTTTTGTGTGAATTCTATAGGATTTTTACATAGAGTATCATGTCATCTCCATATAATGGCAATTTTATCTCTTTCCTTCCCATTTGGATACCTTTTATTTCTTTTTCTTGTGTGATTGTTGTGGCCAGGACTTACAATATTATGTTGTATAGAAGTGGTCTTTTTCCAGAATTCAGTGGGAGGGTGTTCAGTTTTTCACCATTGATTATTATGTTTTCTGTGAGTTTATCATAAGTGGTTTTTATTATGTTGAAGTATGTCCCCTCTATACCAACTTTGGAGAGAGTTTTTATCATGAGTTGATGTTGAATTTTATTAAATTTTTTCCTGCATCTATTGAGATGATCATGTGATTTTTCTCTTTTCTTTTGTTTAGTGTATCACTTTGATTGATTTGCCTATGTTGAACCATACTTGTGATCATGGGATGAATCCAACTTGATCAAGGTGTATGATCTTTTTTATGTGTTGTTGAATTTGATTTGCTAATATTTTATCAATGATTTGCATCTATATTCAGCAAAAATATTCCTGTAATTTTCTTTTTTGGTAGTGTCTTTGTCTGATGTTGGTGTTAGAGTCATGGTGGCTTAATAGAGTGACTTTGGAGGTGTTCCCTCCTCTTCAGTCTTTTGGAAGAGTTCAAGGAGGATAGGTATAAATTGTTCTTTGTATATTTGGTAGAATTCCTCAGTGAAGACATCTGGTCTTGAGCTTTTGTTTGCAGGGAGTTCTTTTTTTATTATTATAGATCCGTATTTTTATTACATATGAGGCGGAGTACATGGTACACATTCAGTGTGATTTCTATTTCCATGGATTTTTTATATTCCTACAAAAGTATGTTTTCAATATATTTTTAATGTCTCATCAGTGATTATTAAAGGTAGACTGTTATTTACAATATGTTTATTTAGCTGGAAAAGATTAAGTGATATATATATTCTAGATTTCAAAACTCATAAGAGCCCTATGAAGAAGAGCACTTCAGAATGTGTTTAACTCATCTTTGTTTTCTGAGTGATGCACACTTGAAAAGGGTGTGGAGGACTGACATTAAATATCCAAACCATAAAATGTGAATGATTTGTATGAAAATATAG
The DNA here is from genome assembly GCF_019923935.1 of Bubalus bubalis. Taxonomy (NCBI): domain Eukaryota; kingdom Metazoa; phylum Chordata; class Mammalia; order Artiodactyla; family Bovidae; genus Bubalus; species Bubalus bubalis. The sequence goes on along the minus strand of NC_059177.1, from coordinate 42,172,505 downwards.
ACAGAACACAATATATGTCCTTTAGCTCCCATGCTAAGGTTTTTGAATTTGTATCCCACCTCAGATTTTATATGCCTTGCAAAACTATTTCTCAATTTGGAACCATTAGCTGCCTGATTGGAGGCTATAGTGTTTACCCAACCAGATCCAATGAATTGAAAATTGGAGTGAATGAGTTTTAGATAGCAACATATGAACAGAGTGGCATTACAGAAATCACACCAACAAATGACAGAGTTGCTCTACTAAAAAAAGTCCCTGGAAGCTCTGGTGCAGATTTATTCATGACAGTGATTGGGGTTGGTTTTTATCCAGACTAATTGAAAAAAAGCAGATTTTAGGAAGTAGTAAAATTTTAATTCAATGAAATTGAATGGCAAGAAATCATTGAACTGAATCTTTTTACATATAATAGATGTGATTTTAGATTTTAAGTAATATAATACATGCTATCCATGAACAGATACTCTTTTGATGGCATATTAATTCTACAGGGTGCTAAACCATGACACAATTGTATAATTCAAATCAGTATTGATCAGAGAACAGCTTCAACCAAATTTATGCTACTGTATGCTGCTAAGTCAGTTCAGTCGTGTCTGACTCTGTGCGACCCCATAGACGGCTGCCCACCAGGCTCCCCCATCCCTGGGATTCTCCAGGCAAGAATACTGGAGTGGGTTGCCATTTCCTTCTCCAATGCATGAAAGTGAAAAGTGAAAGTGAAGTCGTTCAGTTGTGTCCGACCCTCAGCGATCCCATGGACTGCAGCCTACCAGGCTCCTTCATCCATGGGGTTTTCCAGGCAAGAGTACCGGAGTGGGGTGCCATTGCCTTCTCCGATGCCACTGTATAGGGATATGGAAAACATGAATTTTTCAAGAATGATTTGAAGACCAAGAATTATATGAAAGGCTGTTACAACAATGAATTTTCCATCTGCAATTCTGATAGCTCATTAGTTATTTCCAGATAAATCTTTTGCCAAAGGGAAGACAATCTGTTCCCTTTATGTGGAAGACTTGAAGGAGACAGTCCAATAAAAAACATGCCTGTGAAAGAAATGGGTGTATAGATCATGAAATAAATTAGATAAGTTGTTTATGCAGAGTTCTGAAACATGGAGGTGTTGGGTCCTGCAGAAAGGACCAGAAGACATGAAATCACTGTTATCATGGAGTTGACATGTTAGTGCTGGTGGTAGTGAGATGACAAACAGAAAATAAGTGAGTTGTATAATGTGTTTAAAGTGAAAAGTTACATGGGGAAAAATTAAGTGGGCAAGAATGATGAGAGTGAGGGTAGAGGCAGGAGGAGGGATAGGGCTTGCTCTGTCCCATGGGATAAGTGAAAGCCCCAGATGAAAAACGACATTTGGGCAAAACCTTGGAGGACTGAGGGAGCCGTGTAGATATCTAGGGGAGGAGAGCTCCGATTAGAGGGAACAACAAGAGGGAAGGCCATGAATCAGCAATGCGCTTATCCTACTACGGAGAAAGGAAGGAGATCAAGGTCAGTTGGCACACAGTAAGAGAGGTGGGGAAAGATGTAGTGGACAAAGCCTCAGAGATAAGGGGATGAGGGCAGATCATGTGGAATGTTATAGGCCATTTTAATGACTTTGACTTCTACTGTGAATATCATTAGAAGATTTTGAGCCGAGGACTTAAATTTATGTGTAATTTTTATTTTCAGTTTTAGTATAGAAATTCTGAACTATATATTACATTTGGAAATATTCCTGTGATTTTTTAAATGCACAGGTTGAATATCCTTTATATGTGTAGAAAGATGAAAACAACTTGTTATTTAAAACCAAATGTGTCTATAGTTGATTCTGCCTTCTAAAGCAAGTGACATAGTTTGTATCTGTTGGTGAATAAATCTTTATATTGCTCTTCCATTTTCAGAGGTCATGTAGGAAGAGAATTCTAATGGATTACTGAACTGGAATTTGTCAGATGTTTTATTCAGAAACATTTAATTTTTTAAAAAAACTGCAGGGAAGTGCTCTTTTATTCTTTGTACTATATTTTAGCCATTATGTGCTAAGTGGGCTTTATTAGCCCCTTGGAAGCATTTGTTGAATCATTTCTATGAAAAAAATGCAATCTGATTTCTATATTATTGACTTACATATGAACTTTAGGAACACAAGTCATTAACAGTCTGGAAATTGCCTATACAAATAGGTATAAGCAGGTAGATAATGCTATTGATTGACCTTCACTAGATCAAACTGTTCTAATAAATTTTTAAAATCATACATTCTTAAACATTGTGAAATGACTTTTGGTGTTTAGTATGTAATCTTGGATACACAAAAAAGTTTTTCTTGATTTGGATTGAAATTTAAACTACCTCAGAGATTTCATCTTTAAACTGAAATCTAATGCCCAAGGTAAAGTTTGATTCATAGAAGTTAGGAATAGTAAAAGCCTTCCACTTCCTCCATCTTATCTATGCCATCTGTGAAACAGTTTCTGGTATCTTTTATGGAATTTTATTGAGATGGTGGCCTAGACTTTCAGGCAGCCTGATTGGAGGCTACAGTGCTTACCCAACCAGATCCAACAAATTGAAAATTGGAGTGAATGAGTATTACGATAGCAACATATGAGCAGAGCTTCTTTACAAAAATCACAACAACCAATGATGTGAGATCGCCTTGAGAATAAGCTTGGGGCAGACTGCTGGAGGATAAGAGAGCCCATGGCACTGATCTGAGCTGTCACATTTGAGTCTACCCTAGATCAAGTAGGCCATTGCTAGTTTATCAACCCAAAGGCTTGTCAGAAAACAAAAATGTTGGTCATTGTTACTATTTGAAGTATAATTGACATGCAGTTATCCTCACATATTTAAAATATGCAGTTTGATAAATTTTATGTATGTAATGATATGAAAATTCTATACGTGTGTGTGTGTGTGTGTGTGTGTGTGTACACAGCAATGAAACTATGACCCCAATCAAGATAATGAATATCATGGGAGTTTTCCTGTGGCTTTTTTTGGTCCACATTCCCAGGCAGTCATTGGTTGATTTCTATCACTTTAGATTTATAATTCCATTATAAGTAGAATCATACAGCCTGTGCTTTTTTCCTTGTTTTGCCTATTTCACTCAGCATAATTATTTTGAGATTCATCCATATTGTTCTATATGTATTACTGTGTAGTACATCTTTTTATGGACATACTATAAATGTTTAACCACTTACCTGTTGATGGATATCTTGGTCATTTCTATTAATGGTTTTTGATAATTGTAACTTAAGCTGATATAAAATTTTTTTTGCAAGTTTTTGTATGAACAGATGTTTAATTTCTTTGGGAAAATACTTAGAACTAAAATGGCTATATCATATGCAAAGTGTATACTTAACTTTTAAGAAATTGCTGAACTATTTTCTAGTGTGGTTTTACCATTTTACATTCATTTCCTATCTTTGTCACCACTTGATATTATTAAGTTTTTTAAATTTAGCCATTCCAAAATGTATGTAGTGATATTTCATTTTTGTTTTAGTTTGTATTTCAGTAATAACTAATGATGTTAAACATCTTTGTATGTGCTTATTTATCATTATCTTGATGAAGTGTCTATTCAAGTATTTTGCTGATTTAAAAGTTTGCTTATTTTCTTAGTTTTGAGAGTTCTTTAAAATTCTGTGTATAAGTCTTATCAGATATATGATTTGAAAAATCTTATTCCCACTGAGTCTTATTTTTAATTCTTTTAACAGTGTCATTTGAAGAAAAGAAGTTTTTAATTTTCATGAGATCCAGTTTATCAATTTTTTTAGTAGATAATGTTTTTTGATGTCATATCTAATAGTTATTTGCCTAATCTAAAGTCATGAAGATTTGCTCCTATGTTTTCTTCAGAAGTTGCCTCGTGTTCAGTTTTACATTTATATCTATGATCCATTTGAGTTAGTTTTTGTATATTGTGTCAAATATGGAACAAATATTTTCTTTTACCTCTTCTTATGCATATACAATCTTAGCATAATATATTGGAAAAAACTACCCTTTATTCACTAAATTGTCTATGCATTTTTGTTGAAAATCAGTTGTTTATGTATTTGTAACTCTATTTCTGGACTTTCTGTTCTATTCCACTGATCTATTTGCCTGTCTTTATACCAATACCATACTCTCTTGATTACTGTAACTTTACAGTAAGTCTTGAAATCAGGTATTCTTCCACTTTGTTCTTCACTTTTCAAAGTTGGTTAAGGTATTCAAGAACCTTTGTATTTGTATATCAATTTTAGAAAATATTTTTCAAGTTCTACAAAATAATCTGCTGGAATTTTTATTGGATTTGCATTGAACCTATAGATCAGTTTGGGGAGAATTGACATCTTATCAATATAGGGTCTTCTGACTCTTGAACATGGTTTATCTTCCATCTATCTAGGCATTCTTTAGTTTCCCTAACACTGTTTTGTAGTTTTCAGTGCAGTGCTAGCAATGTTCTGATTTTTGATCTGGGTAGTGCTTATAAGCCACTACTTGTTGAAATATACATATGTGTCTTCACTTTTCTCTATGTATGTTATATTTCTCACATATAGAAAAAATTAAAGCAAGAATGCATCCTGATGAAGACATTCCCTCCCCTCCCAGGAATGCCTGGATGAATTACTATTAGGAGATCTATTAATAAAAATTATCATTAGCTCTAAGGAGAAAAATCCTCTCATCACTCTGTAACTACTAAAAAGTAATTTGAGAAAATTCAGCAGACATTTGCAGTGAAAATCTGGTATAAAATAATACAAGATGAATTCTTCCTTAACATATAATAATTTTCTATCTCATCCCCCAAGTCAGAATTTTTCTTAGAGGTAAAATTCTCGAGGTATTGCCACTGAGGTTAGAGACAGGACAATTTTGCCCATTATCACCACTAATGTAACATCGTACTTGGTTAAAATAAAGTAGTTTTTTAAAGCTAAGTAACTTGCTGTATAAAGTCAGGAAAAGAGAAGGCAAAACTATCAGTGTTTGCAGGTGATAGGATTCTATACCTGGAAAACTAGGAAACCGGCTGGAAAGCTGCCGCAAACAAAAAAGAAATTTTAAAAAGTGTTGCAGGACAGAATGAATATTAAAAAATCAGTAGCTTTCTTGTATGCAAACAACAAACAGAACATATGATGGGCAAAAGATAGAATATATGATTATATCATATAAGAATATATGTATTAGGATAAAGAATAAAAAGACAACATACAAGAATACACAATGGAGTATTATTCAGCCATTAAAAAGAATACATTTGAATCAGTTCTAATGAGGTGGATGAAACTGGAGCCTATTATCCAGAGTGAAGTAAGCCAGAAAGAAAAACACCAATACAGTATACTAACGCATATATATGGAATTTAGAAAGATGGTAACAATAACCCTGTGTACGAGACAGCAAAAGAGACACCGATGTATAGAACAGTCTTATGGACTCTGTGGGAGAGGGAGAGGGTGGGAAGATTTGGGAGAATGGCATTGAAACATGTAAAATATCATGTATGAAATGAGTTGCCAGTCCAGGTTCGATGCACGATACTGGATGCTTGGGGCTGGTGCACTGGGACGACCCAGAGGGATGGAATGGGGAGGGAGGAGGGAGGAGGGTTCAGGATGGGGAACACATGTATACCTGTGGCGGATTCATTTTGACATTTGGCAAATCTAATACAGTTATGTTAAGTTTAAAAATAAAATAAAATTAAAAAAAAAAAAAAGAATAAAAAGACAACATACAAGAATAATCTTAAGAAATGTTTGCATAAGTGAAAAAACATAAAATAACCCTGAAAGGTATAAAATAAGCCTCAATAAAAGGAAAACTCAACAGTATCATAAAGATTTCAATTCTCCCTAAATTAAATTTGCAACTTATCAATTTTAAATATGTTATAGAGTTAGACATTTAATAAGATTCCAATAATAGATACCAATTTTTAATTTTATCTAGACAAGATGACTATAAATGTATATGGAAAAATAAACCAACATGAATAATAAGGAAAACTTTAAATCAATGAAAGAAGGCTAGCCTATCTATTGTATTAATCATGGTTCTCCAGATACCAAAGTCAACAGGTATCAGTTCAGTTCAGTCGCTCAGTCACGTCCAACTCTTTGCAACCCCATGGACTGATGCACGCCAGGCTTCCCTGTCCATCACCAACTCTTGGAGCTTGCTCAAACTCATGTCCATTGAGTTGATGATGCCATCCAACCATCTCATTCTCTATTGTCCCCTTCTCCTCCCGCCTTCAATGTTTCCCAGCATCAGGGTCTTTTCCAATGAGTCAGTTCTTTGCATCAGGTAGCCAAAGTATTGGAGTTTCAGCTTCAGCATCAGGGCTTCCAATGAATATTCAGGTCTGATTTCCTTTACATTTGACTGGTTGGATCTCCTTGCAGTCCAAGGGACTCTCAAGAGTCTTTTCCAACACCACAGTTCAAAAGCATCAGTTCTTCAGCCCTCAGCTTTCTTTATAGTCCAACTTTCACTCAGATACATGACTACTGGAAAAACCGTACCTTTGACTAGATGGATTTTGTTGGCAAAGTAATGCCTCTGCTTTTTAATATGCTGTCTAGGTTTGTCATAGCTTTTCTTCCGAAGAGCATATACATGTGTGTGTGTGCGTGTGTACATACATACGCACACACACACACATATATCCATGCATGAACACACACACACACACACACACAGCCCTAGGAACTCTTAGTGGCAAATTTAAATAGGGAACCCCAGACTTGACCTACTTTGTCCTATAACCCCCTCTCCCCCTTTCAAAGGAAGATACTGGTTTTGAGCTAGAGAAAAGTAATTCAGTCAAATATTTGTAGATAATTCTAGAGGCTATTGGGCTTCCCTTGTGGCTCAGCTGGTAAAGACTCTGCCTGCAATGAGAGATACCTGGGTTCGATCCCTGGGTTGGGAAGATCCCCAGGAGAAGGGAAAGGCTACCCACTCCAGTACTCTTGCCTGGAGAATTCCATGGACTGTATAGTCCATGGGGTCACAGAGAGTCGTACACGACTGAGTGACTTTCACTTCTAGAGGCTATTAACCAGATCAAGCCCTCAGCTCTTATTGATTTAAGTAAAAGCTGCTTGTCAGTGATGTCCTTTAATATAAAGTCTAGATTACTTCTAGAGGCTTTTTTTTTTAAAAACATTTCTTCTGTTTTGAGTCCTATTCCAGAAACTGGGGGAAGTTACACAAATGGAGAGCCCATGCTCTCCAATTCAAAGCATGTGATTACTTATGTAACCGAAAAGAAAGGAGAGGAGGAGAGGGAGACAGAGGAAGGGGAGGGGGGAGAAGGGAAGAAGGAGGAGGAAGGAAAGAAGGGAGAGGAGAAGGAAAAATACCACCAGTTGCTGCTCCAGCAAGCTTATCTGGCCTTCTAGTCCATGTACAAAGCTCACTCATCTGTCTCCTGAAATACCAAACCTCAGCATTACTACTATTAACATACCCTATTTCTTGAATATTTTTTCCCAGAAACATCCCATGTGTATATTTGTATATTAAAAAAAACACTCTTACGAACCTTTTGTTTTTACTTAACAATGTATCTCAGAGATTTTTCCTTTTAAATAGTTCCTTGCCTTTCCTATTGTGAGTTAATTGTGTCCCAGTGGCTGAAATCAGTTTGCACATCACTGGCATGGGCTGTGAGAACTGTGAGACCTTTATCTCTTTGTTTTACCTAAGGATGGAAGTGGAGATTTTACCCAAGGATGAAGATGGAAATGGGCATGGAGGTGGGATGGGGGATGGGGCAGTGGAGTGGAGGTGATGGTGGAATTGTCTCTTTTTTTTGAACATTGTCAGCCACCAGAGGACACACTTTTCATAACTCACACAAGGGCAGTCTGCTAGTTGTAGCTTGTTTTCAACTCAACTCGCTAGCTTGTTGTGTCCAAGTCTTTGCAACCCCATGGACTGTAGTCCACCAGGCTCCTCTGTCCAAGGAATTTTCCAGGCAAGAATACTAGAGTGGGTTGCCATTTCTTCCTCTAGGGGATTTCCCTTACCCAGGGATCCAAGCTATGTCTTCTGTGCACTGCAGGCGGATTCTTTACAACTGAACTGTCTAGTCAAAGCTATGGTTTTTCCAGTGGTCATGTATGGATGTGAGAGTTGGACCATAAAGAAAGCTGAGTGCTGAAGAATTGATGCTTTTGAACTGTGGTGTTGGAGAAGACTCTTGAGAGTCCCTTGGACTGCAAGGAGATCCAACCAGTCCATTCTAAAGGAGATCAGTCCTGGGTGTTCATTGGAAGCCCTGATGCTGAAGCTGAAATTCCAATACTTTGGCCACCTCATGCGAAGAACTGACTCATTGGAAAAGACCCTGATGCTGGGAAAGATTGAAGGCAGGAGGAGAAGGGGACAACAGAGGATCATATGGTTGGATGGCATCACCGACTTGATGGACATGAGTTTGAGCAAGCTTTGGGAGTTGGTGATGGACAGGGAAGCCTGGCATGCTGCAGTCCATGGGATTGCAAAGAGTTGGACACGACCGAGTGGCTGAGTTGAACTGAACCATCTGAGAAGCCCCATAGCTTCTTTTGGATGTTCCATAACATATTTAGTAGTTCTCTTATTGATTTATACTTTTTTGATCACACCTCCCTCCCCTCAATACAGCCAGTGCTGCAGTGAACAGCCTTGTGAGAATTTTAATGCTGGGTGATACAGATTAACATGTGGTACATTCGCCAACATGGCCTAAGTTATTTCCTGGTTTTAACAGGCTACAGTTTGGTCACATACCATTTCTTATTGAGCATTTCAGACTTCCCCCTAGACTTTAACCAGTTTTACTGGTCTAAGATCAAGTTCCTGAGTTTCAGAGCTACCCTTAACTCTGGCAGTGGCAAACAGGAAACTGTGCCTGCACCGTCGCATCTCTCCATATGACTCAACCAGAAAAATTAATAAAAGGAGAGAAGACTGGAAAAAGTGGGACATGTGCAACAGGGGTGCTCTGGAAAGGAAGCAGCATTTATTGGCGAGGCGATGAAGACAAGGAAAAATGAAACGCTACCATCCATATCTCCTTTCTGCAGGGATGCAGGAAAGAACTCACAGACTCTACTGGACAGAACAGTCAAGGCAATGAAATCTGTCTGTTCTCCCTGAAGGAAGAAAGCATCACATGCTTGGGAAATTGCAGTTAAATTAAATGTCAAAATACATTCAACTGAGTTGCCTGGCTGCTCTGCTTTAACTTGGTGTCATGCACATCTTCATCCTTTCCTGGTGACTGCCACTCCCATCAGATCAGAAGGAAAGAGCACAGATCTCCCACAGGCAGACCCTTCTTGTAGAGCTCAGGGTGCATCGTCTGAGGCATGTGGACTTCTTCTTGTCTTGTTAAACACTGTGGGAAAATGTACACAACATAAAATTTACCATTTAAAACAATCTTGAAGTGTACAGTTCGGTGGTAGCAAGTGCACTCACCTTGCCAGGCTGCCACTACCAATGTCCATCTCCCAGACTTGTTTATCCTATAAAACTAAAACTCTACACCCATTAAGCAACTCCTCATTCCTTCCTCCCACTGGCCCCTGGCAACCACCAAGATCTCTATGAATTTGATCATTCTAGGTGTCTCATTTGAGTGGCATCATACGATAGTTATTTTTTGTGACTGGCTGGCTTATTTATTTCACTTAGGATAATGTCTTCAATGCTATATGTTGCAGCACATACCGTAATTTCCTTCCTTTCAAGGGCTGAGTAATATGCGTGTGCCACGTTTTGCTTACCCATTCATCTGTCTGTGAGAATTTGGGTTGTTTCAACCTTTTAATTATGATGAATAATGCTGCGATAAACATTGGTGTACAAAGATCTGTTAGAGTCCCCACTTTCAGTTCTTTTAGTATATAACCAAAGGTAGAATTGCTGGGTCATATGGTGATTTACTATTGAATTTTGGGGAGACCTTCCACACTGTTTTCCACAGTAGCTGTCCCATTTTGCATTCCCAGCAGCAATGCACAAGGGCTCCAGTTTCTCCACATCCTCGTGTGGCACATGTGCTTTGACTTTGCTGACAAATGGCTTTTTCCCATTTCTTTGCTTGAGTTGTATGATACTTAGAGACCTAACCAGTTGTTCTGAGGAACTGTCTAGAGTTGTTCCTCAAAGTCCTTTATTCAGAAGTAGATAATGTATGGGGCTTTCCTGGTAGCTCAGTGTAAAGAATCTGCCTGCCAATGCAGGTTCGATCCCTGGGTCAGGAAGATCCCCTGGAGAAGGAAATGGCAACTCACTCCAGTATTCTTGCCTGGAAAAATCCCATGGACAAAGGAACCTGGTGGGCTACAGTCCTTGAGGTCACAAAAGAGTCAGACATAACTTAGCGACTGAACAACAACAATAAGATAATGTCTAGACAGTGCCTAACAAAGGGACTGATAAGTAGAAAAAATGTAATTTCTCTATCCCACTTTAAATTCCTTCCTCTTGCCTTCTCTCTTTTTTGACACCATCACCATCTCTCTTATAATGAGCATCCATACCCCATATGACAGTGTGTAAAAAAAATACTTAAAACTCTTGGGCTCCTGCAAGAAATGTCATGGAATCTTCTTTTGTGCCTAATATATACTTTTCAACTTAGATTCTACTTGGCAGTTACTCTTTGTCAGAAAGTAAGGGAGGAAACATTTCATTTTCACAAGGCAAGGAATAAAGGTACAAAACTCAGAGGCAGATGGAGTGGCAAGAGAAATATAGCCAGGACAGAGAAAGAGAGAGGGGACCTGCCCCAGCTCATGAATAGAGGGTGATGATTCCAACTGGCGTTTGGCAGGCTACATTGGAGCAAAGCCACACTTACTTAAATATACCATTTGACAATATTCTGTACCTAAGAGGAGACATTTCAGCAATAGTAATAAATTCCCTGACAATGGAAATCAGAGTGGGATTAAGAGAACCCTGTGACATGGAAGGGAGGGCAGCAGGACTTAAGCAAAAACAATAATAACAATAATGAAGGAGCTATTTATTGAACTCTATGTTCAAAGTACTTACTTATTATTATTTTGCACCTTATTATTAGGTACCACCTGAAAATGATAGTATAAGAGCTTTTAATATGTATAATCTTATCTAGTCCTCACTATATCCCTATTGTACCAACTAGGTTCATCTGTATTGTGCTCCAGTAATAAATAACCCCCAAGTCCCAGTGGTTTAGCAATTAAATGTTTATTTCTTGCTTATGTAAAGTCCACTGGAGGCCCAGGATAACTCTGTAGAGCAGCTGTCCCTTGTTTCAGCTCAGAACTCCAATCTGCTTCAATCATATCACATCTGCATATCATTGCATCCTACTAGGGCCACCAAGGGCTTCCCTGGTAGCTCAGATGGTAAAGAAGCTGCCTACAATGCAGGAGACCTGGGTTCAATCCCTGGGTTGGGAAGATCCCCTGGAGGAGGGCGGGGCAACCGACTCCAGTATTCTTACCTGGAGAATCCCCATGGGCAGAGGAGCCCAGCAGGCTACAAATACTCCATGGGGTCACAAAGAGCTGAACATGACTGAGTGACTGAGATGATGATGGCCACCAAGGCTGGGGAAGAGAGAGAGGTGGAAGGCCAATCATAAGCCATTAAGTGCTTCTTTCTGGAAGTACTGCATGTCAGAGCTGCTCACATTTTATTGGCCACAGCAAGCCACACAGTCAAGAGTAACTCCAAGAAGTTAGAGAAGTGTCATCCTCCCAATTACTGAGAATAAAAAGGAAACAGATATTGGAGAATATATATATTCCTCATCAGTGACATAAGTTCCATTACTGTCTTCATTTTACAGATCATGAAGCCAATACTCAGAGGGACTAAAATTACTCATCCAAGACCACCTGCTATGGCCCACATCATGATTTTCATGGGCCTTGTGCACTTCTGCTTGCATGGGTCTTTTTCCTATCAAAAATACTTAAAATTTTATGAATGGATTGACATAAATATGAAAATAACCCAGGCTTGACTCATTATCTTCCTTTTACCCTTTACTTTAAAAGAAATTAACACATTTTTTGTGGACTCCTAAAAGCACTGTGGGCTCTAGGCACTAAACCTATTGTGCTTAGTGGCTAAATCAGCCCTGCTCAGATAGCTGGGGCTGGAATAAGGTCTGTCTTACTCTGAAGCCTGCGCCTTTTGCCACAACACTGAGGTGAAAGTGAAGTCGCTCAGTCGTCTACGACTCTTTGTGACCCGTGGACTGTAGCCTATCACGCTCCTCTGTCCATGGGACTTTCCAGGCAAGAGTACTGGAGTGGGTTGCCATTTCCTTCTCCAGAGGATCTTTCCCACCCAGAGACTGAACCTGGGTCTCCCACATTGTAGGCAGATGCTTTACCGTTTGAGCCACCAGGGAAGCCACAACATTAAAATGCCTATCGAATCCAAGAAAGCACATTGGAAGCAAAACTGAGTCAGCTCTCTTAATCACAGTTAGCTAAGTATATTTTCAACAGTTTCTAAGTAAGCATTGGCATTTAATATTAGAATCCATTGTACTACTGTTTGAAAATTAAGAGTATTTGTTTACATGTTCTGTGGGAGAAAGATAAGTCAAAGCAAACACTGGCTGTAACCATTCTTTTGGAGTTGCATAGCTCATCCCTGGGGTTGATTTAACCAATTTAATGAGCTTATGCTGTGGAAGATTGAGATTCTAGGGTCTAGATCAACATTGTCCAATAGAACTAGGATGTCAGCCACATATGTAATTTAAAATTTTCTAGTGGTCACATTATAAAGCACTAAAAGAAATGGATATATTTTAATGTAACTTTATTTAACTCAGTATATATTTATAATATTATCATTTCAGTGTAAAATCAATATAAGATTATTAATAAGATATTTTATTACTTAATAAGTCTTTAAAAACAAAATACTATGTCTTCAAAATCTGGTGTGTGTTTTACTCTTACAGCACATCTTAATCTGGATTAGCCACAATTCGAATGGTCTTCGGACATCTGTGGCACGTGAGAGCTGTACTGGACAATTCCAGGTCTGAGTTAAGAAGGCAGGAAAACAAAGAGGTCAGTTATTCTGCACTAGACAATGTATAGGAATGCTGCGTTTCCTAGCAGCTGGTGGCGGTACCACCCATGGTGCAGCCAGAGGGGATATGAGAGTTTTCGGAAAGGAGGAGCGATAAGGAGAGTGTGAAGAGAAGGAGGCATCTGAAGAGAACAAGCAGCCGGTAGAAACAGCTCAGAGGTCAGAAACACTTGGGAGTGTGTTGAGGCTTGAGTTTTAATTTGTTTGCCGTGATGTGCTGCGGTCTCTCCCCATTGTTTCTTTTGAATGGTAGAAGTGTTCTACAAGAATGTCTATTATAGGTAGAATCTGAGGGGCATCCAAAAAAATGGCTGCTTTTCCCTCTTGGTTAACAGAGAGTCAAAGCAGTCAGCAGAGGAGGGCATGACTCAGTCCAGAAGAAGAAGAGTTCTGAAAACCAGCGTAGGGAGGAGTACTGGGCGTCTCACCACGCCTGCAATGGGGCAATGAGCCACTTACTGTAGGGTAAAAGAACAGGGTCTGTCTCCACTCCAACCTGATTTCTATCCTCTAGGATATACTTAGCAGCCATATTAGGTTTCAAGAGAAGTGTCAGAACTTCAACACAATTAAGTATTTGATATTTTTCTGTTGTATATGATACTTTGTCAGGTGCTAGGATTAAGAACAGGGATAAATACAACCCAATCCACAAGATACTATATCCTAAGAGACAGCTTTGTTGTTGTTCAGTCACTAAATCATGTCTGACTCTTTGCAACCCCATGGACTGCAGCATACCAGGCCCCTCTGTCCTCCACTGTCTCCCAGAATTTACTCAGATTCATGTCCATTGAATCAGTGATGCTATTTGACTATGTCATCCTCTGTCGCCCTCTTCTCTTTTTGCCTTCAATCTTTCCCAGCATCAGGTTCTTTTCCAATGAGTCAGTTCTTTGCATCAGGTGGCCAAGGTATTGGAGCTTCAGCTTCAGCATCAGTCCTTTCAATGAATATTCAGGGTTGATTTCCTTTGGGATTGACTGGTTTAATTTCCTTTCAATCTAAGAGACTCTCAGGAGTCCTCTTCAGCACCACAATTTGGCAGATACATTATCCAAAATATAGTAAAAGTCGCTGAGTTGTGTCTGACTCTTTGTGATCCCATGGCCTATTCCATGGAATAATCCAGGCCAGAATACTGGAGGGTTATTTCTTTCTCCAGGGCATCTTCCTAACTCAGGGACCAAACTCAGGTCTCCTGCATTGCAGGCAGATTCTTTACCAACTGAACCACAGGGGAAGCCCCTCCAAAATATAACATGGTCCCCAAATTGCCCTGCAACTGCAACAATTTTGAAAATAAAGTGTAATTTTAATGACTTTTTCACAAAAATGGGGGGGGAAAGCCTATGTTTATGTCATTTTAGGACTATTTAAATGCCTTGTAATATAATTTAAAGGCAAATTCTATACCTCTGAGCAAAGCACGTTGCTTTATGTAAAATGAGTGTTGCTGCTGCTGCCACTAAGTCGCTTCAGTTGTGTCTGACTCTGTGTGACCCCATAGACGATAGCCCACCAGGCTCCCCCGGCCCTGGGATTCTCCAGACAAGAGTACTGGAGTGGGGTGCCATTGCCTTCTCCGAAATGGGTATTGGGTAGACACTAATCTTCTGAGTATTTTCTGAATTAATATTTTTGTGATATCTTTTCTCATCCCAGTCATTTATTTTTTCCTTCAAACTTCTAATAATTTTTAAATTTGGAAATGTTTCTTTTTCCTTGAAGACCATAACTTTGACATTTATATACTGTTACCTGAAATACACAAATCTGGATTAGGAAGAATAAATTAGGTTTATTAGGAGATGAAAGGTGTCAGGGCTCTCAAGTTCGATTAACTAGTGAACCTTTGCTTTTGTGTGGTGCCTGACCAGTGTAGGTTAGGTTGTCTTACAAGGAAAACCAAAATGAAAGAAAGAAAAGAAGGAAAAAAGGATGAAAAATCGAGGGAGAAACCATTTTTATGAGAGAAAAATTTGAAAAAAAGAAACATGTTTCCCAATGAAATCAAGCTAAAAATACTACGTAGCAATTCTATTTGATAAGGCATTCCCAGAGAAAAGATGTTAATAAATGGTGTTATCTATTTTTATTTGAGGTTTGTATTAAATTTTTGTTCACTTCTAAGTAAAATTTTGTGCCGTTTCATCTGCCAGCTTTTGATCATGAATCAAAAGGCTTAGAGATGTCTTTTTCTCATCTGGATATTTTAGAGCCTTGAAGATTACTTGTATTAAAGAGAGAGAGAAGAGAATATGAACCTTGGTGACTGGTAAACTGGCCAGCAAGTCAAGTATAAAGATAAGTCATTGGTCTGTACATTCATAGCTTATTTGGGGGGATAAATTCTCTGAGGTAGGATGGGTGGCCCTATTGTTCTTTCTGCTGAAATTCTTTCTTCCCGTTGACAGACCATGAGAAAGATCCAGCTTTATATTCAGACGGTCCTGTCAGTTAATTTTAGCTCAATTTTTAAAAAGCCTATTTTCATGTGAATTTTTTTTATGCCTTTCTTGTACTCTGGCGTTCATCTGCAATGACCCAGAGAAAACCAGCAAGAAAGGGTCCAAGTGCTTGAAGCCCAACCACTTCCCTAAGGCCAAATATATTGCCCTTTGGGTACGTCTTATGAACTTTCGTAAGAAGGAGAAATGAGGGAAAATCTGTTCACCTTTTATCTTAATAAAGTATCAAGTCAGAAAGAAAGAAAGCTCCAGAGAGATACAGAAAGATCATAGTGCTTTGTTTCAGCTAACAAAACTCATGCTCAGAAAAAAAAGAATAAAAATATTTCTGGAGGCATATTGTGCCCACCAGGCATTTTGTTGTAATTAGGGAAAAGTCATACAAGGCCACTGGAGTGAATAAAACTTTAGCTATATTGGCTTTTCTCTTTGATGAATTTTCTATCTTTGAAATTGGTTTGGAGTGTACATGTGTGTGTGATTGATCATAATAAACAGTGATCTGACAATGAATGATCTATTTATGCAAATAATCAGAGTTGAAGAGAAAGCAAATTTGCCTCAAAAGATTAAAAAAAAAAAACTCATAGAAAAGAACAAATGAAAGCTTATTTCTTAAAGGGCTTTGATTTTGCTTTGATTTCATTTTTTTTTCCTCATTAAGAATGATCTTTAAGCGAGAAGGACAGACAAAAACACAATAATAAAGAATTAAAGTCCAAGAGAAATCTGGAGAAAAGTGCAGGGGCTTTTATAAGAGCCCAGATCTAAAGTTATAGGCAGCTCCTATTTCATGACCCTGAGTAAAGAACTGTGGTTGTTGGTAATAGTGTTTGAGAAATCATGGAGTGTGAGAGAATTTCCAGAATCCTAGAGAGGGGTTAGTGTCTCAGTTTTCAAAA
This sequence comes from Bubalus bubalis, assembly GCF_019923935.1. NCBI lineage: Eukaryota > Metazoa > Chordata > Mammalia > Artiodactyla > Bovidae > Bubalus > Bubalus bubalis. Next base: position 42,155,985 of record NC_059177.1, on the reverse strand, counting down.
GGAAAGGATAAAAAAGAATGGTTAATAAGCTTGACCTGGATTGGAAGTAATTAAAAACGACTATTTCTGAATGATTGGGGAAAAGTTGTGATGACTCATTAATTATATAATATATATAATTATATTATATAAATATATTAACATATATTATAAATTCTATTATATATAATAATATATATTATATATAAATGTATAATTTATATATAAATTAAATTATTATATATAATTTTATTTATTTTATTTTTTGGCTGTGGTAGGCTTTTGTTTTGCTCACTTTGTTTTCACTCAGCAAAAACCCACTTTCCTGAGCTGGTTTTTCTCTAGTTGTGAGCAGGGGCTACTCTCCAGTTGCAATGCAATGCAGAGGCTTCTCATTTTGGTGGCTTCTCATCTTGAATAGCACAGGCTTTAGGGTGCATGGGCTTCAGTAGTTGTGGCCTGTGGGTTCAGTAGTTGTGACTCTCGGACTCTTGAGCACAGGCTCAATAATTGCAGTACACAGGCTTAATTGCTCCACAAAATATGGAATCTTCCTGGATCAGGGATCAAACCTGTGTCTCCTGCATTGGCAGGTGGATTCTTTACCACTGAGCCCCCAGGGAAGCCCTGATGACTTATTTTTAACGTAGAGTGTTCAAGTCAGGCCAAATTAGTATTGTTTTCTCTTTTGATTTTTCATTAGACCAGTGGACTAAGGCAGTACCATAGACAGGGTTAGTCTCACCGTCTGAGGCAGCATGCAGACGGTCACCTCTTCAGGACGGCTATTCCTAAGCACCTGGTCTAAAGCAGCTGCCAGGTAATTGCCATAAAAGATTACATCATTGTTTATATTTAAGACATTTATTGATATGGAGAAAATTATATTGTAATGACCTTATTTGTTTACTGTCTGGTCCCTTTCCCACTGGAGTACAGATTCCATGGGGTTGAGAATGATGCTTGTGTTGACCTTCGCTGTATTCCTACCACCTTAAATTGTGCCCTGGCTCAACAAGTGCCCATTGAATTAATGAATGTTGCTTAAATACATTTTTTTGGTGCAAATGCTTTCTTAAATATGAGGCATGGTGATTTTTTTTGGCAAAGCATTAGACCAGGTTGTCTGTTATTTCCCTGATGATGATGTTACCAGCCTGGATCCCTGGACTCTTTAATTAGTAGAAATTGATAAGAGGACAAGTAAGGAATTCAGGCAAGGTTTTATTGGTACTCCAGCATGAGGGAGCAAGAACAAGTAACAGATTCCCTTGGTCACTCCCCAGAAGGGGTGAATTGGTCCCTTAAGTGAGGTGAGGATAGGGGCAAAATGGTGGGTTGGGCCAGAGGGGTGGCTTGAGTCTTCTGCCCACCTCTTTGGAGGTGCCTTGTGCATGGACCATGCATACTACCCTCCTTTTGTCCCCAGTAGCTCAGAAGAGGCAGTTGGGCTTTTGCCTTTTTGTACCTCGTTGTTCATCATTTGCCCCAACTCTGCATGTTATGGAGTTATTTTCAGTCCCTATAGTTTCTTTGTATTTTGTTGTTCAAAGAGACTTTATCAAGGGTCCCAGGTCCCAGATCCCAGCCTGTCTTAATGAGATGGATAAATTTATTGACTGGATTTATAGCTGCCAATTTTGTATAGCTGCCAGCTATTGTAGGCATTTCAGACCAAGACAGTAAAGAATCTGCCTACAATGCAGGAAGTCTTGGGTTCCATGCCTGGGTGGGAAAGATCCCCTAGAGAAGGAAATGGCAACCCACTCCAGTATTCTTGCCTGGAGAATCCTATGGACAGAGGAGCCTGGCAGGCTACTGTCCATGGGGTCACAAAAGTTGGACATGACTTAGTGACTAAACCAACCAACCACCCCATTCCATTGTTCATCGCAGCACTGTTTATAATAGCCAGGACATGGACACAACCTAGATGTCCATCAGCAGATGAATGGATAAGAAAGCTGTGGTACATATACACAATGGAGTATTACTCAGCCATTAAAAAGAATACATTTGAATCAGTCCTAATGAGGTGGATGAAACTGGAGCCTATTATACAGAGTGAAGTAAGCCAGAAAGAAAAACACCAATACAGTATACTAACGCATATATATGGAATTTAGAAAGATGGTAACAATAACCCTGTGTACAAGACAACCAACCAACCAACCAGGAATAATATATATAATACAGAAAAATGTATCACTATATAATATATGTATTTTAGTAGAATTTTAAATGTTTCTTACTATGATTTCTGCCCATTTCTTTTCTAAATTTATTCTTTAATCTTTACTGTTACTGCTGCTAAGTCGCTTCAGTCGTGTCCGACTCTGTGCGACCCCATAAACGGCACCCCACCAGGCTTCCCCATCCCTGGGATTCTCTAGTCAAGAACACTGGAGTGGGTTGCCATTTCCTTCTCCAATGCATGAAAGTGAAAAGTGAAAGCGAAGTTGCTCAGTCGTGTCCGACTCTTCGCGACCCCATGGACTGCAGCCTACCAGGCTCCTCCGTCCATGGGATTTTCCAGGCAAGAGTATGGAGTGGGTTGCCATTGCCTTCTCCTTTAATCTTTAGGTGTTTCCTATTTTCTGTAATTATTGTCAGTGGGGTTATAATTAGGTTTAATGTATCCAAGTTACTTACTATACTGTATATACCACAGGTTGGCAAACTACAGCTCTTAGGCCAAATCTGACCTGCAATGTCTTGGTAAATAAAGCTTTATTGGAACACAGCCTCACCTATTTAATTATGTATTGCTTATGGCTACTTTTGTGCTCCTAAGGCAAAGTTGAGTATTTGCAAAAGAGACTCCATAGTCCACAGAAGCTAAACTACTTACTATCTGGATCGTTACAGGGAAAAAAAAAAAAAAAAATTGCCAACCCCTGCTGTTAAGTTCCTTCTTTGAGGACTTATTCAATTCTTTAACTATTCAACTCTTAGTAAATAGCACATAGTCAGTACTCTGAATAGTACATAGTTTGTTTAGTTGAGTAAAGCAAACCTTAAGCATTTGCTGATCATTTGATATATATATGATCTTCTCCTAACTGATGCTGGCATATATTTCACAGATATTTACTGGGCATCTCCTATATGCCTGGTGCTGTGGTGCTATGGATATAGCAATTAACACAGTACATAAAAATTCCTATCTTCATAGACATCATAAAGTCACTGGACATGGACAATTCTGATTTCACTTGTAAATGAGAATTACATTTCAACCTAATGTCTAAATGATCATTATTAGTATGTAATAATCCTATATGTCATTTGTTGATTAGTTGTTGTTAAAATCAATTTGTTAAATATGACATTTTAAACATTAATTTCATAGCATCATTAATCTTCTACATGTGCAGTGTTCAGTAAGGTAGCCACTAGTTACATGCAAAACAAACATTGAATTTTAAAGGATTATTACAAAAATATATTTCTTTAATTATTTTATTCTGATTCTATGTTGAAGAAATATTTTGGATAGATTGACTTAAATGAAATAGGTTAATCAATTAATCTCAACTCTTTTTTTATATTTACATGGCTTTAAGAAAAGTTAAAATTATCTATATGGCTTACATTATATCTCTATTGTATCTTGTATTCTAGATACCACCTTTATGGTTAGCTGGTGTTTCTCAAATATGGATTTTTAGTAGATGGGAACACCAGATTAAGCAAAGGTTTACATGGTTATTTCTGGGTTCAGAGTCTTTAATGTATTAATTTGCAACATGAATTTCCATGGAGATAGAAGTTGTTTATAGTGTTTCCCAAATCCCTTTTATGGGGAACGTTCTTGCGATGCTCTTTGCTAGTCTCTGATCAAAGTTGCAGCAATCAAAGTTGCTAACCTTGGAACCTGGAGTAAGACATTGAAAGCTGAACAGGCCTTAATTCACAAGGCCAGTCTTCAGTTCATTTTCTGAATTTTTCTAAATAAAAATCAATACTGAGTATTTTTAAATGTAATTATATAGTTTGAATATAATTCACCAAATTTTGGAAAGTTCAGTTGATTAAAAAAATTGAGATCAACTGAACTTGCAAAATTGATTCATTTTCACAAAGTGTAGTTCTAAATGTGCTTGTCCATTTAACTGGTTATACAGAGAGAAGTCCAGACTTATTACCTGATAAGTCATATTTTTGACAGAAGAATATACCGGTCATAAGACCTACACAGTAGGAAATGATAAATTCCCAAATGCAGTTGAAGTGGGAATTACTTCACTGACAAAGGTCATCATGTATTATATTCAGAACTTGTTCTTATAGAGGCACCCAGGAGATGGCTAGGTGTAAACCACAGTATCATAAGCCTTGAATGAGCTTTCTGTCATTCAACCCATTTTGCAGTATGAGAGTCTCTTCTCTGAAGACATCAATATCACAGTTTCAGATCGAGAGGCTTGCAGCCCTGCACTTCCAGTAATTCAGAATGGTTCTCAGGCCTTTCTTAAAACATGTCCACCATCCTGAAATCCAGTAGTTACATGGCCCAGGGACATACTATTTTGTTGGCATTTTGGTAAAGATTACACAGACTTTTTTTGTTACCATGTTGAATGTGGATTTTGGTTTCTGGCAGAAACTAAATAGAGTGGACACTGTCTGTCTTAATGAGTCACCAATGGTAGCCATTCCCCACAATGAAAGAAAAGAATCAATTGCCCTGTTAAAGTCTCCCTTTGGATTCATCCTTGTGTTGTCAAGTTCTTGTAATTGAACTTAAAAAAAAGTGTAATCCCTTCTTTCCACTCTTGGTTTTTCTCCTTTGTGGAAGAAAGCTTACCAAGTAGAATAAATAAAGGATAGTGTAAGAAAGTAAGACTGTGGAGAAGCTGAACAAGTGAGCTCTTCGTGCCAAAAGCAGTGTCATGGCAACGCCTGCAAAGTGGACACAGCAGAGTCGATCTGATTGTTGGTCCTTCCGGGTGATGGATTTCTGCACAGACAGTGGACTCAGCACAGCAATGCCCTGAACTGACCCTTAAAGTGGGCCAACCCCGATAAACTGGGCCGGTCCTTCGGTCCACTGTTTTCTGGTTGCAATCAAATTAAATCAAATAACCATCCAATTAATAAATCAAAACAAACCAGCAAAGTATAAAATGAATAACATAGTTGAAATATTCTTTTCCCATTTGATGTTCACATGATAGATCCTGATGAGGTAGTTTTTGTTTGTTTTGTTTTTTAATTCCGTTAATGGGCTGGTTGTGCACTGCTGTGGACTTATAGACACTGGGAACTTATTTTCAAGGTTTCATTGAAATTGGAATCTAAAATTGGAATTTATTGCCTTGTTATGAAGACTGTCACTTCATTGTGTTTATATGTATGTGTCCTTGTGTGTGTGTAAACACTTCCACTTAATGAAAACTGAAAATGCCATTTAATGCACTAATAATTAGATTGTGATAAAACTGATCCATGATGACACTTCTCACTTTCATAGGGAAAAACCAGTTTTTGAATTGCCTCCATGTCTTGGGCACTGGAAATAGTGCTGCGATGAATATTGGGGTTCAGGTGTCTTTTCAAATTATGATTTTCTTTGCATATATACCCAGTAGTGCAATTTATGTATCATAGGGTGGCTTGATTTTTACTTTATTAAGGAACCTTTATATTCAGGCCTGGGTGTTCATTGGAAGGACTGATGTTGAAGCTGAAGCTCCAATATTTTGGCCACCTGTTGCGAAGAGTTGACTCATTTGAAAAGACTCTGATGTTGGGAAAGATTGAAGGCAGGAGGAGAAGGGGACGACAGAGGACGAGATGGTTGGATGGCATCACCGACTCAATGGACATGGGTTTGGGTGGACTCCGGGAGTTGGTGATGGACAGGGAGGCCTGGCATGCTGCAGTCCATGGGGTCGCAAAGAGTCGGACACAACTGAGCAACTGAACTGAACTGAGCTGAACTGATAGTGCTCTCCATAGTGTCTGTTACCAATTTACCTTCCCACCAACAGTGTTGGAGGGCTCCCTTTTCTCCACGCTCTATCCTATTGTTTATAGACTTTGTGATGAAAGCCACTCTGACTCGTGCGAGGTGGTGCATAGCTTTAGTTTTGATTTGCATGTCTCTGTTTGTTAGTGATGTGGAATACATTTTTGTGTGTGTTTTTCTTTCTTTTTTTTTAATAGTTATAGTAAAATTTACCTCTTGAAATTGGCTTCTTCAAAATCTGCCCGCTTTCGAATTCCTATTCAGTGACCTTCCCTGGGATATTTCTTGGGGTAAGAGCTATTTATTTACCACCCTGCAGTCCTTATGAATATTAAGTGCCCCTAAGAACCGACTTGAATGTTGCAGTTGCGGGAAACAGCTGCAAGACAGTAGGATTTCTTCGTGGGGATCTCTGGTTACTGGGCAACCAGAGCCTTAGCAAACGCTGTGTTCCTGGGTTGTAAATTAGATAGCACAGAGCCAGAACAACACCCAAAGGCGTGCGTCTCACTACTTCTGCCCCCGCCCTTCACCTGTCCTCCATCCCAGAGCAATCCCATTGCAGAGGTGCTACGCTGAGGGTGAGGGTGCTGTGGTCAGTAGGTGGGGTGACTCTAAGGAAGCCGGCTTTAAGTGAGGACCCCACAGACAAGGAGCCATGGAGACCAGGAGACTTTTCAGAGCTTTTCCTGCCTAACAGTTCCACCCCGCTTTGGGTGCACTAGGCTTGGCTCAGTTGATAGAGGACCACCTACATCATGAATCTGTGGTCCCATCCAGAGGGGACGAGGCACTACAGGTCCAAGGGTAGCTCATTTGCTGACACATCCCCCCAGTTCCCTCAGCCCAACCCCAGTCCAGCCATGGGACCCAAGGCTGCTCAGGCTCCAGGGGTGTGACGGCAGCCCAGCTCACCCAGGCCTGGGGGGAATACGGTGCCCTTTCTTTTCTTGTCTTCTCTTTTCAAAGTTAATTTTTATTGTATATTGGAATGCAGTGAATTTACAATGTCTAGTTAGTTTTCAGTGTACAGTCACCAGTTTCAACATACAAATATATATATTCTTCTTCAGACAGTTTTCTATATAGGCAATTACAGTGTTGAGTAGAATTCCCTATGCTATACTGTAGGTCTTTATAGGTTATCTGTTGTCTGTGTATACACACACACACACACACACACAATGTATTAAAAAGCAAAGACATCACATTGCCAATAAAGGCACCTATAGTCAAAGCTATGGTTTTCCAGTAGTCATGTATGGATGTGAGAATTGGACCATAAAGAAGGCTGAGCGCTGAAGAACTGATGCTTTCAAAGCGTAGTGCTGGAGAAGACTCTTGAGAGTCCCTTGGACAGCAAGGAGATCAAGTCAGTCAATCCTAAAGGAAATCAACCCTGAATATTCATTGGAAGGACAGATGCTGAAGCTGAAGCTTCAGTACTTTGGCCACCTGATGTGAAAAATCTGACTCATTGGAAACAACCCTGATGCTGGGAAAGATTGCGGGCAGGAGAAGAGGGCAGCAGAGGATGAGATGGTTGGCTGGCATCACTGACTCAATGGACCTAAGTTTGAGCATACTCAGGAAGATAGTCAAGGACAGGGAAGCCTGGCATGCTGCAGTCCATGGGATGGCAGTCAGACAGGACTTGGTAACTGAATAACAGTCACCAATATATATGTGTATATATATATATATTATTGTGGATATGTTAATCCTAGCTGACTAATTTATCCCTCATTCTGACCCACCTTTCCCCTTTGGTAACTGAAAGTTTGTTCTAGAAGTTCAAGAATCTGTTCCTGTTTTGTAGATGAATTCCTTTGTATCAGTTTTCAGATTCCACGCATAAGTGATGTCATAGACATTTTATCTTTCTCTATCTGACTTCCGTCATTTCCTGTGGTCATCTCCAGGTCTGTCCATGTTGCTGACAAAGGCATTAGTCCATTTTTTAAATAGCTCAGTTATATTCCATTATGTATATATTATAACTCATCTTCTATACCCATCCATCCTCCATGGACATTTTGCATACTTCCTGTTTGGATGATGTAAACAGTGCTTCAGAAGATGTTGGGGTGCATCTTTTTGAAGTATGGTTTTTCTCTCATTAGAGGGGCAGGAGTGAGAAGGCCACATCATGTGGTTGCTGATATTAAGATTTTAAGGAACATCCATCTATTCTCCAGTGTGACTGTAACCAATTTGAATTGTCCAAAACAGCTTAAGAGGATCCTTTTTCTTTTTGCCCTCTCCCACATGTATTGCTGGCAGTATTTTTTCTCTAACCTTTTACTTTATGTTGGATTATAGCCAATTAAAAATGTTGAGACAGTTTCACAACAGAGAGACTCAGTCATACATTTCCATGTGTCCATTCTCTTCCAAACTACTCTTTGTGTTATATTTGAGGATGTGCATTCCGACTGGTGTGAGGTGATACTTTGCTGAAATTTCCATTTTAATTTCTCCCTCAGTAAGTGATGTGGAACACCTTTTCAGGTGGTTTCAAAACAAAACAGTATACCTTAAATGTACCTCTTGAGATTGCATTCTTGAAGATCCACCATGTTTTGACTTGCTCTTCGATTACCTATGCCAGGACATTGCTTGAGGTCAGATATCCTTTACAGCACCACAGGCTTTGTGAATATTGTTCAGTCACCCAGTCGTGTCCAACTCTTTGTGACCCCATGGACTGCAGCATGCCAGGCCTCCCTGTCCCTCACCATCTCCTGAAGTTTGCCCAAGTTCATGTCCATTGAATCGGTAATGCCATTCAGCCATCTCATCCTCTGACACCCTCTTTTCTGCACTCAGTCTTTCCCAGCATTGGGGACTTATCCAGTGGGTCAGCTGTTTGCAGATGACTGAAATACTGGAGCTTCAGTATCCATCCTTCCAATGAGTATTCAGGGTTGATTTCCCTTAAGATTGACTGATTTGCTCTCCTTACTGTCCAAGGATTCTCAGGAGTCTTCTCTAGCACCCCAGTTGAAAGGCATCAATTCCTTGGTGCTCTGCCTTCTTTATGGTCCAGCTCTCACAACTGTATGTGACCACTGGGAAGACCATAGCCTTGACTATACGGACCTTTGCCAGCAGAGTTTTGTCTCTGCTCTTCACGAGAAGTGACATAAAAGCTCTGGTTTTCGAGTCTTTATGGAAAACATCTCCAAGGCAGCAGCGCTTCCTCATGCCAGATGCGGTTTCCTCTGGCAACAGGAGTCCTAGAGAAAGCTGTGGTCCTGGCGATGCTGAGGGTGTTGTACTTCTCAGGTGGGGGCAATTTTCAAAGCTCATCCAGTCCAGAGGGTCCACCTTCCCTTAAGTGCAGTAGAGCAGTAGGAGGGCCCGGCTGGATGTGGAGACCGAGGTTCCATCCACAGAGGACCAGACAGTCCACGTGCAAGGCTCCATTGCTGGCACATCCTTCCCAGCTCCCTGAGCTCCACTTCAGGCCAGCCTTGGGACCCAGCATGCTAACTTATCCCTCCCCTTTCATCCACCTTTCCCCTTTGGTAACCAGAAGTTTCTTTCCTAAGACACTGAGTCTGTTTCTGTTTCCTGGACGCATTCACTTGCACTAATTTTTCCATTCGACCCATAAGTGATACGCTAGACTTTGAGTCCTTTTCTGTATGAATTCCTTCACTTAGTACGATCATCTCCAGGTCCATCAATGTTGCTGACAAAGGCATTAGTTCATTCTATTTAATGGCCGAGACACATTCCATTATATAGACATACCACAGCGTCTTGAGCCATCTATCCTCTATGGACACTTTGGATGTTTTTTTTTTGGCTAATGTAAATAGTGCTGCAGTGAATTTTGGCATGCACGTGTGTTAGCTCAGTATGGTTTTTCATCCTTGTAGAGATCCAGGAGTGAGAAGGCCGGATCATGCTGTTGCTCGATTTGCAGTGTCTTAAGGAATCTCCATACTGTTGTTCGTGGGGACTGTTATCAATCTACGTTCTCCCCCAAAAGCATAGGAGGTTTTTCCTTTTCTCCATGCCATCTCCTTCATTTACTTTCTGTAGTCTTTTTTTTTTTTTTAACATTTTACTTTATACTGGAGTATAGCCGATTAGCAATACTGTGATAGTTTCAGATGTACAACAGAGAGACTCAGCCACACATTTCCATGTATTCATTCTCCCCTCAAACAACTCTTTGTGGTCTTTTTGAGGATGTGCCTTCTGACTCGTCTCAGGTGATACCTCGTTGAAGTTTCTATTTTCATTTCTCCCATAATAAGTGATGTGGAGCATCTTTTCAGGGTTTTTTTTTTTGTTTTGTTTTGTTTTTTTTAAGGAAATAGTGTGCATTAAACTGACCTCTTCACGATGGCTTCTTGAAGGTCTGCCATGTTCTGACCGTTTTTTGATTACCTATGGCAAGACATTGCTTGAGGTCAGGTGTCCTTACAGCCCCACAGACTTTGTGAATATGAAGTGACCTTGCTGCTGCTAAGTCGCTTCAGTTGTGTCCGACTCTGTGCAACCCCATGGACTGCAGCCTACCAGGCTCCCCAGTTCCTGGGATTCTCCAGGCAAGAACACTGGAGTGGATTTCCATTTCCTTCTCCGATGCATGAAAGTGAAAGTGAAGTCCCTCAGTCGTGTCTGACTCTTAGCGACCCCATGGACTGCAGCCTACCAGGCTCCTCCATCCATGGGATTTTCCGGGCAACAGTACTGGAGTGGGGTGCCATCGCCTTCTCCATGAAGTGACCCTAAGCGCTGGTTTTCAGGTGGTTGTTACAGAATGCGTCCACAAGGCGGCAGCACTGCCTCATGCCCCAGGCGGTTTCCTCTGGCAACAGGAGTCCTAGAGAACAGTCGTGTTCCTGGTTTGGAGATTAGAGTGAGAAACGCCAGGGCTCCTGTGTCATTACTTCTTCCCCTTCTCCCTGCACCTGCCAGACAAGTCCCAAGTTCTGCTGAAACAGTGATGCTGAGGGTGCTGTTCTACTTCGATGGGGGCACTTTTCAAAGCTCTTTCAGGCTCCTGTGTCCAAAATCCTTTAAGTACAGTAGGCTTGCTCAAGCTGTAGGAGGGCCCGCCTGGATCTGGGGATTGGGGTCCTATCCACAGGGGACCAGGCATTCCACCTCCAAGGAGGGCTCCTTTGCTGGCACATCGTCCACAGCTCCCTCAGTTCAGCCCCCTTCCAGTCCGTCCTTGGGACCCCACGCTGCTCAGGCTCCAGGGATGTGACCCCAGCCCAGGTCATCAAGGCCCCGGGGGGAATGCCACGGGCATTTCTTTTCTGTTGTTTTCTCTTTAAAACTATTTTTTACTGTATACTCGAATAGATTAATTTACAACGTAGTGTTTGTTTTGCTTGTTGAAAAGTGTGTTTCAGTTACATGGATACATGTATGTATCTGTATCTTTCAATTCCTTTCCCATCTAGGCTATTACAGAGTTTTGAGTAGAGTCCCTGTGTTAGGTCACTGTGGACTATCTATTTTACATATGTTACTGTGCATATGTTAAACCCAACCTCCTAACTTATCCCTCCCTCTACATCACCTTTCCCCCTTTTTAACCAGAAAAAAAGTTTTTTCTAAGTCTCTGAGTTTTTCTGTTTTGCAGATGCATTCATTTGAATGGATTTTTCAATTCAACCCTAGGCTTTTCATCCTACTCTATATGACTTCCTTCACTTAGTCCAGTCATCTCCAGGTCCATCAATGTTGCTGACAAAGGCATTAGTTCATTCTGTTTTATGGCTGAGTTGTATTCCATTGTACAGACACACCACATCTTGCTCCATCTCTCTTTTGCGGACACTTTGGGTGCTCCAGTTTTCGGCTAATGTAAATAGTACTGCAGGGAATGTTGGGGTGCATGTGTGTTTTCGAGGTACGGTTTTTACTCCTCATTGACACGCGTGAGTGAGAAGACCTGACCATGTGGTCGCTCTATTTTTTTTTTTTTAAAGAACCTCCGTACTATTGTCCACTGGGACTGTTACCAGTTTACATTTCCCCTAGACTCAATTGAGGGTTCTCTTTTCTCCAGCCATCTCACCCACCCATTTACTTTTTGTAGAATTTTTTTAAAAACTGTTATTGACTCTTTATACTGGAGTATATCCGAATAACCATGTTGTGATCATTTGAGGTGCACAGCGGAGAGACTCAGCCATACGTTTCCACGTGTCCATTCTCTCCCAAACTACTCTTTGCGGTCTTTTTGAGGATGTGCCTTCCAACTGGTGTGAGGTGGTATCTCATTGAAGTTTCCATTTTCAGTTATCCCATAATAAACGATGTGGAATGTTTTTTCAAGTGGTCAAAAAAACAAAAGCAAAGTGTGTTACATTGACCTCTGGATATTGGGTTCTGGAAGGTCTGCTGTGTTTTGAATTGTTTTTTTGATTACAGATGGCAGGACACTGCTTGAGTCATGTGTCCTTTACAGCCCTGCAGGCTTTGTGAATATGAAGTGACCATAAGCTCCAGATTTCAGGTTGTTGTTACAGAAAATGCCCACGAGGAAGCAGCACTTCGTCATGCCCCAGGCGGTTTCCTTGGGCAACAGGAGCCTTAGACAAAGTCCTGGCTTGGAAACTGCAGTGGAAAATGCCAGCGCTCTGGTGTCATTACTTTCCCCTGCTCCCCTGTACCCTCCAGACACATCCCAAGTCATGCTGAAGCGGCCCATGCTGAGGGTTGTAGGAGTGCTTGGGGGCAGTAGGCAGGAGTGCAGTGTTCTTGCTTGAGCTATAGGAGGGCCCGCCTGGATCTGGAGTTTGGGGTCCCATCCACAGGGAATCAGGCATTGCACATCCAAGTGGGGCTCCGTTGCTGGCATACCCTCTGTAGCTCCCTTGGCTCAGCCGCACTCCAGTTCAACCTTGGGACCCAGGACTGCTCAGCTCCAGGGATGTGACACCCATCCAGATCATCGAGGCCTGAGGGGAATACCATCAGCATGTCTTTTCTGGTGTTTCCTCTTTAAATTTAATTATTATTGTACACTGGAGTAGAGTAGATTTACAAAGTGGTGTTTATTTTGGCTGTTGAGCAGCCTGATTCAGTTAAACAGACACATACATGCATCTGTATTATTACAGAGTACTGAGTAGAGTTCCCTATGCTATCCAGTAGGTCCCTGTGGATTATCTATTTTCCACATATTACTGTGTGTATGTTAAACCCAGCCTCCTAACTTCCCTGTCCTCCCCAGCCCACATTTCCCCTTTGATAACCAGAAGTTTCTTTCCTTAAGTCTAGGAATCTGTTTCTGTTTTCTGGATGCATTCACTTGTACTGAGCTTTTGATTTGACCCATAAGTGACATCCTAGGTTTCTGTCCTTCTCTGTCTGACTTCCTTCACTTAGTACAATCATCTCCAGGTCCAACGATGTTTCTGACAAAGGCATTAGCTTGTGCCTTTAGTTTTATGGCTGAGTCATATTCCATTGTATAGAGACATCACACCTTCTTGATCCGTCTATCTTCCATGGACATTTTGGGTGTCCTTTTTTTGACTAATGTAAGTAGTGCTGCAGGGAACATTGGGGTTCACGTGTTTTCAGAGTACAGGTTTTCCTCCCCATAGAGATCCAGGAGAGAGAGGCTGGATCACGCGCTCTACTGCTCTATTTTTAGTGTTTTAAGAACCTCCATACTGTTGTCCATTGTGACTGTTACCAGTTTACATTTGCCCTGAAATTGAAGAAGTCTTCTCTTTTCTCCAGGCCGTCCCCTCATTTACTCTCCGTAGTCTTTGTTTAAAAAACCTCCTTTGTTCATGCTGGACTGCCGCTGAGTCACAATGTGATGGTTTCAGGTGCGTGGCTGAGAGACTCAGCCGCACGTTCCCATGTGCCCGCCTTCCCCAAACTGCTCTCCGCGGTCGTTCTGAGCAGGCGCCTTCCGACTGGCGTGAGGGGCTCCCTCATTGTGGTTCCCATTTTCATTTCTCGCTTAATAAGTGGTGTGGAACCTCTTTTCAGGTGTTTCAAACAAGCAGAGCAACACTGTGGGTTATATATACTGGCTTCCTGAAGGTCTGCTGTGTTTTAATTTTTTTTTTTTTTTAATTTTTTACCCCAGGACATTGTTTTAGGGCCAATTGATTTTTTAGTTCTTCTTTTTACTGTTCCTTTTCACTTTGTTTATATTTGTGGTTTGATAATTTTTTTATAGTATGCGCTTATTCTTTTTCCTTTGGTTTTTGTGTATATATTTTATGTTTTCGATTAGTGGTTACCCTGTTTTTAAAGTATGTTAACTTATTACTGTATCTTATGTTAAAGGGGTAGACCCACAAACATATTCTTAAAAAACATCCACCTTTCCTTACTCTCCTGTTAATATTTTATGATTTTTTGCTGTCTTTTACATTTCATGTTTATCTTTTGTCATTTATTATAGTTATCATTACTTTCTCCCCCCAATTTTTTGTTTCTTTTTCATCTGTGTACTGGTTTGTTTAGGAGATTTACTTGCCAAGTTTGTTTTTCTCTTTCCTATAGACTCCTGCTTCTTTTGTGTTTAGAGACAACCATAAATATTTATTTTAATATGCATTTAATATTGCTGTATTCTTTTAGTTTTGCTTGTCTGAGAAATGCTTTATCTGTCCTTGTATTCTAGTCCATAATCTACGGGTAGAGTATCCTATGTTGAAGTTTTTTTTTTTTTTTTTTCCTTTCTGGACTTTGGATGTATCTTGCTGATGCTTCTAGCCTGGAACATTTCTGTAGAGAAATCAACAGATAGCCTTATGGGAGTTCATTTGTAGTTTAGCGTTTGATTTTTCTCTTGCTGCCTAGAGAATCCTCTCTAGCTTTTACTATTTTAATTCTAATCTGCTTTGTTGTAGGTCTGTTTGGGTTCAGCTGCTTTGAGATTGCTCTGCTTCCTATACCTGGTATCTGTTTTCTTCTTTGGGTTTGGGGCATTTTCAGTTGTAGTTTCTCCAAATCTATTTTAAACCTCCATTTCTTCTTACTTCTCATTATGGGATCTCTATTATGTATATATTGGCAGCTTTATATTATTCCATAGGTCTTGTATATATTTTTTTCATTTTAAATTTGCCCTTCTATCTGCTGTTCTGATTGGGCAATTTTCATTATTCATTTTCCAAATCATTTATTCATTCTTCTGCATTAACCAGTTTGCTGTTTATTACCTATCATTCGGCTTTTGTTTCAGCAAAAGAGTTTTCTAATTTTACTTGGCTCCTCTTTATAATTTGTACTTCCTTTTTACAGTTATCTGCATTTCTATTGATTGCCTTTTCTTAATTCCTTCCGTATTTTTATTACCTCCTTTTTGAACTCAGAGTGTAGTAGACTGCAAAGGTCTATTTCACTGTTTATTCTTTCAGGGGAACTCTCTTGAGCCTTTGGGAGTGGTTCCACTGCTTCTTCATTTTACTTATATTTCTCTGACTCTCTGAGTTTAGGAGGAACAGTTATCCACTGTGTTCTTGAAGGGCTGTTTTTATGTAGGAGTGTCCTTCTGCAGCCTGCCTGGGTGTAATGTTTTTGGTGTGGGAGTTGTTCTTAGTATGGATGCCTGCCCTGTCTTTGTGTGGTGTGTTCTATTATTGCCTTGATAGAGGATGTGACTGGTGTCATGGTGGCCAATGCCTCCTCTGCTCTGTGGTCATCACAGACCCGTCAGGGACAGGGTCTCCCCAATTGTTGGAACAGAAGCCGCTGGATCTGTTTCTGAGCAGAGATGTGGAGCTGGCAGGACTGGAGATGCCTGCTGGGAAAGGAGCTACGTGCTGAGCGTTGCTCCGCGAGAGCTGTCCCCTGGGGTGCCCTCCTTGGTGTTGCCTGTCACCTGTTGTATGGGCTCACAGGGCTCACTGCTGCCGGCACCGCCCTCAGCTACACCTCAGCCGTGGGAATGCCAGCAGTTGGCCTCGGTGTCCCTCAGGCTCTGTACTCACGAAGCCAGCGTCACAGATCCACTGGCGTCAGCTACCAGGGCCACGCTGGCTGTGCACTTAGAGCTGCTGCGGGAGCTGCCAGCACCGCCAGTACGCGTGCGCGCAAAGCCCGCTGGACCCACTCCAGTCGCGGGAGCGCGGGTAATCCACTCGGACATCCCTTAGGCGCTGGGTTTACAAAGGCCTGGCAGCATAAATCCATGGATTGGCGTGAAATCATGGATGGTGTAAATTCATCTGTGTCATCTAAGGGTTTATTTCTATTGTCTTTTATTGTTTTGATTTTTAGCTAACTTTTTGTCATGCCGTGTTACTTTTAGTTGAATGCTGATCATTGTTTATAAAATTTAGAGAGATAATTTCAGTCTCTGGATCATATCTTACTTGAGAGAAGATTTACATTTGTTTTTAGCATGCAGGTAGCCTAGGAACATATAATCTCATTTAATCCATTCATTGAGCAGATTCAAAGCTGAGCTTCAGTTTCTGTGAGGGTTCTTTAATTTAGAGTTTATACTCCAGGGTTTGAGCTTCCCAAGTGGCACTAGCGGCAAAGAACCTGCCTGCCAATGCAGGAGACATAAAAGATGTGTTCAACCCCTGGGTCGGGACATACCTGCCATACCCTGGAGAAGGGTATGGCAACCCACTCCAGTATTCTTGCCTGGAGAATCCCAGGGACAGAGGAACCTGGCAGGCTACAGTCCATGGGCCTGCAAAGAGTCGGACACAACTGAGGCGACTTAAAACGCATGCACGCACTCCTAAGTTTCAGCACTTCTAGCTGTTGTTCAGTCGTTCAGTCATGTCCAACTCTTTGCGACCCCACGGACTGAGCCATGCCAGGCTTGCCTGTCCTTCACCATCTCCTGGAGTTTGCTCAAATTCAACTCAAAGGCTGGAGTGTTTACCGGGGCCCTTTCTCCTGAGTGGACTCTGCACCCAAAGTTTTCCCTATGAGACTGAAATAAATTATGTTGAACTCTAAAGACTTTTTTAGACATTATTTTCTGTTTGATTTTTCTTGTCTCTGAGCTGCTCCTTGAGAATTTACAAGTATTCAAAGGGAAAAGTGAAAGTTGCTCAGTCGTGTCCAACTCTTTGTGACCCCATGGACTACATAGTCCATGGAATTCTCTAGGCCAGAATACTGGAGTGGGTAGCCTTTCCTTTCTCCAGGGAATCTGCTTAACCCAGGGATTGGACCCAGTTCTCCTGCATTGCAGGCAGATTCTTTACCAGCTGAGCCACAAGGGAAGCCCCAAAATACTGGCGTGGGTAGCCTATCCTTTCTCCAGGGGATCTTCCCAACCCAGGAATTGAACTGGGGTCTCCTGCATAAGGGGTGGATTGTTTACCAACTGAGCTATCAGGGAAGCCCTTCAAAGGGAAAAGTGGTACCAAATACCAGTTTACCTCAATGGGTTTCTTTTCTCTGTAAGATCTTAGCCTTTCAAATCCTCACTGTCTCGGTCACTTTCTGATGCCTTCAAATAAATGTTTGTCTAATTTTATCCAGGTTTTATTGTGCTTTATGGCAGTAAGATTTCATCTCAAATAAACTAGTCTGCCATTTTTGAGAAGGGTAAAGTCGGTGCCACTTGGATTTATATGTTGTTTTTACTTCTGTTTTCTCATATTTTTATTTCTCTTTGATAGTAAAAGAGACTGGAGCATACAGAGATTTTGCTTCAAGCCAAATTCCTAGTTAATGAGTCAGTTGAGATTAGAACCCATATTTCCAGACTTCTGGTACTGAATATAGTGCTTTTCCTTGGTATGCACAATAGAAATATTGCAATAATATTGGGCATATTATTCTTCCGGTATTGCATATTATGCTTAGAAGCATTATTTTCCATCAGTTTACTTGTAGACGAGTTAGGCTTTGTTGATTGCAACATTCCTAGATTAACACCACAAATGTCCTAAAAATGTTGTATCTGTAAGTTAATTAATATTTCAAATGTACAAATTCAATCTACTGTTTGAAGGATTTCTGCAGTGGCTGCTTTTGTGAGGTCAGGAATAATTGTAGAAATGTAAATTATACCCCACTAATTTCTCTGTTCTACAAATTTGGCTTTTAATATTTCCTTAAAGTTGATTGGGTCTGATGTTGACTCCTGCATCCTCAAAATGTCTTCGTGTTGATAAGCTATTGTTACTTCAACTAATCGAAGTTGGTAGTACGAAGGGACAGCTGATGTTAAAATCCTCTAGGGTAAATTCCTTTGAATGTCTGTTATAAGTAAAGGAACATGTAAAGTCAATGAAATCGTGGTAGCAGAATTGAATTATCTTGAGACTGTTTTCTTCAAATGTATGATTTATTTGAACATTTTCATGTTTCGTTCCAGAGAGACATTTAGATTACAGCTATGTCCACAGCTTCCCTGATAGCTCAGTTGGTAAAGAATCTGGCTGCGATGCAAGAGACTCTGGTTTGATTCCTGGGTGAGGAAGATCCACTGGAGAAGGGATAGGCTACCCACTCCAGTATTCTTGGGCTTCCCTGGTGGCTCAGCTGGTAAAGACCCCCCCTACAATGCAGGAGACCTGAGTTTGATCCCTGGGTTGGGAAGATCCCCCTGGAGAAGGGAAAGGCTACCCACTCCAGTATTGTTGCTTGGAGAGTTCCATGGATGGACAGGCTACAGTCCATGGGGTTGCAGAGAGTCGGATGTGACTGAGAAACTTTCACTCTGTCCACAGCAGGGTGCTGCAGTGATGAGGTACATTAGCTCAGTGGACCCTGATGTAAGGGTAAAGTGGTCCTCTGGACAGGTAGGCGTGTTTCTTAACTTTCTTAAGAAGACAACAACTATACATTCCTGCATCCAGTTGACTAGACAATTCATTTTTCAGGCATCTGGAGTTCCCTTTAATTCAGGTCTTATCAAGCTCAGCTGCTTAACTATACTTACACTTAAGAATATTTAAAGGATCTTTGCTCCATCCCTTTGTCCATATCAGTGCCTCAAGTCTTTCTCCTCAGACTTCCTTTCTCCTTAGAAGAAAGCATTCATGGTGCAACATACCTGGGTTGCTGAAGCTGCTCACTGTGTGTGTCTATAGCACAGCTAGGAGGCGTCAGTCTTTTAAAAAAAAAAATTACATAAAATTTAAATCTTTTGGCTGTGCTATGTGGCATGTGGGATCACCCCTTGCACTGGCAGCTCCAAGTCTTAGCCACTGGACTGCCAGGGAAGTCCCGATGAGGTGTCAGTCTTGAAGTGCTGGCTCGAACTCTGCTCCTTTCTCTGCCACTCATCTGCAGCCATCCAGTGTATTGAGGACATGTGTTAAAATGTACCGTTTAATACTTCTGGTCCTGTATTCCCTACAGTGATTTGACCTTTCATCAAATAACTTTCACTGAATTCTTCTTTGCTGTTGTACAATTAGCCTGTGTTGAGGAATAGTAAAGAAACAACCATGGGCTGGGAATTCCCTGGTGGCTCAGTGGTTAGGAACCTGCCTTCCAATGCAAGGGATGGAGATTCGATCCCTGGTTTGGGAACTAAGATACCACGTGCCTCAGGGTAACTAAGCCCCAAGCTG
The DNA here is from genome assembly GCF_019923935.1 of Bubalus bubalis. Taxonomy (NCBI): domain Eukaryota; kingdom Metazoa; phylum Chordata; class Mammalia; order Artiodactyla; family Bovidae; genus Bubalus; species Bubalus bubalis. Next base: position 42,136,527 of record NC_059177.1, on the reverse strand, counting down.
CAACTACTGAGCCCACCAGCTGCAACTAAGACCCAACGCAGCCAAAATAAATATTAAAAAAAAAAGTTAAAAAGTAAAGTAGATAAAAAAAGAAACAACCATGGGAAATTCATTATGAAGTCTAGGGATGTTCAGCCATTTTTAAAAAATTACCCAAAGTTGACAGAAAACAAATTGCATTTAAATGATGGGTAACACATATTTTTTGATTGTTTATGTAAATTAAAGGGCAACTTAATTTCTACCATATGAGCCCTCTGGCTCAAAGGTTACTGAAGGTTTCAGTCCTTCTATTTTCAAGGGTTTAGGGGAAAATAAACAGCTGCTGCTCTATAGATGGCAGCCCACCAGGCTCCCCCGTCCCCGGGATTCTCCAGGCAAGAACACTGGAGTGGGTTGCCATTTCCTTCTCCAATGCATGAAAGTGTCAAGTGAAAGTGAAGTCGCTCAGTCGTGTCCAACCCTCAGCGACCCCATGGACTGCAGCCTTCCAGGCTCCTCCGTCCATGGGATTTTCCAGGCAAGAGTACTGAAGTGGGGTGCCATTGCCTTCTCCAATAAACAACCTACTATTTGCCAATTTTTTTTAATTGAAATTTTTTATTGACATATACTTGATGTACAAATTATATAAGCCACAAGTACACAATATATTGATTCATATATTTAAAAGATCACTCTATAGTTATTATAAAATATTTGCTATATTCCTTGTGTTGTACAGTATATACTTGTAACTATTTAAAAATTTTTTATTAATTTAGTTTTAATTGGAGGATAATTGTTTTACAATATTATGTTGGTTTCTGCCATATGTCAATATGAATCGGCCATGTATCTTCTCCCTCTTGAACCTCTCTCCTATTTCCCACCCCAACCCACCCCTCTCGGTTTTCACAGAGCACCAGGTTGAGCTCCCTTTGTCACACAGCAAATTCCCACTGGCTGTCTGTTTTACATATGGTAATGTATGTTTCCATGCTACTCTCTCCATTAGTCCCACACACGCCTTCACTCCCATCCCTTGTCTGCAAGTCAGTTCTCTGTGTCTGCGTCTCCATTGCTGCCCTGAAAATGGGCTCATCAGTACCATCTTTCTTGAGTCCATATATAATGCGTTATTATATGATATTTTTCTCTGTATAATAGGCTCTAGGTATACACACGCACACACACACTCCACAGCTTCTTTATCCATTCATCTGTCGACAGACAAAAAAGATAGGTAATACCTCTATCAGGCGTCCCAGGTGGCGCTAGTGGTAAAGAGACATGAGACACAGGTTCGATCCCCGGATCAGGAAGATCCCCTGGAGGAGGACATGGCAACCCACTCCAGTATTCTTACGGAGAAGCCCACAGACAGACGAGACTCGTGGGCTACAGTTCATGGAGTCTCAAAGAGTTGGACACGACTGAAGCAACTCAGCATGCAACACATCTATCGGTGCCTCAGATCAGCGCCTCCTCCTCCAAATCAGTTGTGAAACATCTAGCAGCTGACTACCGGGTGCTGTCGAAGATGCGGTATTACAGGTGTTATAGAAATCTGTGGGAGAGCTTTCTCTCAGGTCTTGAAGCAACTGAAGGTGTCTTCTCTTCAGACACGTCTGTTTTAACTTTTAGAACTCTGTGGGTATTGTTGCTAGTCATGTTTCTTCTTTGCTTTGCCTGCTAAGTAAAGTCAGAACCAAATGTCCAGCAATTTCCCAAGAGAAACATGTGTCCCAGGGCCCTTCTGGTTTTCCCACTGTTGTTTTTATTTAGTTTTCCTTCCTTCCATCTCTCCTCCTTGCTCCCGCTCTCTCTCTTTCCTTTTTCCTCTGTCTTCCCCCTTTATTTCTTCTGTTCTATGTTATGTATCTTTTTTCTATGTATTATCACATGTATGGATGTAACTATCTCTAAATACTTTAAAAGTACTGTGTAGGTATAAAACGAACAGTATACTTTTCTGTATACTCTTGTGAGTATATATACTCTTAAAGGTATTTATACTCTTAGGAGTAATTGATTTCTGAGGGGAGGAGATAGGGGGCCGAGTGAAATAGGGGAGAAAAATTAAGCGGTACAAACTTCCAGTTACAAAATAAGGGAGTCATGGGGATGAGATGTACAGCATGGGGAATATATTCAGTAATAATGTATTATCTTTTTATGGTGACAGATGGTAACTGGACTTACTGTGGTTATCATTCTGTAATGTACAGAAATACCAAATCGTGATGTTATGCACCATGAATAAACATAGTGTCATAGGTTAATTATACTTCAAACACACTCACAGAAAAAGAGATCAGATTTGTGGTTACCAGAGGTGGAGGGTGGGTGTTGGGGGAATGGGAATTGGATTAAGGTGCTCAAAAACTATAAACTTCTAGTTCTAAGATAAGTAAGTGCTGGGGTGTAACATTTGTTGTTTAGTCACTAAGTTGTGTCCAACTGTTTTGTGACTCCACAGACTGTACCCAGTCAGGCTGCTCTGTCCATGGGATTTCCAAGGCAAGGATACTCGAGTGGGTTGCCATTTCATTCTCCGGGGGATATTTCCAGCCTAGGGATCAAGCTAGCATCTCCATATCAGCAAAACGTAATTAACATTTCTGTATACTACATGTGGAAGTCAAAAGAGTAAATCCTGATTCCTCTTTCAGTTCAGCTCAGTTCAGTCACTCAGTCGTGTCTGACTCTTTGCGACCCCATGGACTGCAGCATGCCAGGCTTCCCTGTCTATCACCAACTCACGAAGCTAGCTCAAACTCATGCCCATTGAGTCGGTGATGCCATCCAACCATCTTATCCTCTGTTGTCCCCTTCTCCTTCTGCCTTCAATCTTTCCCAGCATCAGGATCTTTTCCAATTTCTCTCATTACAAGGAAAAAATATACTCTTTCTGTTTCTTTTGCTTGTATCTATATGGAATGGTGGATATTCACTAAACCTGTGGTAATCATTTCAAGATGTATGTAAGTCAAAGCCTTATACTGTACACCTTAAACTTACACAGTGCTATATGTCAATTATATCTCAGTAAACCAGGAAGAAAAAAATACGAGGGTAATTCATTTTTATGGTTTATTGCCTTACTTATATGTTTTATCCTGGAATAATGTCTCTTAAGGCTTCCTCCTGCTTTAACGTGACAAAACTTATGAAATTAAAATATAATTTAGATCTGCATCAGTTCAGCAGAGAAGGCAATGGCACCCCACTCCAGTACTCTTGTCTGGAAAATCCCATGGATGGAGGAGCCTCATGGGCTGCAGTCCATGGGGTCGCTAAGAGTCGGACACGACTGAGCAACTTCACTTTCACTTTTCACTTTCATGCATTGGAGAAGGAAATGGCAACCCACTCCAGTGTTCTTGCCTGGAGAATCCCAGGGACGGGGGAGCCTGGTGGGCTGCCATCTATGGGGTCGCATAGAGTTGGACACGACTGAAGTGACTTAGCAGCAGCAGCAGCATCAGTTCAGTTCAGTTCATCTCAGTCGCTCAGTTGTGTCCAACTCTTCACGACCCATGGACCACAGCACGCCAGGCCTCCCTGTCCATCACTAACTCCCAGAGTCTACTCAAACTCATGTCCATTGAGTTGGTGAAGTCATCCAACCGTCTCATCCTCTGTCATCCCCTTCTCCTCCTGCTTTCAATCTTTCCCAGCATCAGGGGCTTTTCCAATGAGTCAGCTCTTCGCATCAGGTGGCCAAAGTATTGGAGTTTCAGCTTCAGCATCAGTCCTTCCAATTCACACCCAGGACTGATCTCCTTTAGGATGGACTTGTTGGATCTCCTTGAAGTCCAAGGGACTCTCAAGAGTCTTCTCCAACACCATGGTTCAAAAGCATCAATTCTTCAGTGCTCAGCTTTCTTTATAAGTCCAACTCTCACATCCATACATGACTACTGGAAAAACCATAGTCTTAACGAGATGGACCTTTGTTGGTAAAGTAATGTCTCTGCATTTTAATATGCTGTCTAGGTTGGTCATAACTTTCTTTCCAAGGAGTAAGCGTCTTTTAATTTCATGGCTGCAGTCACCATCTACAGTGATTTTGGAACTCAAAAAATAAAGTCTGCCACTGTTTCCACTGTTCCTGCATCTATTTGCAAAGAAGTGATGGGACTGGATGCCATGATCTTAATTTTCTGAATGTTGAGCTTTAAGCCAACTTTTTCCCTCTCCTTTTTCACTTTCATCAAGAGGCTTTTTAGTTCCTCTTCACTTTCTGCCATAAAGGTGGTGTCATCTGCATATCTGAGGTTATTGATATTTCTCCCGGCAATCTTGATTCCAGCTTGTGCTTCTTCCAGCCCAGCGTTTCTCATGATGTACTCTGCATATAAGTTAAATAAGCAGGGTGACAATATTCAGCCTTGACGTACTCCTTTTCCAATTTGGAACCAGTCTGTTGTTCCTGGTCCAGTTCTAACTGTTGCTTCCTGATCTGTATACAGGTTTCTTAAGAGGCAGGTCAGGTGGTCAGGTATTCCCATCTCTTGCAGAATTTTCCACAGTTGATTGTGATCCACACAGTCAAAGGCTTTGGCATAGTCAATAAAGCAGAAATAGATGTTTTTCTGGAACACAGCATTATCTTTTAGGATTTGAAATGGCTCAACTGGAATTCCATCACCTCCACCAACTTTGTTCATAGTGATGCTTCCTAAGGCCCACTTGACTTCACATTCCAGGATGTCTGGCTCTAGGTGAGTGATCACACCATCATGATTATCTGGGTCATGAAGATCTTTTTTTGTACAATTCTTCTGTGTATTCTTGCCATCTCTTCTTAATATCTTCTGCTTATGTTAGGTCTATATCATTTCTGTCTTTTATTGAGCCTATCTTTGCATGAAATGTTCCCTTGGTATCTCTAATTTTCTTGAAGAGATCTCTAGTCTTTCCCATTCTATTGTTTCCCTCTATTTCTTTGCACTGATCACTGAGGAAGGCTTTCTTATCTCTCCTTGCTCTTCTTTGGAACTCTGCATTCAAATGGGTATATCTTTCCTTATCTCCTTTGCTTTTCACTTCTCTTTTTTCACAGCTATTTTTAAGGCCTCTTCAGACAGCCATTTTGCTTTTTTTGCATTTCTTTTCCATGGGGATGGTCTTGATCCCTGTCTCCTGTAAAATGTCACAAACCTCTGTCCATAGTTTATCAGGCACTCTATCAGATCTAGTCCCTTAAATCTATTTGTGACTTCCACTGTATAATTGTAAGGGATTTGATTTAGGTCATATCTGAATGGTCTAGTGATTTTCCCTACTTTCTTCAATTTAAGTCTGAATTTGGCAATAAGGAGTTCATGATTGGAGCCACAGTCAGCTCCCAGTCTTGTTTTTGCTGACTGTTAGAGCTTCTCCATCTTTGGCTACAAAGAATATAATCAATCTGATTTTGGTGTTGGCCATCTGGTGATATCCATGTGTAGAGTCTTCTCTTGTGTTGTTGGAAGAGGGTGTTTGCTATGACCAGTGTGTTCTCTTGGCAAAACACTACGAACCTTTGCCCTGCTTCATTCTGTATTCCAAGGCCAAATTTGCCTGTTACTCCAGGTGTTTCTTGACTTCCTACTTTTGCATTCCAGTCCCCTGTAATGAAAAGGACATATTTTTTGGGCATTAGTTCTAAAATGTCTTGTAGGTAGAACTGTTCAACTTCAGCTTCTTCAGCATTACAGGTTTTGGCATAGACTTTGATTACTGTGATATTGAATGATTTGCCTTGGAAACGAACAGAGATCATTCTGTCATTTTTGAGATTGTGTCCAAGTACTGCATTTTGGACTCTTTTGTTGACTATGATAACTACTCCATTTCTTCTAAGGGATTCTTGCCCACAGTAGTAGATATAATGGTCATCTGAATTGAATTCACCCATTCCAGTCCATTTTAGTTAGCTGATACCTAAAATATTGGCATTCACTCTTGCCATCTCCTGTTTGACCATTTCTAATTTGCCTTGATTCATGGAGCTAACATTCCAGGTTCCTATGTAATATTTCTCTTTACAGCATTGGACCTTGCTTCGATCGCCAGTCCCATCCACAACTGGGTGTTGCTTTTGCCTTGGCTCCATCTCTTCATTCTTTGTGGAGTTATTTCTCCACTGATCTCCAGTAGCATATTGGGCACCTACTGACCTGGGGAGTTCATCTTTCAGTGTCCTTATCTTTTTGCCTTTTCATACTGTTCATGGGGTTCTCAAGGCAAGCATACTGAAGTGGTTTGCCATTCCCTTCTCCAGTGGACCACATTTTGTCAGAACTCTCCACCAAGACCCATCCGTCTTGGGTAGCCCCACACAGCATGGCTTAGTTTCATTAAATTAAACAAGGCTGTGGTCCGTGTGATTAGATTGGCTAGTTTCTGTGATTGTGGTTTCAGTCTGTCTGCCCTCTGATGCCCTCTCTCAGTGCCTACCATCTTACTGGGGTTTCACAGAGTGTATTTACTAAGGGGTCATGAAAAAGCTTGGAGAATTCATTTATCACATATATTATCTAGACATACATATTTATTATATATATCTTACAAATTCTAAATGAAATGTAAGTTCTGAGAGGACAGAATGTATCTCAAGTGTCCAGTACTGTATCTTGTGTATAAAAGGCATTCCATGAGTATTTTTGTTTTTGTTTTTTAAAGTTAATTTATTTATTTTAATTGGAGGCTAATTACTTTACAATATTGTAGTGGTTTTTGCCATATGTTGACATGAATCAGCCATGGGTGTACATCCTGAACCTCCCCTCCCACCTCCCTCCCCATCCCACCCCTCAGGGTCATCCCAGTGCTCCATGAGTATTTTTGTATGAATGAGTAAATGAATAATTCATGAATTTTCTAATGCTCAGTCATTATGAATACAGCATTTGGTTTTTAGTGATGATAGTATACATACACATACACATATTTGAGAACTTTCTTTTTGTTCTAATCGCTTCCATTTAGGCTCTGTTTCTCCAGATTATAATTTTTCAATGAAGTATTCATTGCTGATGACATTTTTTCATTAGTTCTCTATAGAAATATGGTCACACATCATAAAGAGGAGCAATATGACATTTTCTACTCACGCCAAAAGAGGAATTATCTTGAACTAAGCCAAACATTTAATACCTCTGTATGTCTCGGATGGGTCTCATGAATCATTCACTATAATTCGGTTGCTTTATTTGTTCTTATATTGGGAAAGGAGAGGAAAGTAACATTTATGGAGAGCCTACTATGTGACAAGTGCTTGCCATGTATTTACCTATGTCTATTTCATTAACCTCTACAACAACCCAGTGAAGAAGATACCGTTTGTATCCCCATTTTAGTAGACCAGGTAATTGAGGCTCAAAGGGAAGACATAAGATAATCACAGCTGTCGGTGGTGGGTCTAGCCCTGAAGCCCCAGCATGCCTCTCAGCCACACTGGACTCAACTCCAGGTCATGCTCACTGCCCCCCATCCATTGCCTCTGCCTCACGCTCATCTTTTTCAGGTCTCCCTTATAGTACACTGCTTTTATTCCTTTATTCAGTTGATAAGGGACTGTTTTCAGTTATTCGACAGGAACGCCAGGCTAAGCCATTTGGTGTTCAGTGAGTGGTTTCATCACTGAGGATTTTGAGCAGAGGACTGGTGTTATCCGGGCGACAGAAAGGAGGATGTATTACAGGCCCTGGGAGCTGGGCATATATGGGCCAGGTGAGAGATACCAGGTTGGCATATCCCAATCTCTGGAACCTGTGAATATCACCCTACATGGCAGAGGGGCTTTGCAAATGTAATTCATGTTAAGGACCTTAACTACAGGAGAGAGTATCCAGGTGCATCCAGGTGGGCACAATCTAATCACATGAATCCTTGAAAGAAGACAGAGGGGTGACTGCAGAAGAATGAGTAGAGAGATGCAACATGGCTGGCTTTGAAGATGAAGCAAGGGACCCAGGGGCCAAAGTATGCAGACAGTCTCTAGAAACTGGAAAAGACAAGGAAAGGAATTCCTCCGTAGAGTCTCCAGAAAGGATGTCAGGCCTACTGACTCTTTGACTTGACCAGTAAGGCCTGTGTCCGCAGAATTGTAACATAGTAAATTGGTGTTTTATTGAACCCATCCAAGCTTTGTTACAGCAGCCATCAGTTCAGTTCACTCACTCATTTGTGTCTGACTCTTTGTGACCCCATGGGCTGCAGCATGCCAGATTTCCCTGTCCATTTCCAACTCCCGGGGCTTGCTCAGACTCATGTCCATCAAGTTGATGATGCCATCCAACCATCTCATCCTCTGTCATCCCCTTCTTCTCCTGCCTCCAATCTTTCTCAGCATCAGTGTCTTTTCTAAGGAGTCAGCTTTTTGCATCAACTGGCCAAAGTGTTGGAGTTTCAGCTTCAGCATCAGTCCTTCCAGTGAATATTCAGGGTTAATTTCCCTTAGTATTGACTGGTTTGATCTTGCAGACCAAGGGACTCTCAAGAGTCTTCTCCAACACCACAGTTCAAAAGCATCAATTCTTTAGCATTCAGCTTTCTTTATGGTCCAACTCTCACATCCATCCATATATCCATCCATACTGGAAAAACCATAGATTTGACAAGATGGAGCTTTGTCGGCAAAGTAATGTCTCTACTTTTTAATATGCTGTCTAGGTTGGTCATAGCTTTTCTTCCAAGGAGCAAGTGTCTTTTAATTTCATGGCTGCAGTCACCATCTGCAGTGATTTTGGAGCCCTAGAAAGGAAAGTCTGTTACTGTTTCAATTGTTTCCCATCTATTTGCCACGAAGTGATGCGACCGGATGCCATTATTTTCATCTTTTGAATGTTGAGTTTTAAGCCAGCTTTTTCACTTTCCTCTTTCACTTTCATCAATAGGCTGTTTAGTTCCTCTTTGCTTTCTGCCATAAGGATGGTGTCATCTGCATATCTGAGGTTATTGATATTTTTCCCAGAAATCTTGATTCCAGCTTGTGCTTCATCCAGCTCATCATTTCACATGATATACTCTGCATATAAGTTAATTATTTAACTTATAAATAATTAAATAAATTAAAATAAATAATTTAAATTATTTAACAGGGTGACAATATACAGCCTTGACGTACTCCTTTCCTGATTTGGAACCAGTCTGTTGTTCCATGTCTGATTCTAACTCTTGCTTCTTGACTTGAATACTGATTTCTCAGGAGGCAGGTAAGATGGTCTGGTATTCCCATCTCTTTAAAAATTTTCCACAGGTTGTTGTGATCCACACAGTCAAAGGCTTTGGCATAGTCAATAAAGTAGAAGTAGATGTTTTTCTGGAAATCTCTTGCTTTTTTAATGATCCAACGGTTGTTAGCCATTTGATGTATGGTTCCTCTGCCTTTTCTAAATCTAGCTTGAACATCTGGAAGTTCTTGGTTCTCATACTATTGAAACCTAGCTTGGAGAATTTTGAGCGTTAATTTGCTAGTGTGTGAGATGAGTGCAATTGTGTGGTAGTTTGAGCATTCTTGGGATTGGAATGAAAACTGACCTTTTCCAGTCCTGTGGCCACTGCTGAGTTTTCCAAATTTGCTGGCATACTGAGTTCAGCACTTGAACAGCATCATCTTTTAGGATTTGAAATAGCTCAGCTGGAATTCCATCACCTCCACTAGCTTTGTTCATAGTGATACTCCCTAAGGCTCACTTGACCTTGCATTCTGGGATGTCTGGTTCTAGGTGAGTGATCACACCATCACGGTCATCTGGGTCATTAAGATCTTTTTTGTATACGTCTTCTGTGTACTCTTGCCACGTCTTCTTAATATCCTCTGCTTCTGTTAGGTCTATATTGTGTCCTTTATTGTGCTGATCTTTGCATGAAATTTTGTTTTGGTATCTCCAATTTTCTTCAAGAGATCTCTTTAAGAAGAGCCATAAAGAACTGTTAATAGTATAAGGAGAGATTTAGACTTTAGTTGGGAAGTAGGGCTTTCATGCTTCTGCTCAGAAATCTTTATCAGCCCCCTTTCTCACCACTTTATATCTCACCTGTCTTACCAAACTCTCCAGGTTCTGTATGACCCGCCCATGATGTGTATTTCTCAATAATGGCCCCTCCTTTCTCAACTCTGGTCAGGCTTCATCAACTGACCATGCTCAGTCTCCTATTTGCATATGATGGTTACATGTAGGCAATGGAATATTACTCAGCCATAAAAAGGAACAAAACTGGGTCATTTGTAGAGATGTGGATTGGTGTACCTAGAAACTGCCATATGGTGTGAAGTAAGTCAGAAAAACAACCATCTTGTATTAATGCATATATGTGGAATCTGAAAAAATTGGTATAGATGATCTTTACAAAGCAGAAATAGAGACACATAGAAAACAAATGTATGGATACCCGAAGGGGGAAGCAGGGTGGGATGAATTGGGAGGTTGGGATTGACATATATACACTACTATGTATGGAATAGATAATTAATGAGAACCTATTGTATAACACGGGAAACTCTTCTCAGTGCTCTGTGGTGACCTAAATGGGAAGGAAATCCAAAAAAGAGGGCATGTATGTATAGCTGGTTTGCTTTGCTATACAGTAGAAACTATTTAATAATACAACATTGTAAAGCAACTATACCCCAATAAAAATTAAAAAAAAAAAATTACAACATTCTAAAACTGTTAGTTCCTGTGCTCCTGGATGGCACAAGCAGCATCTTGTTTTTCCGTGTGCTATAGACACCCACCACAGTGCTTAGGCTTACAGTAGGCCTGAAGACTAACCTCAGCATGTTGTCAAAGTTTTGCCTCTTGTTATAGACTTTGCCATCATTTCTGTATTTGTATACTCACCATGAACCTTTTATACAGCCCTCTACAATGGCTGTCTTAAAAGTCTTAGCTTATTGTATCATCTGTTTAACTTCTGACAGTCCTCTAAACTAATTTTACAAAATATTTACCGAGCTCGACATCCTCCAGATAAATCTTCCCCACCGGTCCGTGACTGCTGCTCTTCAAGTGACTCATTTTATATCATTTCCTTATCACAACAGTCTAACTCCACAAAGCCAGCCTGCTATTTCTTGCTGCTCTCTTCAGCTTTCATTTGATACGGGTGCCATTTGGGGTTTACTGCCCATGGATCCTGGGGTTTCTGTGATAGGCAGGGTGTTTTATAATATATGATACTTTCACTGCCTGCAATCTCAAGATTTGGGGAAGCAGGTTATCTGCTCCGGAAACCTTTGCTTTTAATGGTTCTCAATCTCATCTCTATTTCAAGAAGCATTAACCCCTGGCTCTTCTCTTCGGCTACTTTTTTTCAGTTTTAAATGTGCTTCTTCTATTGCCCTGAGGAGCCGGTGAGCAAAGGCTTTCCATTCTTCAGGAAGTCTCTGTCCTTCCCTCTTCTCTGCTTACATCCTGCTGATATTCCTATCAAGTCTGGATCTTTTGTGGGTGAACTTTTCTTCATACCATTGTACTGCGATAATTTTTTGTGCTAGCGTTATACTGGCTGATATTTGCCTAGCTTGAACTAGTTGGAAGAAAGCTGTATAGACAAGATGACTTCTTGCTAAAAATTGAATTCCAAATGTGTCTTAGGAAACCTTTTTTTGGGGAGGTGCAGATTTTAGGACAGACCTTCTTTTCATCTTTCATTGAGTTCCTGTGGCTGGGCGAGTTTTACAGAGTTTCAGACTAATACCTGTTTTTGGAAATCAGCATTCATATTTGTGTAGGATTATTTTTAGCTCTACAATGTCTAATAATTCTTCTTCTCTGTATATATGGTAAGTATAGTTATTCTTAAGTATTATGCCTGGGAAGTCGTATATAGCAGGGCCCTTATAGTAATGTTCCTAAACTTTGATCAGTGTATAAAATTTATTTTTCTGGCACTGAATCATAGAGTTATGCTTTTAGGATATTGTCTGTCAGATTAATCATTTACTTGAGCAGACCATGTAATGCACTCCATTTTGGGATAGAGCTTGTGGCAAATATGCATTTATAAGTATAACATGATGTCAACCTAGTGCCAAGGAAAGTAAACCCATTTACTAAAACATTAATTCTTAGTCTCATTAATTCTGAGAGATTGTGGTCAAGGCAGAAAACAGTTCTCAAAGACACAGAATGCTGCAAGGTGACTAAGTGTAGTAAGACAACCATGGATACTTTTATAGAGATGTAAAACATAGCTGTATTGTGATAATGAATACTTTGTGAATATTGCATACTTTTTTATAATGCTATTTTGAGTCTTTTGATAGTTTCAAATATGTAATCGTGGAACTATAAGATGTGAAGACATGCTCTGAACATCAGATCAGATCAGATCAGTCGTTCAGTTGTGTCCGACTCTTTGCGACCCCATGAATCGCAGCACCCCAGGCCTCCCTGTCCATAACCAACTCCCGGAGTTCACTCAGGCTCACGTCCATCGAGTCAGTGATGCCGTCCAGCCATCTCATCCTCTGTCGTCCCCTTCTCCTCCTGCCTCCAATCCCTCCCAGCATCAGAGTCTTTTCCAATGAGTCAACTCTTCGCATGAGGTGGCCAAAGTACTAGAGTTGCAGCTTTAGCATCATTCCTTCCAAAGAAATCCCAGGGCTGATCGCCTTCAGAATGGACTGGTTGGATCTCCTTGCAGTCCAAGGGACTCTCAAGAGTCTTCTCCAACACCACAGTGCAAAAGCATCAATTCTTCGGCACTCAGCCTTCTTCACAGTCCAACTCTCACATCCATACATGACCACAGGAAAAACCACAGCCTTGACTAGACGAACCTTTGTTGGCAAAGTAATGTCTCTGCTTTTCAATATGCTATCTAGGTTGGTCATAACTTTCCTTCCAAGGAGTAAGCGTCTTTTAATTTCATGGCTGCAGTCACCATCTGCAGTGATTTTGGAGCCCAGAAAAATAAAGTCTGACACTGTTTCCACTGTTTCCCCATCTATTTCCCATGAAGTGGTGGGAACATAGCAGTTTCTAATATGAGCATATTTAAAGGGAAGGAGGCTTTGCTAGGTTGTATATTTTGTGTTAAGGAAGGAGTGTCATTTTACATTTTCAGTTACTCTTCAGGAATTCTATTCTGATTACCCTTTAACTTTTTGAAAACAGGTGGCAATATACTTATAATTATTTCCAAGAATGGTACTAAGACTTTCTTAGGCATTTTCACACTTGTTTTTCCACGCCACAATACTTTGGGCTTTCCTTTATTGAAACTTCCAGAGCTATAGCACTTGTGATATAATATAATTGGTTTTTGAATTTTATTGAGGGCCAGAGTTTCAGAAATGTACTTGATTAATTTATTCATTAAATATTTAGTAAGTGCTCATCATTCAAGGCCTGATAGGAAATCTCCAAAAAGCCAAGATAATAAAACACCAGATACCCGTATAAATATTAAATAAACAAAGCATCAAAAATCTTTACAATGTTCTTTATAATCTAAATGCTCACCTTATTCAGAATGACAAAACTCCCTCATGGAAACAAGTCTCATGCTGGAAAATCTCTTGCATTTGTCACTTAAAAAAAAAATCTCCAAGTGTGGTCATTGCTATGAACTCTCACACTTTATGAGGCAACCAGGAGCAAACCCGTTTGAAGATTATTCCCAAGGAACCAGAGAAGGAATGTTGCCTGGACTTTCATCTGTACATTAGTTTTCTTTCTTTCTTTCTGACCAGAAGGGTGCACTATTGTATTTTATTTACTGCTTTGGGTGGGGGGAGAAAAAGAACACAATGATGTTCTTTATACAACTTAATTTATATATCCTTGTAATTTACTTTTTTAAAAAATTTTTTTATTATCATTCTAGTTTCCATTCCTGACTTCTTGGATTTTTTTTTTTAGCCCTTTCTTGGTACCAGTTAGCCAACAGATGGTTCACAAGGGGAATGGTACTGGCTTCTAAAAACCTGACTAAGCAATATTGTTTTACCTTTTCTGGTTTCCTCTCCTCTGAGAAAGGAGTTTATCACCTTTGTTACAGATGGGACTGGTTTGGCAGTAGATGCCTCCAGATGCAGCAGTCTGGAATGTTCCCAATCTTAACATCTGGGGTTCAGTTGGCTCATTCTCAGTTTTCTTTCCTGCTTTCCTGGTCTGAGGTTATTGTTGTGAGGGTTAATTACACTCTGGCTCTGATGAGGAAGAGATAATCATCCTCTACTTGTCATTTAGGTCCTCCAAATTGTTACTATGATAGTAGATCTTCATAGGAAAGTGGATATGTGTTATACTTCCTAACCAGCTCTTTTTTAAAAAACAAATAAACAACATAACAAAAAGAATCCTTTATTCTGTGAGCTTATTGCTAATGAATCACTTTAGATAGACCATGCAAGAAAATAGCACGACACACACATTTTTTTTTTAAACTTCTTTGGAGAAAAAATTTCTGGTCCTCGTTGCACAGATTTAGAAATTCATGCATGATGTCAGATTTCCAAGCTTGGAATTTACACAGTAGTCTTCTGGCAGTGTATTTTCAGTCCTTGGTGAACAACATTATCTTATAGTTCTTCCAAGAATTTTTCCAAGTGTACGGTATCATGATTTTTAGCTAATAACATATGAAAATATGAAGGAATTGCTTTTTAAATAAGGACAAAGAAAATGGTAGTATCAAACCACAGGGATGATGTAGCAATAGGCTACCATAATCTTAACTATAAGATGTAAAGAAGAAAATTAGAAGAAAACATTATCTAGATGAACCATATTGTTGCCTTAGGGTGGTGGTATTAAAGGAGATTTCTTTCTGCTTTTTGACACTTCTGTTGTATTCAAGTTATCTATATGAACATATGTTAAAATCATCATTTGAAAAGAGAAAGAATAACTTTTCCTGCACAAACCAAAATAGTCAAAGCAATTTAATAGAAAGCCTCCCAACATCTCTCGTTACAAATACCACATTTTAACATTTAAAGGCAAAAGTTTAAGAATGTAAATAGTCATATGTATTTATGGATTTAACATTTCAAAACCAGCTTACATTCACCCGTGTCCAATTTCTGTGGGAGGTTTTGCTATGTGCATGTGGATATTGATTTGACACCTGAAGTTACCATTTTCACAGTAGCCTCTGTCTTTGTTCAGTATTCTGTAACTACAGCTAAAGGGCTGACACTTATCTGACTACAGTTCAATACCATAGCAGATGTCACTTTTTTTTTTTTTTTTCTCTTTTAGAAACTTTTGGTCAACTCTTGGACTAAATTAACCCAATCAACTGATGACCCTGCAACATGTAAGCCCAACTCAAGGAACTGAAAATATTTGAATCTAATGCTAATCAACCAGTCTTTTTATTTTAATTTTTAAAAGATTTTTTTTTTTTTTTTTTTGGCTGTGGTGTGTCTTCATTGCCTTGTGCAGGCTTTCTCTAGTAGAGGTGAGCGGGGGGCACTCTTCACTGCGATGTGTGGGCTTCTTACTGCGGTGGCTTCTCTTGTTGCAGAGCTTGGGCTCTAGTGTGACGGCTCAGTGGTTGCAGTGCGAGGGCTCAGTGGCCGCAGCTCACCGGCCCCAGAGCACAGGCTCGGTAGTTGTGTCACTCGGGGCTTAGTTGCTGGGTGGCATGTGGGATCTTCCTGGATCAGGGATCGAACTTGTGTCCCTTTCATTGCAAGGCGATTTCTTAATCACTGGACCGCTGGAAACCCAAGTCTCTAACACTCTTGATTCTGTTTGTTTCTATTATTATTATTATTATTTATTTTTTTTTTTTTTTTAGGGTAAATGCAAGAGGTTTAAGTGTCTGCAGCTAGACAAGAGCAGCAATCCCTATTACTGGATGGTTGCCACCAGGTAGGTAGAGGGTAGAAGTTTGATTTTCACAGTATGTGGACCTACTAAGTAGGGGTTTCTCAACTGGGACTAGGGTGAGGTGAGGAAGGCATTTGTCTCACTCTGGTCCCCAACCTGTGGATAACTCTGAGAAAAGTTAACTTTTTTTTTTTTTTTGCCATGAAAATATGATTTTAGTTAATAGCTTGTGCTTATGTTTAAATATCTGAGGTGATTGATATTTCTCCCGGCAATCTTGATTCCAGCTTGTGTTTCTTCCAGTCCAGTGTTTCTCATGATGTACTCTGCATATAAGTTAAATAAACAGGGTGACAATATACAGCCTTGACGTACTCCTTTTCCTATTTGGAACCAGTCTGTTGTTCCATGTCCAGTTCTAACTGTTGCTTCCTGACCTGCATACAAATTTCTCAAGAGGCAGGTCAGGTGGTCTGGTATTCCCATCTCTTTCAGAATTTTCCACAGTTTATTGTGATCCCCACAGTCAAAGGCTTTGGCATAGTCAATAAAGCAGAAATAGATGTTTTTCTGGAACTCTCTTGCTTTTTCTATGATCCAGTGGATGTTGGCAATTTGATCTCTGGTTCCTCTGCCTTTTCTAAAACCAGCTTGAACATCAGAAAGTTCACGGTTCACATATTGCTGAAGCCTGGCTTGGAGAATTTTGAGCATTACTTTACTAGCGTATGAGATATCAATAACCTCAGATATGCAGATGACACCACCCTGATGGCAGAAAGTGAAGAGGAACTACAAAGCCTCTTGATGAAAGTGAAAGTGGAGAGTGAAAAAGTTGGCTTAAAGCTCAACATTCAGAAAATGAAGATCATGGCATCCGGTCCCACCACTTCATGGGAAATAGATGGGGAAACAGTGGAAACAGTGTCAGACTTTATTTTTCTGGGCTCCAAAATCACTGCAGATGGTGACTGCAGCCATGAAATTAAAAGACGCTTACTCCTTGGAAGGAAAGTTATGACCAACCTAGATAGCATATTGAAAAGCAGAGACATTACTTTGCCAACAAAGGTTCGTCTAGTCAAGGCTGTGGTTTTTCCTGTGGTCATGTATGGATGTGAGAGTTGGACTGTGAAGAAGGCTGAGTGCCGAAGAATTGATGCTTTTGCACTGTGGTGTTGGAGAAGACTCTTGAGAGTCCCTTGGACTGCAAGGAGATCCAACCAGTCCATTCTGAAGGCGATCAGCCCTGGGATTTCTTTGGAAGGAATGATGCTAAAGCTGCAACTCTAGTACTTTGGCCACCTCATGCAAAGAGTTGACTCATTGGAAAAGACCCTGATGCTGGGAGGGATTGGGGGCAGGAGGAGAAGGGGACGACAGAGGATGAGATGGTTGGATGGCATCACCGACTTGATGGACGTGAGTCTGAGTGAACTCTGGGAGTTGGTGATGGACAGGGAGGCCTGGTGTGCTGCAATTCATGGGGTCGCAAAGAGTCGGACATGACTGAGCGACTGATCTGATCTGATCTGATGTTTAAATACCAAAATAGATTGTAATAACAACTAACTCATCTAACCTAGAAGCTGATTTTTACAACATTAGCAATTCAGGACACAGCCAAAGGTCTCCAGTGCCACTTAATTCACTATGACCTAGGTCATGCATTTTTCTCTATAGGGATAACCCCTCATGCTGTATTATGTTATTTGGCATGTGGATCTATGTACATAGTTTGAATATCCTTAAGACTTTTATATGTGTTAATGGGTTGGTGGTTGGTGTTCATGCTCTTTTGGAAATATAACCATGGCCTCTAAGTCACAGGAGTAAAAATTCAAAATGATGGAATTGTATACATTTAACACCATATTTTTTCTATATTGCTACATTGTACTTCATATGAAACTCAAATGTACCATTAATATATGTGCATTTAACTAGAAAATAATTTACATAACTGAACTTGTCACCAGTTTTTAGCTCTAACAAGTTTGAGGGGTATGAAGCTCTTCCATTAAAGTCAGTGTGGCAGTATTTCTCCCCATCTTTTGCTTGGAGGTGGGAGTACAGTGGGCATATGAGACTCTAGGGAAATATGTTTGGGTTAAAAAAATAAATGGCACATACCCTTCTTCACTCTAAGTTGAAAATCCTGAGAACAAAGCACTATGGTACCTCATCTAAAATATATCATTTTTATTATTCCTGTGTACCTAGCTTATCATTACCTGATAGCAAGCAAAGAGCAGCTGTACTTGTTCTTGTGTATTTCCTACTCTATTTTCAAATATGATTTGATTTTTTCATTTTTTAATATTGATTATTTTCATAATCAAAGATTACGAGACATTTTTTAGCCTCATAGCCTTACCTCTGAACTTTGCACACAACTGATACTTGATAAATATTTTAAAAATTATACTTGAGATATATAAATTAGTTAGAAGTTTACCAGAATAAAGAAAAATCTTTTGAATTTTAAAGGTATGTGAGGTATGAATTCAAGTGTGAATCAATAGGTGTGGAGTTGAGAGATTGCAGGATGTGTTTGAGACTGGTGGTATAGGGAACTAGAGATGGGAACATCAGCAAAGCAGTTAGAACAGTGATGGGGATCCAGAAGCCAGCCATTCCAGTCTTCTCATGGTGTTGTCTTTGTGATGTGTTTTGCCCCAAGCATTTATTTTCAGCTTATATGTGTCTTTATATTTAAAGTGCATTTTCTATAGGCCATATATATTTGGTTCTTTTTTCTTTGCAAACCATTCTGACTCTCTTTCCTTTTAAACTGGAGGGCTCAGTCAATTAATGTCATGAAGTAATTGGGATTAGATCTACCATTTCATGATTTGCTTTTTCAACTTGTTCCCTTTATTTTTTGTAACTCTCTTCCTTTTTCTCTGACCTTTTGGGGAATATTTCAAAGATTTTTCATTTAAAATTTCCTATTGACTTTTTAAAAAATGAAGTAGAGCTGATGAAATTATGTTAGTTTCAGGTGCACAGTATATATTTCAACATTTAAATACATTGTACAATGATCACTACAGTAAGTCTATTATTTGTCACCAGGCAAAATTATTGAAGTGTTATTGACTGTATCCTTTATTCTGTATATTACCACTCTGTAACTTACTTGTTTTGTAACTGGAGTTTGTACCTTTTAATCCCTTTCCTCTATTTTGTCCACCCCTCTCCCTTCCTCCCCTCTAGCAACCATCAGTTTGTTCTCTTATCTGTGAGTCTATTTCTAATTTTGTTTTGTTTATTTTGTTTTTTACGTTAGACATATAAGTGCAATCATATGATACTTATCTTTCTCTGACTTATTTCACATAGCATAATGTCCTGTAGATCCATTCATGCTTTTGTAAATGGCAAGATTTCATTCTTTTTTATGATTGATAATCCATTTATCTTGTTTATCCATTCATCTGTCTATGAACACTTAAATTGTTTCTTCATCTTGGCTATTATAAATAATGCTGCAGTGAACAAAAGTGGTTAAGAACCCACCTGCTAATGCAAGAGACATAAGAGATGTGGGTTCGATCCCTGGGTCAGGAAGATCCCCTGGAGGAGGACATGGCAACCTGCTCCAATATTCTTGCCTGGAGAATCCCATGGGCAGAGTCATAGGCTACAGTCTATAGGGTTGCACAGAGTTGGGCATGACTGAAATGACTCAGCACAAATGCACACACGAACATAGCGTTGTGTATATCTTCTCAAATTAGTGTTTTTCTTTTCATAAATAACCAGAAGTAGAATTGCTGGATCAGATAGTATTCTATTTTTAATTTTTTAAGGACTTCATACTGTTTCCATAGTGGCTGTACCAATTTATATTCTACCAGCTGTGCACAAGAGTTCCCTTTTCTCCACATCCTTGCCAATACCTGTTATTTGTTGTCTTTTTGATGACAGTCATTCTGATGGGTGTGACGTTACATATCATCATGGTTTTGTGTGTGTGTGTGTGTGTCTATGCTGCATGTCTTGTGGAATTTTAGTTCCCCTGGGTCGCACAGAGTCAGACACAACTGAAGCAACTTAGCAGCAGCAGCAGGGATTGAACCTGAGCCCTCAGCAGTGAGAGTACAGAGTCCTAACCACTGGACTGCCAGGGAATGCACCTAATCATGGTTTTGATTTACATCTCCCTGATGGTTAGTGATGTTGAGCCTCTTTTCATGTGTCTATCGGCCATGTGTCTCTCTTTGGAAAAATGTTTATTTGGGTCATCTGCCAATAATGTAGATGGGTAGAGTCAACACTGGCACCTGCCTGTCCCAGACCAGTGAAGTAGAGGTGAGTAAAAAAATTTGGTGGCTACTACTCCCTTAGTATCTAGAGAAGGTTCCAACAGATCCCTACCCCTTTAGCACATGACCTAAAATTAGTCAATGAGTCTCCTTCAGGTATGACTCAGGTGCTTTTCAAACTGCTGCCTCTGTCCTGGGACTTGGAATCAGTGATGTATATAGAACAGTCTTTTGGAATTTTTGCACATACTTTTCAAGAGTGGAGTCTCAGTGTTCTAAAGTCCTCTGGCTCTCCCAGGTATAAGCTCTATTGATTTTCAAAGCCAGACATTATGGAGACATCGTCTTCCTGGTATAAGTGCCTGATGTATTGGGTTGGTGAAAAAGTTCATTTGGAATTAGGATGTTACAGAAAAACCTGAATGAACTTTTTGCCCAACACAATACCTTCATCCTCAGGGAGAACGTCTGAGGCTGTGATAGCCCTGTTGTCTGTGTGTGGCCTTTCGAGGGTCCTGGCCAGACTGCCCCTCTGCCCCTCCTCCCCATCTCAGTGAGGCTTTTTCCTTTTGTCCTTAGTTGCGAAAATCTTTTCTGCTAGTCTTCAGGTCTTCTCAGAGATAGTTACTCTGTGTGTAGTTGTAGTTCTGGTATGTGGGTGGGAGGAGATGATCCCAGGAACTTCCTGCTCAACCAGCTTGTCCTTCTCCCCCCAAGAGAGTATCAACTTTTCTCCTGTTGATTTTTAACCACACTTCCTTGTGTTATTATTTCAGTGGCCAGCTTTGGGAATTGCATTAAAAATCCTTAACTTTTCATAGTCTGCCTACAGTTAACATCATGCTTCTTCATGTAAAATACAGAAAACTTGAAACTCTCCATCCCCCATCTTTTATGCTTCATGCTTTTAAATAAGTATTTTTATGAGTTAGGACTACATATGTGATGGGCCCTGTAAAATAATGTTTTGGTTTTTTGCTTTAAACATTTTTATGGTTTATTAAAAAAAGAGTAGAAAAGCAAAAAGCAAAGAAAATCTTTTTCATATGCATATACATGTAACATTTCTGATGCTTTTTTGGAAAATATAACTTTTCATCTGACATTATTGTCCTTCAGCTTCAAGAAATTTTGTGAGAATTTACAATGGAAATCTGACAGTAAGAGTCTTTTTTTTTTTTTCTTTTTCTTTTATCTGAAAGTATCTCTATTTTATCTTCATTTTTGGATATTTTTGCTGGATATAGAAGTTTGGCTTAACAGGTTTTGTTTTCCTTTTTCTCCCCAGCACTTTAAAATTATTGTTCTACTTTTTTTTCTGGCCTGTGTGGTTTCTGATGGGAAGTCAGCTATTAATAATGTAATTCATTTTTCCTCTCTATATAATATGACTTTTTCTCTTGCCTATAAGATGTGCAGTTTAACTTTAGTTTTTGAAAGCTTAACTACAACAAGCCTCCATATAAGCTTCTTTGTTTTCACTCTGCTTGGTATTCATTTAGCATATTGTATCTATAAATTCTGCTAGTCATGAAACTGAGAAATTTTAAGCCATTATTTTAAAATTTTCTTTCTGCTTTATTTTCTCTCTCCTCTCTTATGATTTCATTCATACATAGCTAAGATTGTTTGATTTTATCTAGCATGTCTCTGAGGTTCTGTTCTTTGTTTTCAGATTTTTTTCCCTCTATTATTCTTTCCATTGGACAATTTCTACTGATTTGTTTTCAAGTTTACAGATGCTTTCCTCTGTCATCTCCATTTGCTTTTCAACTGAATCAATTGAATACTTTGTTTCAGATACTGTATTTTTCAGCTCTCAGTTTTCTACTTGGTTCTTTTAATTATTCTATTTTTCTGATTTCCTTTATTTTTTGTGAGCGCATTTTATCTTGCTTCATTTAGACTAATTATAATAACCATCTAAAAATTCTTGTCTAAAATTGTAATTAAAAAGGATACATTCACGCCTATGATCACAGTAACACTATTCACAATAGCCAAGTCATAGAAACAACCTAAATGTCCATGGACAGATGAGTGGGTAAAGATGATGTGGTACATGTATATGACAGAATAGTACTCAGCCATAAAAATAATGAAATCATGCCAATGACCCAGATAACCAAGATGGTGTGATCACTCACTAGAGCCAGACATCCTGGAGTGCGAAGTCAAGTGGGCCTTAGGAAGCATCACTGCAAACAAAGCTAATGGAGGTGATGGAATTCCAGCTGAGCTATTTCAGTTCCTAAGAGATGATACTGTTAAAGTGCTACACTTAATATGCCAGCAAATTTGGAAAACTGAGCAGTGGCTCAGTGAAAACGGTCAGTTTTCATTCCACTCCCACAGAAAGGAAGTACTAGAGAATGTTCAAACTACAGTACAATTGCACTTTATTCCCATGCTAGCAAGGTTATGCCTTTTCTGAATTTTCATTATTATAAATAATTCTTTTAGATAAATATCCATGTTCATATGATTGTGTAAGTTAAGTATTAATTGAAAGAATTATTTTATTAGAATAAATCTCTAGCAATGATTTTTTTCATTAAAGATACATACATTTCAAACTGTGGTGTTAGAGAAGACTATTGAGAGTCCCTTGGACTAGAGATCAAACTAGTCAATCTTAAAGGAAATCAATCCTGAATATTCATTGGAGGGACTGATGCTGAAACTGAAGCTCCAATACTTTGGCTACCTGATGCAAACAGCCAACTCGCTAGAAAAGACCCTGATGCTGGGAAAGATCGAAGGAAGGAGGAGAAGGGGACGACAGAGGATGAGATGGCTGGATGGTATCACCTACTCAATGGATATAAGCTTGAGCAAGCTCTGGGAGATGGTAAAGGACAGGGAGGCCTGGCATGCTGCAGTCTGTGGGGGTCACAAAGAGTCGGACATGACTGAGTGACTGAACAACAATACACATTTTTAAAGGACTTAAATAGTTTAACAAATTATCCTCCATAAAAATTTTACTTATTTATTCTAGCACAGTGTTTATAGTAGACTGAATAATAGTCCCCAAAGGTATCAAGTCCTAATCCCTGGAACCCATAGTAATACTATATTTGGTAAAGTGGTCTTTGCAAATGTGATTAAATAAAGGTCCTGAGGTGGAGAGATTGTCCCAAATTATCCAGGTGGACCATAAATACAATCATAGGTGTTGGGAACCTTCTTGCAAATGCATTTTTGTGTAATGTTCTTATTAGGGGAGATTTTGAGGTATAGGATTGCTAAGGCAAAGGCTTTAGGTAATTTTGTATTTTTTTTTAAATCAATAATGGCTCAAATTTTATTGGTTCAATCATTCAACTTTTTAAAAATTGATTGAAATATAGTTGATTTACAAGGTATTTTATTTTATATAAGTGCTGCTAGACTGTTTTAAAAAAAGCTACCAATTAATATTTTCATCAATAATGAAAAATAAATCCATTTTCCTCTCATCTTTGCCTTTTCACTAGATAGGAAATAACATTTTATTGATTATTGTTTTCTCTTATTTTGAATGAGGTTTAGCATCTTTTTATATGTTTGTGGCCTTTTGAGTTTGCTCTGCATAAACTATCTTTCTATATTTCTTGTCCATTTTTCTATTGGGATATTTATATTTTCCTATTAATTTAGAAAGATCTCTATGTGTTATAGATATTAAGCTTCCATTTCTCATTTCTGTTGCCAATATATCCTCACATCCCTCTGTATATTTTTGTGGACTCTGCTTATGTTATCTTTTTGCATAAAAATGTTTAACAGTTATCTATGGTGCAGGTTCACCTATCCTTCTATTGTTAGTCGCTCGGTCATGCCCAATTCTTTGCAACCCCGTGGACTGTAGCCCACCAGGCTGCTCTGTCCATGGGATTCTCCAGGCAGGAATATTGGAGTGAGTAGCCATTCCTTTCTCCAGGGGATCTTCTGGACCCAGTCTGCTGCATTGCAGGAGGACTCTTTAGTGTCTCAGCCACCAGGGTAGCCCACATTTTTTTGGCCATCCTGCGTGGCTTGTGGGATATTAGTTCCCCACCAGGGATTGAACCTGTGCCCTTGGCAGTGAAAGCACAGAGCCTTAAACCCTTGACCGACAAGGAATTCCTCCATCCTTTTATTATCTCTGGGTTTTCTGTCTCTATTTTTAACCCTCTAGATTAAATATGTAGTCTCCTAGATTTATTGCATTTTATTTTTTTGTATTGTAGTTTTTATATGAATCTTATTTTTATTTAAGTTGCAATAAATAAAGAGAGAAGTCCTCCTGAATTTTCTTCCAGATGTATAGCCAGTTAGATCTGTACCATTTAAACCTTCCATTCTTTCCTTGCAAAACTGAAATAATTTCTGATATGTATTCCAGTTCAGTTCAGTCACTCAGTCCTGTCCAACTCTTTGCAACCCCATGAATCGCAGCACACCAGGCCTCTCTGTCCATCACCAACTCCCGGAGTTCACTCAAACTCACGTCCATCGAGTTGGTGATGCCATCCAGCCATCTCATCCTCTGTCGTCCCCTTCTCCTCCTGCCCCCAACCCCTCCCAGCATCAGAGTCTTTTCCAGCGAGTCAACTATTTGCATGAGGTGCCCAAAGTGCTGGAGTTTCAGCTTCAGCATCATTCCTTCCAAAGAACACCCAGGGCTGATCTCCTTCAGAATGGACTGGTTGGATCTCCTTGCAGTCCAAGGCACTCTCAAGAGTCTTCTCCAACACCACAGTTCAAAAGCATCAATTCTTCGGTACTCAGCTTTCTTCACAGTCCAACTCTCACATCCATACATGACCACTGGAAAAAACCATAGCCTTGACTAGATGGACCTTTGTTGGCAAAGTAATGTCTCTGCTTTTGAATATGCTATCTAGGTTGGTCATAACTTTTCTTTCAAGGAGTAAGCGTCTTTAATTTAAATTTCTCTAAATATACAGAGATCAGGTTGTGGATGCTCTATCTGTTACACTAATCTCCCAGTGAATATTTCAGTGCTGCTATGATACTGTTTTGATTTTGCTAGAGCAGAAGTAAGCTCTAACATGTGGTCAGACATGTCATCTCTTCTTCATATTTTTCTTAGTTTCTTTTGGAGTTTTAAAAAAATTTTTCTTTCAAGATTTAAAAAAAATAATTATTTCGTTCCCTTAGGTCTTAATTGAGGCACTGGAGAACTTCGTTAGGTCATTTGGGATCTTTCTTTGTGGCACAGGGGCTCCAGAGCACGCAGGCGTGATGGCTATGGCTTGGGCTTAGTTGCTCCACAGCATTTGGGATCTTAGTTCCTCCACCAAGGATCAAACACACGCCCTCTGCATTGCAATGTGGACTGTTAACCACTGGACCACCAGAGAAGTCCCTGAGCTTTTTTTTTTTCCTCCTTAGGTCTAAAGGAGAAGAGGGTGTAGAGGATAAGATGGTTGGATAGCATCACTGACTCAATAAACATGTGTGTGAGTGAATTCTGGGAGACGGTGAAGGAACGGAAAGCCTGGTGTGCTATAGTGCATGGGGTCGCAAAGTGTCAGACTCCACTGAATGACTGAACAACAACAAACTTAAGGTAAGTGAATCTAGTTTAAAAAGCCCTCTCATCTCAGTTTCAATTGCATTCAATTTATATATTAATTTTTGGAGTTTGTTGGTAGTTCTGTCTTCCCATTCAAGCACATGATTCTCCATTTATTCAGAGATATTGCCTTCAGTGTAATTTACATGATATCAAGTTCTTTGCTAAATGTTTCATTAATTTTAGTAGTATTTTACTAGACTTTCTTAGGTTTTTAAGGTATACAATCCTATAATCAACCAAAACAGGTATCATTTCCTTTTCCCCCATATTTATATCTATTATTTTATTTTCTTGCTGTGTTGTATTCTCTTAAATCTTCAAGTTAATATTAAATACTAAATATAATAACAGGCAGTTCAGTCTAGCTACCGACTTTAATTAAAGTGGGTTTAGTGTTGCATAATTTAGGATAATATTTTTCAGTCACTGAAAAATAACCTTTATTATGATTTAGCTTTTGTGTTACTAATGGCAGCTTAATTTTATCTTGGGTTCTTTTAGTAAATATTGGTATGATCATGGTCTTTTCCCCCTTTAATTTAATGGTGTAATGAATTATAGTTACAGATTTTTTTAATATTCATCCACTGTTGCATTCCTAGTATATACCTTAGCGGGTTACATATTATTGTTAGCCTTAGGTTCCAGTGTTGAATTCAGTTGCTAATATGCTCTTTTACAT
The DNA here is from genome assembly GCF_019923935.1 of Bubalus bubalis. Classification (NCBI taxonomy): domain Eukaryota; kingdom Metazoa; phylum Chordata; class Mammalia; order Artiodactyla; family Bovidae; genus Bubalus; species Bubalus bubalis. The sequence continues at coordinate 42,110,238 of NC_059177.1, read as the reverse complement.
TTTCGCCTTTACTTATGTGTTATATTGGTTTGCAGTTTTCTATTTAGAATTGCACTCAGTTATTTGATAACATGAACTGAGGAAACATTCTTTTGAGAAATAGTCTTTATCCTATGATCTGTAATGGTTTCTACCACCCTGGAATAAACTCTTCTATATCTAGTTATGCTTAGCTGTGAACCTGTCTAGTCCTGGTAACTTTTCAATATCATTTTAATTGTAAATTGGATTTCCTTTATGATATTTTTTTTTTGCTATGATGTTATTTCATACCTTCAAATAAAGGCATTTTATGTTGCTTGCATACATTTTTCTGTGTCTAATGGATTTGGAGTATAAAGAGTTCTCTTTTTCATTGCTTTCTAGATAATTTTTATCTTACTTTTGATTTATTATTAGACTTAAGAGTTATATATAGGTGTGTGCATCTTAATTTCCACATGATGAATATTACTTTAATCTCTCCTTCATAATTTATTTCCAGTAGTATTTGGTTTTGATCAAAGAAGGTAGCTTGCACAAATTCTAATTTTAAAACATCCATTAAAAATATTTTATAAGGGACTTCCCTGGTGATCCAGTGGTTAAGAATTTGCATTTCCACTGCAGGGGGCATAGGTTCGATCCCTGATCAGGGAACTAAGATCCCACATGCTCATGCAATGTGGTCAAATTTTTTATTGTTGTTGTTGTTCTTAAAGATTTTGTTAATCAAGTGGCATCAAATTTTGTGAATGCAGATATTTATTCATCAAATATTTATGAAACTCAGCTTCATTACAGGCTCTTTTCTTGGTCTGGAAATATAGTAGTGACCAGCACAGATAAATCTATATTTATATCTATATCTATATATATCTCTAGCTTTGTAAAGTTTACATTTTAGTGAAATGACAATGTTCCGTTGAGAAATGCATACAAACCAAGTTTATTTATTGTTTCATTCAATTCCTCTGTGTTCATAATTGGTTTTTTTTTTTTTTTTGGTTTATCAGATATGTTTAACTGTTAAAGGTTTCCACTATGAGTCTTATCAAACTCCGCTTTATTTGTCATATTTTTGATATTTTTTCTAGATGCTTTTTTTATGTTGATAGCTTTATAACTGTTGAATCCATTCATTAGCTATACCTTTGATAGCTACAGTTTATCCTTTATATTAAATTACTGTCCTTTAATACTTATATTGCTGCCACTGCTGTTGTTTGCTTACATTGCTCTAACATAAAGGGGTTTTCAACACTAACTGTTTTATTTTGGTTGAATGAGTGCAGTTGGATTTTGTTTTTTACCCTAAAAGGACAGTCTGCCTCTCTTTTAATGTGAAAATTTAGCTCTATCACACCTAGTATTATGACTATATAGTTGATTTTATTTCTTTCATGTGTTTACTTTGCTGTCTGGAGTCTCTGGCTCAGCATAAAGGTTTTGCGAGTCATCCATGTCATTATGTACATCAGTAGTTTGTTCCTTGTTTCTGAATAATATTCTATTGTTTGAGTACACCTCAGTTTAATTAGCCATTCATCTGGTGATGGATATTTGGGTTGTTTCCAGGTTTTGACTATTATGAGTAGAGCTGTTATAAACATTCATTCAAGTCTTTGTGTGGACATTTCTTTTTATTTTTCTTGAATAAATATCTAGGAGTAGAATGGGTGGCTCATATAGAAATTAAGCTTTATAAGAAACAGACAATCTATTTTCCAAAGAGACTGAACCATTTTGCATTCCCCAATAGCACTGCTGAGAATTCCTATTGCTCTGTATCCTCATCAGCACTTGGTAATGTCAGGCTTTTAAATTTAAGTCAGTCTAATGGATGTGAAGTGGTATCTCAATATAGTTTTAGTTTTCATTGCCCTAATAACTCATGAAGTTGAGCTTCTCATTACCTATTAGTGTATCTTCTTTGTGGAGGTTCTGTTGAATCTTTGCCTCTTATTTTTATTGGTTTGTTGGCTTCTTTTTATTGAAATGTAATAATCACTACTTTATTTAATTGTAAAAAATGGTTCCTTCATTTAATTGTAGAAAAAGACTGAATGTACGTCCTATGTCTGTGCATGTGTGTGTGTGTGTATGTGTGTAAGTGTATACCAATGTACAATAAACTATAGCCAAAGTCAAAATGAATAAAATAATATGTAACTTTAATATACTAAGTTTAAAAATACCAACCCAACACCTGTTTGGAGTTCTTTTTATTCTTAAAGAATTTCTGGGACAGAACAAAAGATTATACGAGGCACAGCACTGTAATGCTTTAACTCCAGATAGCAAGTTACCATGAAATACTCGTTTATGTCTACATATTTTGTAATTCACTGTGCAGAAGTATATCCATTCCTGGTGGCTCAGTGATAAAGAATCCGTCTGCAATGCAAGAGACCTTAGTTCAGTCCCTGAGTTGGAAAGATCCCCGGAGAAGGGAATGGCAACCCACTCCAGTATTCTTGCCTGGAGAATCCCCATGAACAGAGGAGCCTGGTGGGCTGCAGTCCAAAGAGTAGGACGCGACTGAGCGACTAAAGAGAGAGAGAGAGAGTGCAGAAGTATTATTGCAAATTCTTTACTTTTCCAGTTATAACATTAACTCTCTACTGGATGCAAACAAAACAGTTCAATTCTCCTTGGCATATATCCTTCCATTCCCTTTGGCTGGCTGAACACATGTAGCATGGTGAACACAGTACACCTCTAGACATTATATATTCCATCACAATTCAGACTGTTATTAATAGTCACTCTCTCAGCTCCTCAGTTCAACTGATCCAGAATTACCCTTATTATCCATTTAATGTGACTTTCTGAATTCTCACAAAAATGAAGTTATATGTAAGAGGTTTAAAAAGATGCATTTATAATTTTAGCTTTTTGGGGTCAATAGGAAGAAACTGTTTTACCAACAGTTATTTAATTCCATCACATTATCTCCTTTATCTGTGATAAGAGCAACAGTACATTCCCCTGTGCTCAGCCCAGCCTGCGAGCCGCGTCCTTCTTCGTTATTTCTCCTCCAAGCTCCACTTCCTGTGCTTGCCTAGTGCACAAATACCAGAAGCCAACCTTTCCATCTTCTATGAATGAGGAAATATTATCACAACCAGGATATTGTTGAAAATTAAATTTAACAAATAAAAGTGTAGTGAAATTTTAAATACAAATCACACGCATCCGTAGGATTTGACTTTAACTGCACACCTTCTAAGAAATTATATTTTTACTCCCAGCAAATTACCTAGAAGTGAAAAAAATGACAAGAGTAATCTATTTTTTCACAGCTGGTCGGTTGGCCAGAGTTTCTCATCAAGGAGTACATGCTGTTTGCTCCCCAGATGGACAGCCTGGATGAGCTACAAATCCACAGAGCCTGGGACACAAGGTGGAAATTATACTGCCAGTGCTTTTAATCTTGCACAGCTCTGCACACTCGAAATTGCAAGTGGCCCATTTCCAAACGAACATCTATTGGGACAATATCCTATATCTTGTCAGAATGAGTCCCATTAAATCCTCAGCTGGAATTAAACCAAAAACTTGTAATAATTATGGAAAACTTATTAAAAAGCTAAAGCCCTAGACTGTGACAGTGAAAACACTTAGGCGACATTAACAGTAATTGAAATCTCTGTGAGTTTTTCTTTTCAATCAGTCCTTGTTGATGGCCAAACAAAGAACGCCCAAACGAGAAGGTGTGAAACCAAAACACCCAGCTTCTAAGGGGGTAAAATCTCTTTCATCTCATTACAAAATGCAGCTTGAGAGCAGTGGTGAGTTGTTTGCCTGGGGGCCGAGGTAGCAGCCAAACTACTGCCCAAGGTCCCCAGAGTGAGCTTGGGTCTTGCCTCTGCCCACCGTTAGGACTGCCGGCTTATTGGGCCTCCCCTAAATGTCGAGGGACCTCTCTCTCTCTGCTGCCGTTCCACCATCAAAATGCACTGCTTCCCCTAGTAAGTCCTGAGCATTAAAAGAGTATTAAGGAAATAGTTTTGAAACCTGGCCTAGTAAAGATCTTGCTAGTAAATTTAGGGCTTTGTTTCAAAAGTAGGGACGATTAAAATAATCTTTTCTGTACTTCACAAGGATGATTCTATTTTCAATTTCTCCTCAGATAGGAGACCATGAAAGAAACTTCATTAGGCCTGGAAACTTTTCCAGCTCGTTTTTCCAATTCCTTTTTCAGTTTGTTTTTCAGTAGTTTTTAAATTGAGCAAATAGTACACCTGATCAAAGGGCCTCCCCGATGGCTCAGTGGTAAAGAATCTGCCTGCCAATGCAGGAGATTTGGGTTCCAGCCCTGGGTTGAGAAGATCCCCTGGAGAAGGAATGGCAACCCACTCCAGTGTTCTTGCCTGGGAAATCCCACGGACGGAACAGCCTGATGGGCTGCAGTCCACACGGTCGAAAAAGAGTCAGACATGACTTAGCGACTCAAACAACAGCAACAGCACCTGATGATATGTGGCTATTTAGCTCTGTATTCCTGGGGGTGATTCATAGGCAACTTTAGTTTTGTTTTCTTTTGACTTTACAGCTCAGGACGCCTTGAATAGATAATTTGGACTCTTGAGAGAGAAACAGCAGAGGAAAAAAAAATCCCTTATTTTGGACTCATTGGAAGTCAGGACATTCTCAATAGCAAAACTGATTTGCAGAATGCATCTAATGAATGTAATTGTATCCCTTTTTTATTGAAGTTCTGATGCTTAACCAAGAGCTCCAAGGAGAAGGCCAAACCTCTGCTGGAATGCCGGTTTGGGCTGTGGACTCCAGATGACAGGATTGTTGTTTAGTTGCTCATTCGTGTCTGACTCTTTGCGACCCCATGAACTGCAGGATACCATGCTTCCCTGTCCTTCGGTATCTCCCTGAGTTTGCTCAAACTCATGTCCATTGAGTCAGTGATGCCATCCGATCATCTCATCCTCTGTTGCCCCCTTTTCCTCTTGCCCTCAATCTATCCCATATCAGGATCTTTTCCAAAGAGTCAGGTCTTCACATTCTATGACAGGATTAGCAGTAACCAACTGGAATGACCAGGGTACCAGGACTAGAATGGGGAGACACTAAAAACAAGATTGTGCATGCAAGGGTCAAAAGAGATCACTGTGGGGTGTCTTGATGTGGGAAAGACTTATGAGTATGCTGCAGAGGGCTGAGGTGTGACCCAAGGGTGAAAAGAAGAGACACCAAAGTAGATTGCCATCTTAGAATGAGGAAAATCATTCTGTTAAAGATGAGTATTTTCCATTTCCGTGGTCCAGAAAGTCTGGGCAGCCAATAGTTGGGATTATTGTGGAAGAGACTTACTCATGTTTGGACAATTGAAATAACTCACTGTAGGTCTTAGAAGGGAAGAAATGGAATAGCCATCATAGTCAACAGAAGAGTCCGAAATGCAGTACTTGGGTGCAATCTAAAAAACGACAGAATGATCTCTGTTCATTTCCAGGGCAAACCATTCAATATCACAGTAATCCAAGTCTATGCCCCACCAGTAATGCTGAAGAAACTGAAGTTGAATGGTTCTACGAAGACCTACAAGACCTTCTAGAACTAACACCCCCAAAAGATGTCCTTTTCATTATAGGGGCTGCGCAGCTAAGTTGCTTCAGTCATGTCTGACTCTGTGCAACCTCATAGATGGCAGCACACCAGGCTCCTCTGTCTCTGGGATTCTCCAGGGACAAGAGAATGTTGTCCAGTGTTCTCCAGGCAAGAACACTGGAGTGGGTTGCCATTTCCTTCTCCAATGCACGAAAGTGAAAAGTGAAAGTGAAGTCACTCAGTCATGTTTGACTCATAGCGACCCCATGGACTGCAGCCTACCAGGCTCCTCCATCCATGGGATTTTCCAGGCAAGAGTACTGGAGTGGGGTGCCATTGCCTTCTCTGCATTACAGGGGACTGGAATGCAAAAGTAGGAAGTCAAGAAACACCTGGAGTAACAGGCAAATTTGGTCTTGGAATACAGAATGAAGCTGGGCAAAGGCTAATAGAGTTTTGCCAAGAGAACGCACTGGTCATAGCAAACACCCTCTTCTGACAACACAAGAGAAGACTCTACACATGGACATCACCAGATGGTCAACATTGAAATCAGATTGATTATATTCTTTGGAGCCAAAGAAGGAGAAGTTCTATACAGTCAGAAAAAACAATATGGAGAGCTGACTGTGGCTCAGACCATGAACTCCTTATTGCCAAGTTCAGACTTAAATTGAAGAAAGTAGGAAAACAATTAGACCATTCAGGTATGACCTAAATCAAATCCCTTATGATTATACAGTGGAAATGAGAAATAGATTCAAAGGATTAGATCTGATAAACAGAGTGCCTGAAGAACTATGGACAGAGGTTTGTGGCATTGTACATGAGTCAGGGATCAAGAACATCCCCAAGGAAAAGAAATGCAAAAGACAAAATGTTGTCTGATGAGCCCTTACCAAAAAAAAAAAAAAAAAAAAAAAAGCTGTGACTAGAAGACAAGTGAAAGGCAAAGGATAAAAGGAAAGACATACTCATTTGAATGCAGAGTTCCAAAGAATAGCAAGGAAATATAAGAAAGCCTTCCTCAGTGATCAATGCAAAGAAATAGAGAAAACAATATAATGGGAAAGTCTGAGATCTCTTCAAGAGAATTAGAGAGACCAAGGGAACATTTCATGCAAAGATGGGCACAATAAAGGACAGAAATGGTATGAACTTAACATAAGCAGAAGATATTAAGAAGAGGTGGCAAGAATACACAGAAGAACTGTACAAAAATACCTTCATGACCCAGACAATCATGATGGTGTGATCACTCACCTAGAGCCAGACATCCTGGAAGGTTAAGTCAGGTGGGCCTTCGGAAGCATCACTACGAACAAAGCTAGTGGAGGTGATGGAATTCCAGGTGAGCTATTTCAAATCCTGAAAGATGATGCTGTGAAAGTGCTGCACTCAATATGCCAGCAAAATTTGGAAAACTCAGCAGTGGCCACAGGACTGGAAAAGGTCAGTTTTCATTCCAATCCCACAGGAAGACAATGCCAAAGAATTTTCAAACTACCACACAATTGCACTCATCTCACAGCTAGTGAAGTAATGCTCAAAATTCTCCAAGCCAGGCTTCAACAGTATGTGGATCGTGAACTTCCAGATGTTCAAGCTGGATTTAGCAAAGGCAGAGGAACCAGAGATCAAATTGCCAACATTCACAGGATCATCAAAAAAGCAAGAGGGTTCCAAAAAAATATCTACTTCTGCTTTATTGACTGTGCCAAAGCCTTTAGCTGCGTGGATCACCACAAACTGTGGAAAGTTATGAAAGAGATGGGAATATCAGACCACTGACCCGCCTCCTGAGAAATCTGTTTGCAGGTCAGGAAGCAACAGTTAGAACTGGACATGGAACAACAGACTGGTTCCAAATAGGAAAAGGAGTACATCAAGGCTGTATATTGTCACCCTGCTTATTTAACTTCTATGCAGAGTACATCATGAGAAACGCTGGGCTGGTTGAAGTGCAAGCTAGAATCAACATTGCCAGGAGAAATATCAATAACCTCAGATATGCAGATGACACCACCCTTATGGCAGAAAGTGAAGAAGAACTAAGGAGCCTCTTGATGAAAGTGAAATAGGAGAGTAAAAAAGTTGGCTTAAAATTCAACATTCAGAAAACTAAGATCATGGCATCTGGTCCCATCACCTCATGGCAAATAGATGGAGAAACAGTGACAGATTTTATATTTGGGGCGCTCCAAAATCACTGCAGATGGTGACTGAAGCCATGAAATTAAGAGACACTTGTTCCTTGGAGAAAATTTATGACCAACTTAGACAGCATATTAAAAAGCAGAGACATTACTTTGCCAACAAAGGTCCGTCTAGTCAAAGCTTTGGTTTTTCCAGTAGTCATGTATGGATGTGAGAGTTGGACTGTGAAGAAAGCTGAGAGCCGAAGAATTGATGCTTTTGCACTGTGGTGTTGGAGAAGACTCTTGAGAGTCCCTTGGACTGCAAGGAGTTCCAAGCAGTCCTAAAGGAAATCAGTCCTGAATATTCATTGGAAGGACTGATATTGAAGCTGAAACTCCCATACTTTGGCCACCTGATGTAAAGAACTGACTCATTTAAAAGACCCTGATGCTGGGAAAGATTGAAGGTGAGAGGAGAAGGGGATGACAGAGGATGAGATGGCTGGATGGCATCACCGACTCAATGGACGTGAACTGGAGGAAACTCTGGGAGTTGCCGATGGACAGGGAGGCCTGGTGTGCTGCAGTACATGGTGTCACAATGAGTCAGACACGAGTGAGTGACTAAACTGAACTGTAGGTCTGCTCCACTTCAAATGATCTATTTAGTTCTTTAAGTAGATGAGCTGTATCTTGTAATTGGTATGATCTAAATAAATGTCATAGCCTTGACTAGACGAACCTTTGCTGACAAAGTAATTTCTCTGCTTTTTAATATGCTGTCTAGGTTGGTCATAACTTTCCTTCCAAGGAGTAAGTGTCTTTTAATTTAATGGCTGCAATCACCATCTGCAGTGATTTTGGAGCCCCCAAAAATAAAGTCAGCCACTGTTTCCACTGTTCCCCATCTATTTGCCATGAAGTGATGGGACCGGATGCCATGGTCTTAGTTTTCTGAATGTTGAGCCTTAAGCCAACTTTTTCACTCTCCTCTTTCACTTTCATCAAGAGGCTCTTTAGTTCTTCACTTTCTGCCATAAGGGTGGTGTCATCTGCATATCTCAGGTTATCAATATTTCTCCTGGCAATCTTGATTCCAGCTTGTGCTTCATCCAGCCCAGCATTTCTCATGATGTACTCTGCATAGAAGTTAAATAAGCAGGGTGACAATATACAGCCTTGACGTATGCTGGGGTCCAGCCCCGATGGATCCAGGGAAACTCGAAGGAGAGACGGCATCAGCTTCAATCAGGAAACAACTGCTAGATTAAATATTAACTAGAGGCTTATAGAGTGGTTAAGTGAGGATAGCTCAGCAGGGAAATTCAGTGGAGAAAAGAGGCTGAATAACTTGGTTTACACGGAAAACCAATAAAACTTCAAGACAAGAAGTTTGCACCACCCACGTCGGCTACAGGCATCTTCCCAGCCTCCTGAGGGAGAGGAGACACTAAGGCCTCCTGGGTCAGATCTTAGAAGCCCAGGCAAAATTAGTAGGCTTGGCGGGCCTCCGCGCTCCAGATGGGAATTCAGCCAGAAGGTGAAAGAAAGAATGACATGAGGAGACCAGTCTTTCGAGGAACTGATCCCATTCTTTATTTTCCAGGGTCTGCTTTTATACACAGAGATGTGATACAAAAGTCACGCGGGGTCAGCAGTCCTGACTTTTATCAAAATCAGGTGCTTCATACAAATGTATACAAAGGTCTTAGGGGTGTTACATCATCTTCTGGCCAGGGGGCCCACTAACAATTTACTACCCTCTCCTTGTGACAGTGGTCAGTCAACCAGAACACTTATTTCTCCAGGAGTGATTATTCTTAAAACAGACGCCACCTTCCGAAGGCACCAGATAAAGTTACATTCCTATAGGGTGAGGGTTTAGTGGGTTTTAATTAAGGAAAGAATTTACTTAGCCTAAGGTCCAATGTGATTAATATCAAGGTTGATACTTATTTCTTCTATGTGCTAGTTATATTCATTAATGTGTATAAGGGCAGGGGATGTGGAAACTTAGCAGCAAACATTGGCTCAACAAATGAAAAACCCTTCACCAATACAATTTCTAATCAGCCCACTATACTACACTAATAATTTCCTAACTTCTCAAAAGAATCTGTTTTTAGAAGATTTAAAGCATCTCGTGCCTCTCACGGTTGGGAGGCTGTGAACAATCACATGTGGACGGACAAGCCTGTCAGGCAGGCTAGAGAACCTTCAGAGGAGTTTGTAGGTTGAAACACTCCTGTCATGCCCAGGAATTTTTATCAACTGGAGCTCTAAGTTAACTCCTTCTCCGAGAGAGGTGGTGGGGGACAGCCCCCCGTAAAGTCAGAGGTGTAGGTGACAGCACAAAGCAGTAAAGTAGGCAGACTCTGGTTTTGGGGGTAGATGCTCGAGAATTTCCAGGGGGACTCCTGAGGCTCGATCCCACCTTCGCGTGTGTCGAGCCTCCTTCCTCATGACCTTTGCCATGGGCAGAGTTCCTCATGCTGGCTCCCGGCAGACGTACTCTTTTTCCTATTTGGAACCAGTCTGTTGTTCCATGTCCAGTTCTAACTGTTGCTTCCTGACCTGAATACAGGTTTCTCAAGAGGCAAGTCAGGTAGGTGGTCTGGTATTTCCATCTCTTTCAGAATTTTCCACCATTTATTGTGATCCACACAGTCAAAGGCTTTGGCATAGTCAATAAAGCAGAAATAAATATTTTTTCTGGAATTCTCTTGCTTTTTCTATGATCCAGCAGATGTTGGCAATTTGATCTCTGGTTCCTCTGCCTTTTCTAAAACCAGCTTGAACATCTGGAATTTCATGGTTTATGTATTGCTGAAGCTAAAAAGAAAGCTGAGCACAGAAGAGTTAATGCATTTGAACTGTGGCATTGGAGAAGACTCTTGAGAGTCCCTTGGACTACAAGGCGATCCAACCAGTCCATCCTAAAGGAGATCAGTCCTGGGTGTTCATTGGAAGGACTGATGTTGAAGCTGAAACTCCAATATTTTGGCCATCTGATGCAAATAGCTGACTCATTTGCAAAGACCCTGATGTTGGGAAAGATTGAAAGCAGGAGGAGAAGGGGATGGCAGAGGATGAGATGGTTAGATGGTATCACCAACTCAATGGACATGAGTTTGGGTAAACTCTGGGAGTTGGTGATGGACAGGGAGGCCTCACGTGCTGTGGTTCATGGGGTCGCAAAGAGTCAGACATAACTGAGTGACTGAACTGAACTGAAATCAATGCCAACACTCTATAAGAGAATGAGTTTCCTAACTGTTTTACCTATTCTGCTGTTTTAATCTTAACAATCTTCTTTTTTTTTTGTAATATGTTCAATATTTGCAATGTTTTTTTTTTAATTTTATTTTATTTTTAAACTTTACATAATTGTATTAGTTTTGCCAAATATCAAAATGAATCTGCCACAGGTATACATGTGTTCCCCATCCTGAACCCTCCTCCCTCCTCCCTCCCCATTCCATCCCTCTGGGTCATCCCAGTGCACCAGCCCCAAGCATCCAGTATCGTGCATCGAACCTGGACTGGCAACTCGTTTCATACATGATATTTTACATGTTTCAATGCCATTCTCCCAAATCTTCCCACCCTCTCCCTCTCTCTCAGAGTCCATAAGACTGTTCTATACATCAGTGTCTCTTTTGCTTCTTTTTTCTTAAATAGTATGATATGAACATTATTCTAGTCAAATGTAAATTTATTATGGATTCTGATGTAGCTAAATTTAAGGAACTTGTTCTTGAAATGAGAAAAATTATGATGAAGATAAGAAATTAATTTAAATAAATATTTAAGAATCAGATATTGTATTTTAAAGAGTGGAAAGAAGCTTAAGGATAGGTTTAGAATCCCCTGTGCAACATTTGTATTCTAAATATTCTGTGTGGTGAAAAGATGGTTATAGTATCGCTAGATTTTCCATTACTTCAAATAGGCTTCTGATGTGAGATTAATTTAAGCTCTAAAACAGAATTAGAATCCTTGTCTTTTTAGGTAGTAAATTGATCTTGGATTATTAAGTGATAGTCCTAATAAAATGGTACTGAAAGGCCCTCTAATGGGTTCCTGTTCAAATACCAATGTGAGGTGCAGTGAGAAAGTATTGAGCGACACACGGAACATCATTAACTCTGTTATCATTCAAACCAATAGAGCTGTGATGGACTTCCCTGCAATGAACTAGTGTGCCTTGGCCTGCCTGTGCTCAGAAAGAGATTAAATCGCAGAGAATCAGAGGACTGATAATTGAAAACAACTTAATCCTACCACAGAGGGGTGGTGGGGGTAGGGGAGAGGAAGTGAAGGAGGCAGGGGCCCAGGAAGAAGTGAAAATGACCCGAGTATGGGAAAGAGAATCCAGGGGTAGAAAGAACACATACCATTACTTCTTACTAGACAGCATTTAGCTTATACTTAGTAAACCCTTCTTTCTCTGCTGCCCTTGTCCTCCCTGTCAGCCACTGTGACATCTTGCTTGGTTTTCGCTTGCATCATTCAAGCCCCTTAGGGAATAATTGCTTCTCCTAGTTCCTTAGAGGATAAAATAAGAAAATAGTGCTGTTTGATATTCCGTTTCTACTGCTTTCTGCATCATCATCTAAGCTGTGTTCGCCCTTTAACTTGATTTCCTCCCCCAATCTGTCAGTCAGGGGCAAGGAGAGAAGTGCTTCCTCTGTTGGTCTCCGTGCGCTCAGCCCTGGCTCATAGTGGCCCTACTTTACAGCCTGGGTCAGTTTCAGCAGGGGCGAACTCTGATTTGCCTTGACTTTTGAGTGCTGTCAGCATCTGCCTTCTTCTCTAGAGCAGATCTTTGGGGGAACTTCCCTTCCTCTGGGAATGCAAATGCTGGGAAAACAGTTTGCATGCAGATTTAAAGATTCAGAGGCAAGGATCAGATGTAAAGCAAGACTGCAAAGGTGGCCACATAGTCAGTCTCCAGTACTGTCTCCCCTGTCCAGCCACATTCTTCTCTGGGCAGCTGTCCTGTGGCTCCCAGCTTCTTATCCTTTCCTACCAGCCCCACTGGCTAATGAGAAACCTAGTATTACAGCTGTGTACTGTTCCATTTCCAACTCAGGGCCTTCCCACTGGTGGAGGCACCCTGCCTGGCCTCATCTGCATGCGTGTGTGCTCAGTCACTTCCATCGTGTCTGACTCTTAATGACCCTCTGGACTGTGGCCCACCAGGCTCCTCTGTCCCTGGATTCTCCAGGCAAGAATACTGGAATGGGCTGCCATGCCCTCCTCCAGGGAATCTTCCTGACCCTTGGATCCAACCCAAGTCTCCTGGGTCTCCTGCATTGCAGGTGGATCCTTTATGGATGAGCCACCAGGGAAGCCCATTTGCAGTTCTCTGTTTCCCTCTTGACTCTTCCACTGATATCTGACTCTACTTGAGGGTCCTGGAGCCTCCTTGCTAGGGTGGTGCATCGGCTTCCTGGTTAATGCAGTGGCACATATCGTATTGGTCTTAATATCATTCTCTGCAAATGGATTAATCAGTGAATTTGTTTCCTATTGCTGCTGTAGCAAATTGCCACAAATGTCATGTTTTAAAACAATACAGATTTACTTTCAGAGTTCCAGAGGTCAGAAGTCCCAAATCAAGGCCTTGGCAGGGTTGTGCTCCTTCTAGAGTCTTCAGGAGAGACTCTGTTTCCTTCTCTTTTAGCTTACAGAAGCCACCTAATTTCTTAGCTTGTGACCCCTTCCTTGTATTACTCCAACCTCTTGTTTCTGCCTTTAATCTCCTATTTCTCATTCTGATCTCTTGTCTTTTCTTATAAGGACGTTAATAATTACATCAGGCCCATGTGGTTAATCCAGAATCTTGTCACAAGATTTTTCTTAATCATACTCGCAAAGCCCTTTTTGTCATAGAAAGTTACATCTTCACAGGTTCCAGAGTTGGGCTGAGGACATACATGGGGGGCTGTTATTCAGACTGCTATAGTGATATTCAGGGTAGATGTTATTTTAGCTCAGTGTTTCTCAAAACTGAGCAATATATGAAGTGAAGTCACTCAGTCATCTCTGACTCTTTGCAACCCCATGGACTGTAGCTTATCAGGTTTCTCTGTCCATGGAATTTTCCAGGCAAGAATACTGGGGTGGGTTGCCATTTCCTTCTCCAGGAGATCTTCCCAACCCAGGGATTGAACCCGGGTCTCCCACATTATAGGCAGATGCTTTACCATCTGAGCCACCAGGGAAATCAATATATAGACTCCTTTAAAAAAATTGTTGGAGGATAAATTTGTGCTGGTATTTGCCATACATCAACATGAGTCAGCCACAGGTATATATGGCCCCCTCAATTGAACCTCCCTCCCATCTCCTACCCCATCCCACCTCTCTACATTGTAACAGAGCACTGGGTTGAGCTCCCTGTGTCACACAGCAATTTCCCACTGGCGGTCTATTTTACATAAGGTAATGTGTATATTACCACACTGCTCTCTCAATTCGTCCCACCCTCTCCTTCCCACACTGTCTGCAAGTCTGTTCTCTATGTCTGCATCTCCACTGCTGCCCTGCAGACAGGTTCATCAGTACCATCTTTCTAGATTATATATGCATGCATTAGTATACAATATTTGTCTTTCTGACTTATTTCAATCTGTACAATAGGCTCTAGGTTCATCCGCCTCATTAAGACTGACTCAAATGCCTTCCTTTTTATAGCTGAGTAATAGTCCATTGTTCGCTGATTCCTAGAATGTCGACATTCGCTCTTGCCATCTCTTGTTCGACCACTTCCAATTTGCCTTGATTCATGGACCTGACATTCCAGGTTCCTATGCAATATTGCTCTTTACAGCATCGGACCTTTTTTCTATCACCAGTCACATCCACAGCTGGGTACTGTTTTTGCTTTGGCTCCATCCCTTCATTCTTTCTGGAGTTATTTCTCCACTGATCTCCAGTAGCATATTGGGCACCTACTGACCTGGGGAGTTTCTCTTTCAGTATCCTATCATTTTGCCTTTTCATACTGTTCATGGGGTTCTCAAGGCAAGAATACTGAAGTGGTTTGCCATTCCCTTCTCCAGTGGACCACATTCTGTCAAATCTCTCCACCATGACCCGCCCGTCTTGGGTTGCCCCACGGGCATGGCTTAGTTTCATTGAGTTAGACAAGGCTGTGGTCCTAGTGTGTTAGATTGACTAGTTTTCTGTGAGTATGGTTTCAGTGGGTTTGCCCTCTGATGCCCTCTTGCAACACTTACCGTCTTACTTGGGTTTCTCTTACTTCGGGCATGGGGTATCTCTTCACGGCTGCTCCAGCAAAGCCCAGCCATTGCTCCTTACCTTGGACGAGGGGTATCTCCTCACCGCCACCCTTCCTGACCTTTAATGTGGGATAGCTCCTCTAGGCCCTCCTGCGCCTGCGCAGCCACGGCTCCAGGTAACTCCTCTGGTCGCTCACCCTGGCCTCGGGCGTGGGTTGCTCCTCCCGGCCGCAGCCCCTGGACTCGGGCGTGGGGGCATAGGGTAGCTCCTCCCGGCCGCCGCCCCTGACCTCGGACGCAGGATAATTCCTCTTGTCGCCGCCCCTGGCCTCGGGCGTAGGTTGCTCCTCCTGGCCGCTGCCCCTGGCCTCAGGGGTAGGGGCGTGGGGTAGCCCCTTCCGGCCGCCGCCCCTGACCTCTGAAGCGGGGTGACTCCTCTCATCGCCGCCCCTGGCCTCGGGCGTGGGTTGCTGCTTCCTGCCGCTGCCCCTGGCCTCAGGCGTTGGGGCATGGGGTAGCTCCTCCCCGCAGCGGCCCCTGACCTCAGACGCTGGGTATTTCCTCTCCGCCGACCCCCTGACCTCGGACGCGGGATAGCTCCTCTCGGCCGTTCCTGCGCCGCTGCAGTCTGGTACTCTCGGCCGCTGCCCCTGACCTCGGATGTGGGGTTACTCCTCTTGGCCGCCGCCCTTCGGGCATGGGGTCCTCCGGGCTTCTGCCCCTGACCTCGGACGTGGGGTAGCTCCTCTCAGCCACGCGCCTGCGCTATGGTGTGCCCATCATCTCTGTATCCATTCATCTGTCAGTGGACAACTAGGTTGCTTCCATGTCCTAGCTACTGTAAAATGTGCTGCAACAAACACTGAGGTACACGCATCTCTTTCAATTATAATTTCCTCAGGGTATATGCCCAGTAGTGGGATTGTTGGGTTATATGGTAGTTCTATTCCTAGTTTTTTTTTAAGTAATCCCTACACTGTTCTCCACAGTGGCTGTATCAACTTCTCACCAATTGTGCAAGAGGGTTCCCTTTTCTCCACATCCTCTCAAGCATTTATTGTTTGTAGATTATTTAATGATGGCTATTCTGACTGGTGTGAGATGATACTTCACTGTAGTTTTTATTTGCATTTCTCTAATATTGAGATGGTGACTGAAGCCATGAAACTAAAAGATGCTTACTCCTTGGAAGAAAAGTTATGACCAACCTAGATAGCATATTGAAAAGCAGAGACATTACTTTGCCAACAAAGGTTCGTCTAGTCAAGGCTATGGTTTTTACAGTGGTCATGTATGGATGTGAGAGTTGGACTGTGAAGAAAGCTGAGCGCCGAAGAATTGATGCTTTTGAACTGTGGTGTTGGAGAAGACTCTTGAGAGTCCCTTGAACTGCAAGGAGATCCAACCAGTCCATTCTAAAGGAGATCAGCCCTGGGATTTCTTTGGAGGGAATGATGCTGAAACTCCAGTACTTTGGCCACCTCATGCGAAGAGTTGACTCATTGAAAAAGACTCTGATGCTGGGAGGGATTGGGGGCAGGAGGAGAAGGGGACGACCGAGGATGAGATGGCTGGATGGCATCACCGACTTGATGGATGTGAGTCTGAGTGAACTCCGGGAGTTGGTGATGGACAGGGAGGCCTGGCGTACTGCAATTCATGGGGTCGCAAAGAGATGGACACGACTGAGCGACTGAACTGAACTGAATATTGAGCGTTGTTGAGCATCTTTTCACATGTATGTTGGCCTTCTGTATGTCTTCTTTGGAGAAACTAGACTCCTTTGCAAAGGAATAAAATTTTATAGACTCTTGCCTGTGTTGACTTATGTTTATTACATTGTTATATAAATTCATTTAAACGTTAAACTGCTTATAAACACCTCATGTTTGTAGCTTCCATACAAAGATAAAGCTAAAGCAAATTTACAAATTAAATACAAACAATCCATAAAGTGAATAAAATTCAAATTAAGTACACGAATGTAATGTGACAGATGATGTGGTTTTACTGAAAATGAAATTGCTGAGAAAATTTGAGTGTAGTGCTGACCATTGAAGTGTTTTTTTTTTTTCCGCCTGAATAATACCTGTTGTGTGTTGCCTTAATTCTTCCTTCTTTTCCTTTCCAAACTTTATTCATAAAGGATTCTCAGACATAATGTGGCTTTTACTTATCTTGAATATATGCTGACTTTACTTTTGTTCTTTTTTCATTTGCCCAAGACAATGAGTATTATACTGGGTCCCAATAAAAATGCTGGCTCTGAATTTGCACAGCAGTACTTGACTAGATTATGATTATCAGGAGATCCAGAATATGCTTTTTTAAAAAGAAAATTATTTTTGAGTTGAAAAACCAGTTGTAATTTCTTACAGATAATTCATTTGAGGGACTCTGTCTTTACTCTGACTTCACTGGTGAAAATAGGCAGTGTAGGAAGCATTTTTTTTTTTCCCCTGAAAATATTCTTTGTGGTTAATCTTATTTCACTTAGCTTAAACTTTTTCATCTTTGTGAAATATGCTAATCTCCTTAGGGGTGTACTTTACAAGACGGCTCTTTTAATAGTCTGTATTATATGCTTGATGGGAAAAAAAAAAAAGATCTTTTAGATGGGAGAGAGCAAGAGAGAGATTGAAAGTGATGGGAAGGGTAATGAGTGAAAGAGAGACTATAAATATATGAGAAACTAATCTTAAATTATGCTTGAGTTTGGCTGTTGGGTTACATAGTCACCCCGGGAAAGATAAAATGTAAATATATTCAAAGCCTGGAGGACGCATGGGCTCCCAGTCCTCTCTCTTCCTGTCTCTGTCATCTGACCCTTGCAGATCTTATTTCCTTGGTATTTTTCCTCCATTAGTGATGACTGATGAGATGTGAATTCCAAAGCTTCTTCTGGACTAAAATTTTCTTGTTTGTTGAGCCTCAAGTTCTGAAAATATCAGTCATAACCTTCCTGCTTCTGCTGGGAGAATTCTAGTGTGCAGAATTTTTTGGTGGGTTGGGAGTCAAAGAAAGTGATTAGAAATTCCAGAGGTGATGGGATACGCATACCACCCTTCTAGTCTTGCTGAAATTCACTGGCTTCTAAATTTTACTTTGTTTTGAAAAAGGACATTTAATATTGCTCAGTTGCCACTAAGGGTTTCTTCCTTTTCCTTTGATTGGCTGATGCTGACATTCACACGAGAAAGAAATTTATGTGGCTCAGACAGTAAAGAATCCGCCTTCAATGCAGGAGACCCTGATTTGATCCCTGGGTTGGAAAGATCCCCTGGAGAAGGGAATGACTTCTCACCCCAGTATTCTTGCTTGGAGAGTTCCAGAGACTGAGGGGCCTGGCAGGTTACAGTCCACGTGGTCCCAAAGAGTTGGACATGACTGAGTGACTAACATTAAAACTTTGGAAACAAAACAATTATTTCTTAAGTGGAAGAAAGAAATGTTGAAGGAAAAAAACAGGTATACATGATTTTTTGCCTTGCATTTGGATTTAGCAGCTGATATATACTATAAACTGCTACCTATGCAATATCAAAAGGCATCAGTTCAGTTCAGTTCAGTTGCTCAGTCAT